>NC_134860.1:59951403-60263724 GCF_049852395.1 Peromyscus maniculatus bairdii | reverse complement strand
TTTAGGAGCCCAGTGGTATGGGGACTTGAAAAGAACATGTTTTGAAAACTGGTGAGAAAGACATCTGGGGAAGAAGGATGTAGAGAGATCTCTCCAAATGGGCAAAGGATGTGAAGATACTTGTGTTCCATGTAAATGCTCATCAAAAGGTGACTTCAGTAGAGGAGAAATTCAGTAATCAACTAGACAGGATGACCCATTCTGTGGACAGTCAGCCTCTTTCCTCAGCCATTCATGTCATTGCCCAGTGGGTCCATGAACAAAGTGGCCATGGTGGCAGAGTTGGAGGATGTGCATGGGCTCAACAACATGAACTTCCATCCACCAAGGCTAACCTGGTTACAGCTGCTGCTGAGACCAACACTGAGGCCCCCATATGGCACCATTCCCTGGGGTGACCAGTTAGTGACCTTGACTACACTGGACCACTTCTTTTGTGGAAAGGACAACGCTTTATCCTTAGTGAAGTAGATACTTATTATGGTTGTGGATTTTCCTTTCCTGCTCATGTTTCTGCCTAGACCACCATCTGTGGATTTACAGAATGTCTTATCCACCGTCATAGTATTCCACACAGAACTGCTTCTGCCCAAGGAACTCACTTCACAGCTAGAGAAGTGTGACAGTGGTCTCACGATCATGAAATCCACTGGTCTTCCCATGTTCCCCACCATCTTGAGGCAGCTAGTTCAACAGAACAATGGAATGGCCTTTTGAAGACAGTTATAGGGCCAAAGTGGCAGAAGCCAGGAGGGCTGGGGTAGGGTGCTCCAGAAGGCAGTATATGTTTTGAATCAACATCTAATATGTGGTAGGTTTCCTCCCATAGCCAGGAATAAAGGGGTGGACAAGGGAATGGTCCCATTTACAGTCACCCCTTAGTGACCCACTAGGAAAGTTTTCTTCTATTTCTGTGACCGTAAGTTTTCATTCCAGAGTGGGACACGCTCCTGCCCGGAGCCACAACAAACATTTCATTGAACTGGAAGCTCAGACTTCTTTTGGTCACTTTGGGATTCTGATGGCAACAAGTTAAGGAGGGAATAACAGTGTTAGGAGGGGTGATTGATTCAGACTGCTAAGGCGAGAATGAATTGCCTCTCCATAATGGAGGCAAGAAATATTATGTCTGGAATGCAGGAGATCCCTTAGGGCATCTCTTAGTGTTACCATGTCCTGTGATTAAAAGTCAATGGGAAACTATAACAGCCCAATCCAGGCAGGATGACAAAGGGCACAGATCCATCAGGAATGAAGATACGGGTCACTCCTCCATGAAAAGAACCCAAACCTGATGATTGCCTACTGAGGGTGGAAGAAATACCAAATGGGTAGTAGAGGAAGGCAGTCATAAATACCAGCTAAATGTGACAAGATGCAGAAACAAGGACGTGAGTGTGTCTGTCATATTTTGTTAATGTGTTTTTTTTCCTTGAGTTCTTTATCATGTAATATAACATCATTAAAGATAATATCAATGGTTATCATATTAAGTTTTACAATACTAAAAGAATGTCCCTCAAGAGATATTGCCACCTTTCCTAAAATACATGTGTTTGTAGTTGTACATAGGGTAGTTACACCATGTTTATACCATGTTAGGCATAATTATGACTTGCTAAAATATATAATGCATTTGTGATTGTATTTGGGAGTGTTATATCGTGTTAGGTGTAATTATGACCTAGCTATTGTTTTCATTTTGAAATTAACTATGACATAAGGAGATATTATCACGTGTCAGCTTAACAAGGGGTGAACTTGTAATAACTATTTTTGGTTGTCAACTTGACTACATCTGGAATTAACCAAAACCCAAGCTGCTAGGTACACCTGTGAAACATTTTCTTGATTGGGTCATTTGAAGTGGGAAGATCTGCCCTAAATCTGGGCCGCACCTTCTGGTGGCAGCCTATATAAAGGCCGTGGAAGAAGGAAGCTCTTGCTCTTTGCTGGTTTGCTCTCACTCTTGCAGGCAAGTTCATTCCCTTACTTAGAGCCTACTACTTCAGGATTGTGACATCCAGCCCATGGATTGAACAGCTATTGGATTCTTGGACTTTCTGTTGGGAGATAGACATTGTTGGAACACTCAGATCCATCCTATAAGCCACTCTAATAAATCCCATATCTATCCATTTATCTATATTTGTCATCTATCTATTTACCTACCTATCTCTCATATCTATCTATCTATCTATCTATCTATCTATCTATCTATCTATCTATCTATCATCTATGTATCTATTATCTATATATCTATGTATCTATCTACATATCTATGTCTGTCTGTCTGTCTGTATGTATGTATCTATCTATCATCTATCTATCTATCTATCTATCTATCTATCTATCTATCTATCTATATCTATCTATTATCTATGTCTGTCTGTCTGTATGTATGTATGTATCTATCTATTTTCATTTTATCAGTTCTGTTTCTCTAGAAAACCATGACTAAATCAGAATTCTTATTTCTATTAAGTTGAAATGGTCTCCCCAAATATTCATTTCAAATTGACCCCCCCCCTACTTAGCTTACTTGTGGTCATTCTCTGAGCCTTTCCCCTGCCAATCTCACACATGTGTGGAACTGCAGAGCCCCAGGCTACATGTTTCACAATTATCTATCAGGTTATTAGGAGAATCTCAGGAGGTAGGAAACACAGAGGTATCAACACCATTGATGGCTCTCTCCTTGCCTCCTCGAGGGCCACAAGCCTGCTCTCCAGAATTCAAGGATTTGAGGGTACAAAATGCAGAGTGGAATGTTTGTCCAAATCAAATACTTAAAGCTCTGGGCAGTTTATCCAGTTCTGTAGCTTTATTGTTCATTACCAAAGTGCTTTGACTGCTGAGGAAGAAGGGTCAGGTCAGTTTGCCCTGCAGGAAAGGCCCCTCTCCGTGGTTTTCACATCCTTCTTATGATGGGCATGTCCTTCAGACTTAATGCTCTTTCTTCATCAAAGGGCAGTTTAAGAGGAGTGGGTTGCCATTAGTACCTTAAAATTACGCTTAATGAGAAGGGCTCCATATTCTTCAGAGTGTAGGATCTCTCTCTCTCTCTCTCTCTCTCTCTCTCTCTCTCTCTCTCTCTTGGTTTTTCGAGACAGGGTTTCTCTGTGTAAGCATTGCGCCTGTCCTGGAACTCACTCTGTAGACCAGGCTGGCCTCGAACTCACAAAGATCTGCCTGCCTCTGCCTCCCAAGTGCTGGGATTAAAGGTGTGCGCCACCATGGATCTCTTTTCAAAGCCCTGGTAAAGGAAGGAGACATTCAAACAGGCGGGGGAGTGACTTCCTGCCTTGTGTATTCACCTTCAAGCTTTCCCTGTGTGTTTTGAAGGGCTTCCATTTCTTTTTTCCCACTCAGTCACCCAGGCTAAGCACTGTTCATGGAAACTCCTCTTGAACATGAGGGCCACCTGCTGCAGCTCCCAGCTGCTCCTTCTGTCTTTTTCCTACCACAAGCTTTCCTCCCAGGCTGCCCCTTGTTTTATTTTCTATTTATCACACTTTCCCCTTGTGTGCTTCCTGCAGTGTGTCAACCCCAGGACAGGCATCTTTCCCATTCGGTGAAACTGAATATATTGTTCAAACCTAGTCCAAAATGTCCCTTGTTAGTCTTCTCCCTCAGAGACAAAACCAAACCATTCCCTTTTCTACCCTCAGAGCTCTGCGCAGTTTGCTAATCCTTACTCCCATGTGGGAACAATCAAACAATGGAAGATGGATGCTTCAGCAACACAGGAGTGGTCATTGGTAACACCATCGGGCCTTCGGGAGAATGAAGATAATACAACACAGGCAGCTACCATGGAGTAAAAGACTCCAAGTCCAGCAGAGAGAAGGCTTTTCTGCATAGCTTCTCAGGGTGAAATTGTTAACTACTGTCCCCACATCAGGGGGTCTATATAAAATACATTAATTCCCTTTACAGTAGTACCAAAAGAAGACCAGATGTAGCAGTTATTTCAGAGTTCATTTTCAGTCAATCAATCAAGTGTTCTTTTTAGGTAGGGTCTTGATATCTAGCCCTAGTTGGCCTGGATGGCATTAGGTAGACCAGGCTGGCCTTGAACTTGGTGTGATCCTTCTGTTTTTTACCTCCCCCAAGAGCTAGGACTGCAGATGTGTGAGCTCACATCTGGTTAACAGCGTCTGCTGTGGATAAGATCCTGAGTGCTTCAAGTTTCTGGTCTCAGTCCCATCTGTGTGGTAGTAATGAAGGAATGGGAATGGTTAGCCTTAAAGAAACCTAGAGGTTCGTGTAGGAACTTTATGAGTGCAGAGACAGATCTCTGCAGTTAATAAAACCACTCCCATGCAAGGTAGCCACTAATTTGGCCAATCTACTGGGGAAGAGGCTGGGGCATTGGCCAAGGTAGCCAAGCAGGCCTGCAAATTAAAAAAACTGAAACTGTTGAGAGTAAATCTGAGCTGCTCCCACCTTTGAGTTTTAAAACTGAAAGCCAGAGGAGTAGCGGAAATGGAGAAGAGTGGAATACAGCTTCCTGAATCCAGCCTGCTCAGCTGGAAAGAGCGGGGGGGGGGGGGGGGGGGGGGGGGGAGAGAAGGGTGGATTTGAGGGTGAGTGCCTCTCTTCAGAGGGTGAGGCGGGCAGGGCAGCATGGGCGGGACCTTGGAGCCCTAGAGAAGCAAGGCTGCCTGGCTAAGGCTGCTGCAGCTGGGTGGGGGCGTCATCAGCAGAACTGATATACCCACAAATCCTAGCGTGGCTGGAAGTTGAGGCGGTACAGAGAGCCTGATCCTGGCTGCCACGAGGCCCTGCTCCAGGCTCGTAAGCTGTGAGTTGTGGCCCCACCAACCAAAGGATAGCATGACTTGGAGAAAGCTGCCCCCAGTGCTCCAAGTTTATCTTTCAATGGTGAAATTTTCCATGACATTTGTGATGCTGTGTAACCCGAGTTATAAACACATGGTCGCTCGCACTAGTGTTATTTCGAATGAACTGTGAGAGCAGAGTTATTCCACATGGATTAGGTCATTTCATTCGCTCTGTCCATTCTGCTTCTATTGAGTGAGAGGTTCCATACCTGGGCAGACTGATGTCTGTCATCTTCCAAATGGCAAGTGACAAGGCCATTTGGTGTGGTCACCTGTTATAAGGGCATTTTGAAGTTTGCCCTGTTGTACAGTGGCTAGACCATGAACTCCCTTTAGCATGGCCTCCCTGAGCACAAAGTCTGCCCCACGGGAGGGCTCAGTAGACATTTAGTGAAGATGTGGGGCAGCATCTATTGTGGCAGGGCCAGTTCACAGTGGTGAGGCTGTGATTTCTCAGGCCACATACTTTGTCCTTCCCTCAGGTTCCAGCTGATGTAGGGGCACAGAAGCTAGCTCAGTACTGGAGTGAATGACCAAATAATAATCTTGAAAGAGTGGGATAAAACATGTAACAGCAAATAGACATTCCATGTCCCAAAGGAAGTGACCTTGTGTCTCTGTTTTATTGAGTTAAAATTAATAATAATAATAATAACAATAATTCTCTTGTCTTTTTCTATCTTTCTAGTCTCGAGAGAGAGCCATAGCTATTAAACTCAAGCTTAACAAAAAACACAGAAAGCCCATCTTTAAATATGACAAATACTGCCATTTATTCATTTCTCATCTGTCATTCCCAGTTCAAAAGCCCCTTTGACTCTTTTGAAAGCATGTGTGTGGAGAGGTCAGCATCTCGCCTGGGTTCCTCGCTTCTTTAGCAGGCTCCACACAAGGACTGAATGTCTTTGGAGACTGCCTTGGGCTGAGGTGGTCCTGAAGCTGGACTCCCCTAGTGGCTATACTACCTGCCCAGGCTCAGGCTGGCACTCTTAGAGCAGACGCCTCCTTTTAGAGACCATGCCCCTCAGAACCCCCCTTTCTCATGCCAGCTACTTCCCCTGGTTGAATCTAGGTTCTAGCCCTGCTTCTTCCACTCACACCCCATGGTTTGTTCCTGAACAACCAGCCTTATCTGGTGTGCTCACACTCAAATACTCCATCACCTCCAACCTGTCTTCGGGGTTGGTAGCAAGCACGTACGTGCTGAGCCATCTTGCCAATCCGCATATATATGTTAACTACAAGGATAGCTAAATGAGTGAGTAGCCATTATTTAGTGATAGTTGAATGAGTGAGTAGAGCATGTATGTGTGATGATCATCACACTGCCCTTCTTCCATTTCCAGTCTTTGTGCTGAATCTCAATTCCGCAGAAACCTTTAAAAACAATCTCAATGTGAACTAACACTTCAGACAACTTGTAAAATACTTAAATAGCACTTACTCTTTACGGATAAGTTTAATAGGAACACACCGATGTGTAACACCTTTGCAGTGAAAATAGCCTCCAAGGCAGGCTGTTTTCATATTTTAACAGTCTGAAGGGCAGTGCGACATTGACCAAAACCAGGCCAGTGTCGTGTTCCTACAATGGCATAAACGGTCTTTACGAGTGTAACCTTGACCCACCTCTGCTGCATTATCTCGACTGCTGTCTTCCAAGGAACACAGCTAGCCAGGCTGGGAGAACACAAGTGAGCTCCATGTTCATGGTTCCCTTCTCCTTGTAAGCTGCATTATCAGTTGATAGCAAACGGACACTGGCCCACCGTAGCAAACATGGTGGTGTGAACCTGAGTTCCGGGCCAATTTTTCTCCTTCCTGTCGCTGGAGCCTCTTCCCTCACAGTCAAGTGTCTGTCGTGGGGGTCATTAGGGTCTAGGAGAACCTAAGAAACATATAACCTGGAACAGAAGTTGGTTTTCCAAGATGGGATATTCCCTAGGGTAACACTGACAGACTTTCTACAGGGCCATGAGGTAGCGTTCTCTTAGTGATGTCAACTCCCCAAACAAGCCAAAGACTTTATACCAGGGGCCATTTTGTGGTGTGTGTGTGTGTGTGTGTGTGTGTGTGTGTGTGTGTGTGTGTGTGTGTTGCTGTGCTGGTGACTGAATGTGTACACGCTAAGCAAGTACTTCCCAACTGATCTGCATCCTCAACCTCTCCTGTGGTGTTTGAAGCCAACCCTCACTTGGTGAATATTTAATTCTTAATTCAGTGGAATCATATGTCAAACTAACCATCCTCTGATAATGATATTGTTTTAGTATGTATAAGTTTATAGAGAATCAAGTTTATTTGTAATTTTATCATTGCTTATAACCTAGCATGCTTAGTATTTAGTCTAGTCAGTCAGCTTCCAGATGCAGATCTTTAATTCTATGCTTGTGTTGGAGAGAGTCAACTGAGGGCAGATCCAAGTTTATGTATCAGCCTTATTGTTCTTCTGACTGTCCATAAACCGTTCTGAGCTTCAGTTAAATGGAACTGTTCAACACTGCCCACACCAATGCCGAGAAGCTGTATGGGAGCATGTGGAGTGGCTGCCTTTCTGTTTTGAACACAAACCCACCACTTCTAATGTTTTGCAATGAAGAATATGTAACAGGTTGACCACCAGCTTACTGTAAGAACATACCACTGTCAGCAGATGTCAAGGGCCATCTGGTCACCTGACGTAGTGGAAGGGGCCCAGCAGCATTGCTCAGAGCCCTGGGCTCCAAGCCCAGCTTAGGTCCAGTTTGACTATGGCTTTGGGCAAACCTCTCTCAGCTTCTTCACTTGTAAAGCAGTCTGCACTGTAACTAGGGCCAAGCATTTACAGCTAAACTGGACCCTTTCTACAGGACTTCCTAAAAGGTTCAAACCTACCACAAGGTGAGTGCGTACATGACATCCATTCAGCATGTATCTCTTGACCCGTGTTGTGCTAGGCAAAGAGCATCTCTAGGTGCCAAGTGTGTAGCTGAAAGTAGCAGTAGTCTTGGGTGTGCTAGACCCCACCTGGCCTTGCACATTGCTTAGAGCAGAGCCCAGTCAAGCCAGGGAGACACATCTGTGCAGCCCTGAAGCCTAGTGGCACTTGTATGTCGATTGCACGAGTGAGCCACGTGTTGGGTCCATGGCTTATAAACTTGAGCACTGAAATCCCAGAACCAGGGTTTCCTGCTTCTTCCTCTGTGTCTTCATCTGGCCTCAACTCCGTCCTCTACTGTCCAGAGTCCCCTCATTTCGGTGAGAATGAGGTAGCCCTGTCCCTTCCCTACCTTCCTGCTTTCCTGGGAGCATAGCTCAAGTATGCTTACTCAGATTGGTGAACAACCTTCTAAGCAATTTTTTTCTACCTTGAAGGGGAGATACTGTATTTCAAATGAGTTCAATGGCACTCTATGGCTGTTTCCTTAGGAATGTAAGAAACCAATAGAAATAGCATCCATGGCTCGTCTTCATTGGGAGATGCTCTGGCTTGGATGCTTCATCTCTGAAGCTGGTTGATGTAGTGTAGAAATGTTTGTCTTGAGTAGTGGACAGAGTTCTCTTCCTCTCACAGCCAGCAAGACTTCACCTCCTCCCCCAGCCCTCGCCACCACATCTTGGCTGTCCACACTCCCTGTTGTTTTGGATTTTTCCCAGCATGCTTCCTCTCTGCTAGTGTGTGAGAGAGGCGCCATGGGTTTCTCAGGGCTGTCCCGAACATGGATGATAGTCAGACTCCATGGCCAGTCTTCAAAGATGACAAGAAAAAGCATCAGGGGGCCTGGGAAGCTGGGAACATCCTTGACATTCACATGAGATCCCTGTGGGTGTAAGAGGACACCTCAGAGTCCACAGTGGTACAGCCAGAACCTAAGGAGGTTGAAAGGAGCAAAACAAACTTCTCTCCCACGCAGCTCCGACTTCCCCCTTCAGATCTTGTTGTTTTATTTTTGAAACAAAAGCAGTACTAATGGTGACAGATACAAAAACAGGGATGTGAAGTAGACATCTTTGGGACACCAAGACTTTTGGAAATACTGGCTATTCTGTGCTGAGATGTTTCCATTTTTTTTATGAGTCCTTTAACACCATTTAAAAATACAGTGCGTAATTTGCTTAGTTTAGTTAGCTGCAGTATGGAATTAGGATAAAATCATTCAGAGGTCCATTTTGGTTTTCACATTCTAGGAGTCCATGTTAGTGGTCTGTCTTGTTTCGTTGATATTTTACTGTTATTCAGTCCAGCCCAAAGGCATCATGATTAATCACTTTTAAGAATTAAGCACTAGATTAGATGCTTGTCCCTGTATTGGCTCAGTCCCAACCTGAGAACCTGGATGCCTACGCACACTGATGTAGTACACGTCATGCTGGGGGACACCAGACACCCCTAGGGAACATCCATGTGAGCAGACAAGCTGTTGGATGCTGCTGTCATATCGTGATGAGGCTCTGCATTTTCAACTGCAGGACAATGCTCCAGATGTATTTTTTTTTCTGCAATTGAAGCCATTTATTTACAGAGAAAGGTAAGCCAAGCTTCACTTCGCTGTGGCCTTCCTAGTAGCTCTGCTTTCTTATGAAGTAGCTCACGTACTACCCTGAGCCCTGTACTTGGCTGATGGTTGAAAAGAGGACGCAGTTGATGGAGTGACTGCCGCGAGGGGGAATGTGCCCAGGAGAACCTGGAGATTTTGCCCCCCCTTACTCTCAGCAAGCCTCCCCCCCCCCAATAAACAAGTTGGAACAAGTCACACTGCCTGCAGGAATCTTCAGCTAGTAGTATTTATCATCGTCACTTCCACATCGGAAACCCCCAGGTCCAGCCCTTTCATCTTTCTCTATCATAATTGCATCTCTTAGCTTTGGGAAGTGCTAGAGTTTCACTTTACTTTTGACTGCAGGAAACAGAAGAGCATGTTCGCTGTGGGCGCAGTGCGAGGCCCTGGTGCAAAAGAGGCAGGAAGCCGGTAGATGGGGTCTATTAGAGCATACACCCAACACTGAGATTCCTTCTAGTCAGTGACGGAATTGCTTTTCATGTCAAGGTTTTCCCCAGCCTTGATTTTGTTTATTTATTTTTATGTTCTCTCTCGCCCCCACTTCTCTCCCCACCCCCCACCATGCACACAGGGAGGAGAGGAGAGGAAGAGAGAGAGAGAGGGGGGACATGTCATGGGCTAGCTCAGAATCTTTGAATCACTACATACATTTGAATCACTACATACATTTCTGCCCATATTCTCAGGGAAGGTTGAGGACTGTGGGCTAGCCTCTACCCTCACACTCTGAGAGCAGACATAGGTTTGCTAAACACTTGTCTAGGCTCTGTCTTAGTCAGTGTTCTATTGCTGTAAAAAGACACCATGACCATGGACAACTCTTATGAGGGAAAACATTTAATTTGAGCTTGCTTACAGTTTCAAAAGTTTGGTTCATTGTCATCATGGCAGGGAGCATGGCAGCGTGCAGGCAGGCATGGTGCTGGCAAAGGAGCTGGGAGTTTTACATCCAGACTGGCAGGCAGCAGGAAGGAAGATTGTGAGCCACATTTCCTCCAGCAAGGCCACACCTACTCCAAAATGGCCACACCTCCTAATAGTGCCACTCCCTATGGACCTATGGGCTATTTTTATTCAAACCACCACAAGGGAGAACAAAAGAAAGCGCTGGAGAGGAGAGGCAAGATGGCATATTGAGAGGAGATGGAGAGGCATCTAGGATATAGTCTATCTCTGGCTAGAATCTGCCATGTGGGCCAAAGTGGCAACCCTCCAGGGTTACCCTTCCAAGTGCTAGGGTTACAGACAACAGTTTTCTGATATCTGCACTGAATCCCTCATGTGGGGTGATTAAGTGGCCTGACTATCCTGGAAAAAGTCAGAACTTTAATGCCATTTCCTGAGCCAAGAGCAGGCAGTCTTTTAAGCGCTTCATACATATTACTCCATTTAATCCTAACAATAGCTAAGATGCTGGCAGAAAAGTATCTAAAACTTGGAATGAAAGCAAAAAGTGCTCCCCTGTTCTTGCAGTGACATTAGGGAGCAGAGGTCACCCAAGGACTTCCTTGAGACATTTCTTTGGATCACCTCACTGCTTAATGTTGACTAATGTTCCCAGACTTAGAGGAGTCACGACTTAGAG
The DNA here is from genome assembly GCF_049852395.1 of Peromyscus maniculatus bairdii. Lineage (NCBI taxonomy): Eukaryota > Metazoa > Chordata > Mammalia > Rodentia > Cricetidae > Peromyscus > Peromyscus maniculatus. Next base: position 60,252,751 of record NC_134860.1, on the reverse strand, counting down.
TGAGTACTTTAGCCCTGAAAATTTACAGCTATTTTCTCCTCATTAAAATAGATAAGCCCAGAAGTTTGTAGTTGGTTGGACACTATAAAAAGTTATATCTCACAGAACAATCTTTTCCTATAATTTCTTTTTTAAATGTCTACATGTTCCCTCACTTCGAAGCTCTTCTTTGGGGATTCAGTGCTGGTTAGTTTCATGAACTTATAAGCTACAGTCATCTGGGAAGAGCAACTCTCAACTGAGAGACTGTCTCCCTTGGACTGCCCTGTGAGTAGCTCTGTAGGGGCAATTTCTTGACTGCTGTTTGACAGGGCAGCACCCAGCTCCCCGTGGATAGTACCATCCCTGGACAGGTGGTCCAGGGATGTATAAGAAAAGGGGTTGAGCAAGCCACGAGGAGCAAGCCAAAAAGCAACATCCCTTCGTGGCCTGTGCCTTAAATTTCTGCTCTGACTTCCTTTGATAATTGACTGTTACCTGGAAGTGTAAGAGGAAATAAACTCTTTCCTCCACAGGTTGCTTTTGACCATGTTTTATCACAGCAATAGGAACCCTAACTAAGACTGGGTGAGAACATCTGACCATTGCCTAGTGAATTAAAAATAATTGATTTTACATTTTCCTCAAATTTATCTTGTAAATTATCATCTACTTTTTACAAACGAGCCAATTGAGGCAGAGAAAACTAATGGGCCTGTCCAAAGTTATGGGAACCACCCACATCCTAGAGTGGGAATTTGAGATCAAGGAATCTGGTTCTAGATAAATCTCTTTACCCATTCAACATTATTTATTAAATACTTTTCTCTGTTCTTGATTTTTCTGGATTTCTCCTTTATTTGAATCCAATATATTTAACAATTATTTGCAAAACTATTGAGATGTAGCAGCTTCTAAATTAGTCTGAATGGCAAACCGTATTAATGTTGCATAATGTCAGTTTTAAAATAAGCCCCCATTCATATGTCTGGGATCCCAGAAAAATACCTTCATATAATTCATTGTGTTCTTTCTTTGGTGTATTATGGTTGTCTGTGCGGAGGACCAAGTGTATTTGCCACAGGTAGCTGGACGAGCCAGGTGCTCTAACAATTAAGCTCTTTGATGAGCTTAGGACTGATGCTAAATCCAACAGCTGTTTTCCCCCAGATCCTTGAGCCCATGCCAATCTTATTTGTAAAGCTGGACAGGTAAAACGGTGCTCTATGAAGGCTTTCGTCGGCCAAATCCACTCTGTGCTTGAGAATGCCTGCTCTCACTCTCCCCACCCTACTCACTAGCAGCGCTGGTTCTTCCTGATAGGACCTGTCCAAGCAGTTATAATTCTCACGGCTGGATCCCTTCTCTGTTTGTTTCAGTTGCCGGGGATGTTCTGATGCTTCCAGTGTCTCTGCTTTAGATCATGAAAGCGTAGAAATCTGGCCTGATAGACCTGTGGCTGCCTCCAAGCAGGAGGTGCTGCTCAGCGCTCTGCTCTTGGAGATGCGGCTTCTTGCTACCACACGCTGAGGTCTCCATTCCATGGGTGGCAACTTCAACTCCTAGTCAGGAAATTGCTGCAGGCCAGGGAGGAAGGAAGTGAGACTGCAGAAGAGCTGACCCCAGGCCTGCCCCACCAGAAGAGGGAGGGGTGGGGTGCTTAGTGTATTGTTTTATACCGTAGCCCCTCAGATCACAAGGCAGCTGGCCACTGACCCCTTCTAAGGCTGGGGCTGGGGCTGGAAGGAATGTCCAGTAGCTCAATTTCCAGATTTCAGTTTCCGGTGGGTAATGTTGACTACAGGAGCAATGACTGTGTTTATTTCTAACACAGCAAAAACCTAGGGCAGAGCTTTCACCCTTGCTATGACCTCCTGCCAAAATGTGACGTTGGAAATGAGAACAATATAATAGACAAAGCTATTTTTTTAAATTTAATTTATTTTTAGCATATGTGTATGTGGTGCCCATGTTCAAGTGTGTGCGTGTAGGCCAGGTTGACATCAGGCATCTTCTTTGATTATTTACCGAGGTGGGGTTTCTCACTGAACCTGGAGGTCACTGATGTGGCTAGTACAGCTGGAAAAATGGCCCAGAAGATTCTCCATCTCTGTTCCCCGAGGGCTGGGGCTACAGACAGGCCACCATGACTACCAAACTTTTATGTGGGTTCTGGGAATATGAACTCCAATCCTCATGTTTACACAGCCAGTGCTTTAGCCCCGGAGCCCTCTTTCTATTCCTAGACACTATTATTTTTAGCTCTGACCTCTTTTAGTTTAAGCTGAAATTCCTCTAAATTGGTGAAAAGTTGAAATGTCCATGTCTGGTCTAACTCCTGCTTCCTAGTGTTGTTACCTGCCTCAACCCAGGTGAGTCTGGATCTCTTCCCAGGGATGCACTATCATGAATGGGTGGGTAGTGATGGTTTTTCAGAGGCATCAGGAAGAAGAATCTTAGCCCAAGCCACACTGTACATCACCCCTTGCAAAATGGCTGCAGAGAGCCAGGTTGTGTCTTAGTGACACAAGAGTATGATGCTTCCAGAGTGCCTGACATATGCCACTCAGGGGTCATTCCTTCTCTGCCTGAAACTGGCTCAAAGAGCAGCCTGTGGTCCCCAGACTCTCCTCCATTATGGTGCTAACTTTCTGTGTGCATTCTGGCTTCAGCCTGGTGTCTGACAGATCTAATGAACAGTGGCTGACCTGGAGCCTCAGGACAGATTCAAACATAGAACATAACTTCACTGGCAGTGCAGATGCATGGAAGGAGGTGGGCCACCCTACAGCAGATCAGGGAAAGATGTCCAAAATGTCTAGAGAGTTCATGTTGCTTTTCTAAGATTACTGCTAGTAAAAAAAAAAAAAAGTGGGTAAAGGACAAGGCCCTAATTTCAAAACAATGCCATTGATGCTTCTATAATGACCGTCAGGCTGGGCCTCTGTTGAGATGCAGTAAAATGCACTTGAACACTGCTCTTCTCCTGAAGAGGCATACTCCTGTAAGGATATGTCTGTTAAGGATATGGGACTACCATCAGGGAAATGCAAATCAAAACAACTCTCAGATACCATCTTATACCTGTCAGAATGGCTAAGATAAAAAACATAGATGACAGCTTATGTTGGAGAGGATGTGGAGCAAGGGGAACACTCTTCCACTGTTGGTGGGAGTGCCAACTTGTACAGCCATTTTGGAAATCAATATGGAGGTTTCTCAGAAAATTGAGAATCAATCTACCTCAAGACCCAGTGATACCATTCTTGGGAATATACCCAAGGGATGCTTGATCACACCACAAGGACACTAGATCAACTATGTTCATAGCAGCATTATTCATAATAGCCAGAGCCTGGAAACAACCTAGATGCTCCTCAACCAAAGAATGGATAAAGAAAATGTGGTACATATTCACAATAGAGTATTACTCAGCTGTAAAAAACAGTGACATCAAGAAATTTACAGGCAAATAGATGGAACTAGAAAATACCATCCTGAGTGAGGTAACCCAGACTCAGAAAGACAGACATAGTATGTACTCACTCATAAGTGGATACTAGATGTAAAGCAAAAGATAACCAGACCTCAACCCACAGCTCCAGAGAAGCTAGGAAACAAGGAGGACCCTAAGAGATATGCATGGACCACCTTGGGAAGGGGAAACAGAGGAGATCCCAATGAGTAAACTGAAGATGGGGGGGCAATAGAGGGGAGGGGATGGGGGATAAGGACATGAGGGAACGGGATGGTTGAGCTGGGGGAGGGACAGAGTGGGAGAGCAATGAAAGAGATATCTTGAGACATTATGGTATAAGGGAGAAACTTGGAGCTAGGGAAAGTCCCAGGAACCATGAGGATGATCGCAGCTTAGACTACTAGCAGTAGTGGAGAGGGTGCCTGAACTGACCTACCCCGGTAATAAGATTGGTGAATACTCCAAGTGTCATCATAGAGAATTCATCCAGTAACTGTTGGAAGCAGATGCAGAAATCCACAACCAAGCACCAGGCTGAGCTCTGGGAGTCCAGTTGAAGAGAGGGAAGAGGGATTATATGAGTAAGGTGTATGTGTGTGCGTGTGGGGTCAAGATCATGATGGGGAAATCTACAGAGACAACTGAATCAAGCTCATAGGAACTCACAAACTTTAGACCAACAGCTGTAGAACCTGCATGGGATTGGACTAGACCCTCTGCATATGGGAGACAGTTGTGTAGCTGGGGTCTGTTTGAGGGGCCCCTGGCAGTGTGATCAGGATCTATCCCTGGTGCATGAGCTGGCTTTCTGGAGTCTATTACCTATGGTAGGATGCCTTGCTCAGCCTTGATGCAGCAGGGAGGGTCTTGAACCTGCCTCAACCGAATGTACCAGGCTTAGCTGTTCCTCCATGGGAGAACTTATCCTGTTGGAGGAGGGGATGAAAGGTGGATTGGGGGGGAAGGTGAGGGAGGAGTGGGAGGAGGGATGAGAGGGGAACATGTGGTTGGTATGTAAAATGAATAAAAAAATTATATAGCAAAAAAAAAAAAAAGAATATGGGACTACTTAATTTCCTGTAGATTCCCCTCACTCCTTCTCCTTGAAGGTAGCCTCAAGCTAAAGGCAAAGCAGTCACCAAGCACTCCAGGAAAAGCAACAACTGTTGAAGTCACAGCGGATAGCAGATGCAACTCCTGTAGCCTTAGATTTCACTTAGGTGCCAGCTACATTTTTCCATTCATCTTTATGGGTCTCTAAGAAGCTGTAAAAAAGCCTCTGGTCTCCAGAGACTGATATTCTGAGGCAAGCAGCTAGAAAATCCTTCTTTAATGTGTCCTGAAAGGCATTCGTGATAGCAGTGGCAATGCGTCTTCTAGCCCAAGCTAAAGCAAATGACAAAGCAAACACTGAGGCCCTCAGGGCACCTCCGATGAGTGTTTGACCAGCATCTCCCAGCCCACAACACATTTGAACATTCTTGGAATCCAGGTGGCACAGAAATCCACCCACAATGGGTGTCTGGACTGAAGTTTTGCAAGAACACTTTATAGCTAGGTTTGGTATGCTCTTCAAAACAAGGAATGCTAGGGCTGGCTCCGTGAGTAAGGTACTTGCCACACAAGCACAAGGACCTGAGTTCAGATCTCCAGAACTCACATAAAACCAAACACTAATGCAATACCCAATTTCCTACAGTGAGACAGGAGATGGAGCCAGGAAAATTCCTGATGCTCTTGGGCCAGCTGGACTGGCACATGTAGAGAGAAACGAGCCAGCCAGCTAGCAAACAATGAACCACCAAAAGACTCAGTTTCAACAAAGGTGGAATATGAGGACTGACATTGGAGACTGTCCTTTGATCTCCATAGATGTTTCATGGCATGCCCATGCCTTCATTTGCATACATGAACGTGCACACACAGAGACCAAAGCCAAACAAGACAGAAAACAGCACATCTGGGATCCTTACTGTAGCAAGAGCAATCACAGCTGAGTCCTGGATGGGCCATCTCTCCATGGGCTCCCTTGGCATGGGAATAACCATCCTTGGAGGGTCTATGGAGATTAGTGATGGAGCTGATGAGTGTGGGACACCTGCAAAATATCTGTTTCAAGCATCTTGAATTGAGTGACACCCTCTTTTCCTTCTTTTTTACCCTCTTCCTACTTCTTTGTGGCAGGCAGTGTCGGCCACCAATATATTAGCTCTACTTCCCTCTTCCTTTTGTTCAAAAGGCAACTGTGCATTCTTCCTCCTCTGAACAGTTATACCTGTAAAGAGATGCTTGGCTTCTGCCACACAGTGTAGTGAAGTCCCACCTGTCTATGCCTGACACAGTGACCTCCACCCTTCCTATTGTGAATGTGCATGCCTGCTGATTGGATCTGGAGCGGGACGGTTTGGGGATCAGCAATACTTCCATTTAGGTCCAAGAATAGGTTCTATTGCTTGTCTGAAGTCGCTGCTAGGAAATGGAACTGAGGCCTAGGCTTTCAAATCCAATAGCTATTCAAGCTTCTATGTGCAGGCCTCCAGGTTGGGCTTTGGCATTGATTCATATAGTAAAAGGGAGGTGTGTGATCCTAGAAAGGCAGGTTAGAATTTTCTCAGTGTCATGATTTGTGCCTAGATGATTATTTTGGAGGGAATCTCCAGAAATGTCCTAGTTAGCATTAACCATCAACTTGACACAGCCTAGAACCATCCAGAAAGAGTCTCGGTTGAGTGGTTATCTTCATCAGGCTGCTCTGTGGGCATGTTCAGTGTGTGTCTTAGTTGTTAATTGATTTAGGAGGACTTAGCCCACTGGGGGCAATACTGTTTCCTGGGCATACGGTTCTGTACTGCATAAGGAAGCTAGTTGATCATGAGTCTGAGTAAGTCAGAGAGTGGACCAGCAAGCAGAATTTCTCTCTGGTTCCTGCCTTCAGGTCCTGCTCTAGCTCCCCTTAATGATGGATTGTGACTCGGAAGTAAAAGCCAAATAAACCCTTTTCTCCCCTAAGTTACTCGTTTAGAGTGTCTTACCATAGCTATAAAAAGCAAACTAGAACAGGGAGTAAAAGCAAGAGTCAGGGGGAATGGAAGAGGAAAAGAAAGAAAAGGAGCCCTAGGGTCTCCATCTCACTATGCCGGGAGAAACCAAGAGGGAGAGGTGCTTGAGAATATTTAGATGGGCAGAGTAGGACATTTAGCCAACAATTCCCAACCTCAGTTGAGATCTTCCATTCAGAGAAGGTACCACAGAGCATAAAGAAGATGGCAAGGTAGCATCCTCACCAACCTCCACCCTCGAAGAGTTCTTTCTGCATGGCTACAGGCTCCATCTTCATGACATTGCCAACTGCCTCCTCCTCTTGCTCTGCCTAGGGTTTGAGCTCTGAGGCAATCCTTCTGGGTAAGGACCAATGCTGACTCTACGTTTCTGGGCTGATTTTTATTTCATCCCAGCATCCACACAGCTTCGGGATAGCGTTCCTTCCCCAGCCCCCACATCCCATGTGTGTCTATGACTACATCTCACAGAGGCAAACAGTGCACATATTTGTACAGAGATTCAGTAAACATTCAGGCTTGTTTTATGAGGGGATCCTTGGCTATAATTGGATTCCCACACAATAATGTGCTGCAAATGACTTGTAAATGCTCTTTTTCAGTAATCTGCAAATAGATGTTTGCTCTCAACAAGTGAGTCACCAGTAGAAAAAAGTGACCCTTCACATTTGGGAACGCTGATAAAGTCTGAGTTTGAGTAAAAAAAGAGGCCTGGATGAAGTACATTTTGTGAGCCCACTGTGTTAATCTACTTGAAGCAGTGCTAGGTGGTGTGCAGAAAGCGCTGCCTATGAGTGGTGCAGACAGAGGAACACAGTGAGCTCATGCCATCCGCGTAGCCCAGATTTGCTCAGAGTCTCCACCAGAGCTATGCACAGAACTCTGCAGTCTTGAAGATCCAGACCACATACCTCTGCCAGCTGTCTTCAGGGTTTGTCACAACCTTGTGCTTTGCAGGAAGAAACTTGCTACTAGTAGCTGTCAGTTAACAGATTAACAGTTTAATGTGGCTTTTTTTTTTCAACTGTGCTGGAAAGAGCACACTAGCTCTAAGAGGCACGGCTGGAGGTATGTTGTGGTCAGAAAATAATTGCCCAAAAAGTTCACTGTAGAATCAGCATCTTATCAACATTTAAGAAGCTCTGAAAAACCTTCCAATAAAGACCCTACTTATATCAAATTAATCTGGTTAGGCATCAGATACTAGTGCACATACTTCTAAAAACTCACACTTGTCAGGATTCCTCAGGAGATGGGATGCACCAGGCAAGATCAACAAGAAAGACCCAAAAGAGGAAGTCAGAACACAGAGGGAATGTACTTGTCTTCATAAGCATAGTGCCACAGAGTTTTCTAGAGTGACTACGGTGGAATGTCTGTGTCTACACATAAGTGTCATAGTTGCTAAGGGACATGTGATGGCAGCAGAAACGGTGCCTCTTCTGCAAATGTGTGCCAGTGTGGCTGGGCATTGCTTCCTGCCTACCTGTTCATTGTTAGTCCTGGCTGCATCCTTCCTGGCTGTGTTCCTAGGGAATGGTAACAATTATTATTACTAACATTATTATTATGGTTTCTCACTTAAGCTACATAGACTGAGTCCAGATCATAACTAAGACTTGACTGATCCAACCATAGGAGTTATTTAATACTTATAGACAGCCCACGAAACACATGGATTATAGATAGCACTTGGGGGCTGAGAGACACCTCAGCTGGTAAAGAGCCTGGTATGTGAGCATGGGGCTACTCAGCACTCACATAAAAAAGCTGAGCATGTCTGCTCCTATCTATGACCCTAGCACTGGGATATGGGGGAGTGGTGACCAGCAGCCATCTAGGCAAATCAATTATGCACTCCAAGTTCAGTGAGAGACACTTCTCAAAATTAAGATGGAGTATGACTGAGGACGACACTTAATATCAACATCTGGCCTCCATCTGCACTTGTACACCCACATGTACCTGCCCACATAAACATGTAACACACACACACACACACACACACACACACACACACACACACACCAGAGCTTAGGGCAGATTCCAAGTCTTGATTCAATAGAATACAGGCTCTGAGGAGCAGAATTCTAGATACTGTGCCAGGCAGTATCTGTCAGATGGATGTGGGGCCCTGGGTGGGCATATACCTCATCATTTACCATCTCTGCATTAGAAGGTCATGGGGACCTTTCCAGATCTACAACCCCATGAAAACATTAGCTAGAATAAACATCTGTTCTTTATTTCACACCATGCTCGGACTTCATGAGAAAATAACAATGAGTAAATGGTTTGATTGCCCATCGGGACTAACAAGAGCTGGAGATTTACACAGGAAATCATTAGGGAATGCAAAGGATGTAAATGTAAGTGCAGCAGTTCAGAATTTAATATATCTAACTTATTAAACACATAAATCAAAAGCAGCTCTTCCCTTTATCGTAGTTTTCTTTCTCTAAATTAGTGTCTTAAATTGGGTCCACCGACATGTTTTATTTTGCCCACACAGATTTTGTTTAAGTTTCCAAAATTGGTAAAATTGGGACTTTTTTTTACCCTTAAAACTTAAGAGATGGGACTATGGGCAGAGGTAATGATGCACTTTCCTTACTTCTTGGTTTTGTTTTGTTACTCTCAGTGAGGAGGGTGATCTAGAAAGCTTTTCCTGAATTTCTTAATTTTCAATATGCACTTGTTTTTGAAAGAATCTCACTGGATCAACAGAAGAGAGCCCCCCACTTCCTTCCTACCTGACTGCAGTGGCGGCGGCAGTGGATGGCAGCTGGAGACTGAGATGGAGAAGCAGACACGATCTTTCGGGGATGACGGATGAAGCTGGTAAAAGGCAGGTCTGCAGATGGAACATGGTCTTCTGCTGCCTGCTGTGTCTCCAGTGTTCCATCGTGTTGCCTCTAAAGAAAACAATTACCTGCTGTCAGTACGTGTGTGCGTGCATGTATGTGTGTGATTTTTTTTTTTGTTTTGATTTGGTAAGACAGGATCTCACTATGTGGCCCAGATGAGCTTCAAGCTTATGATCATCCTGCCTCAGCCCATGAAGTCTTGAGATGATGGATGAGCACCACATAGCTGGTGAGATCTTGCTTTAATACACAGAGGAAGAAGATTTGATGGCTAAAAGAAGGTCTGCAGAAAGCCAAAGGTGGCATAGACATATGTCTTCATTCCAAATGTCCAGCATGTCACTGCAACTTTAAGACAGCTTCCATCAAACTTACAAATAATTCAGATAGCAAGAGGAAGCTACCATGTTAAAGAGAAGAGGAGGAAGAAGAGGAAAAAGACTCTTAAAGAAGAACTGGTTTAGTTGGCAGTTGAGCATGAGAGTCTGACCAAGTCCTGTTAGTCCCGTGGATGCAAACATTCATTGTTTCAGTACCAGCAAGGTAAAGCAGGCCTGGGTAGCTATAGGGTGCCACAGTGACCAAGGGCATCCTGGAGAACTATCTCATTCACAGAGGGAAATCATCATTGCATTCCTGGGAATTACTGCTGAATAAAGGTGCCACCGAGCATTGCCTAAGAGCCACAGTTCTAGAGAGGATAGAAACTTAGATTTTTATGTGAAGTACATGCATGAAAAACAAGATTGGAAGCCACCAGTTCATAGTCTCTACATAGAACATTCATTTGATCAGGCTCCTTACAAATCTTACTAACAGGGGATCTGTGTTTTATGATATGGCAAAAAAAAAGAGGACAGAAACCCACTTTTAACAAAATGTATAGTAATTGTAGTTAAGCACTCTAAGGAGTAAGATCAAGTCCTGCATAGTGGCCCATGAGCTGGTACTATGATTGTCCTGCATTTGAGGGGAAAGGCCTTTCCTGTTTCAGCAATTGAAGGTTTAGGTTTTAATGACTATTCATAAATAAAATAAGACCTTGAACCTATAGAGGCTCAAAAACTATGTATGAATCCAGGACTCTTAAATAGTTAAGCCTCATTAAGAGGATATATATATATATATATCCTATCCATGGACATAAGCATATGTCAAAGAAATGACTATTTTAGCCCAGATGTTGGTGGAGAAAACACTAATGTATAGGAACTGTTCTACTTTCCTTTCTGTTGATGTGATAAAACACTGACCAAAAGCAACTTAGGGGAGGACAGTGTTTATTTGGCTTGTATTTCCAAGTCATAGTCCATCATTGACCGAAGTTAGCTCAGGAACATGAAGCAGAAACCATAGAAAAATGTTGCTTGTTGGTTCACTCTGAGGCTTGTATTTAGCTAGCTTCCTTATAGAGCTGAGAACCATTTGCCTAGGGAATGGTATTACCCACAGTGGGATAGGCCCTCCTAATAAGACAATCATGACAATCCCTCATAGATACAGCAACAGACCAATCTGATCAAGACAATTCATAAATTCATTTTCTTCCCAGATGACTCTAGGTTGTGTCAAGTTGACAAAGCAAACTAGAACAGGAACCTTGGAGCTTCGACATTTTGCAAGCCTAGCCAGGCAGTGATGGCATAAGACTCCCTGGCGATTTAACATAAAATTTATCTGAAGGGTTGTACCCTTCATCAAGGACAATAGATCACCACCTCAGACAAAATGTATCTGTGTATAAATTCAGTTTCCAAAGTTGAGTAAGACACTCAAGCACACAATGTCACAAACCACCAAGAACAGAGGTCAAGCTGTGTTGACCCTCCAGGATACAAAGGTCATATAAGTGCCAGATAAAACAAGTATTGTTGATATGACAAACTAGTTCAAAGGGAAACTGAAAATACATGAGAAGAATAAGACCCTTGTGTGGTGGACGCTCATGATAGGCCTCACATAAATTCTCCACAGAATTATAGAGACAAAAGGTATGGTCACTGAAATGAACTCCATTAACAGGTTTAAGTCAATGAAAGAAATTTCAGAAGAAAACTATCCTATGGGAAGATATATGGGATGGAATTATCCAGAATATACCTGAGAGAAAACAGATGGGAATTATCTAAGTGGGTAAAAGAGAGTAGAATTGTTGGATGTTAATTATCATAAGCTTTGGGAATGAACATAGGGAATGAACAGGATGTGAGCTAAGTTCCCAAAGTTGGTACAGATTTGACCCTTCCTTTTCCCCATCACTCTGAGGTTCACGACACTGGAGTAAAATGTAGCAAGTCCATGGAGGTTAGGAAGCAAAAGATGGAATTTGTATCTGTCAAAGAGACTTAAAATTGATGGTACATGCCTTCAGTCTCAACACTAGAGATGCAAAAGCAGGTAGATATCTCTGGGTTCAAGATCAGCCTGGCCAACACAGTGAGTTCCAGACCAGCTAAGGCTATCTATCAAGATTGTCCGAAAAAATGAAAAAGAAAAAAAGGAGGAAAATTTTCCTAACACTGAAAATGCAAGCATGTTCCTGAGATTTATTATGTTAAAAATGACAAAAATGAAAACGGAGCAGAGACCATGAAGACTAGACCATTGGAACTAAGCTAAACTGAGCAACAGAAAATGTTAACACTAAGAATACTGTCATTGAGTTTTAGGATTCTCTCAGGATTGTTATCACACATGTAAGAGAGAGGATGGAGGAAATGAGGTGGGAAACACACAACTGTGTTGGTTGAAATTTTCTCTAAATTTGACCCCAAACAGCCACCCCCACACCCATGAAGCTCAGCCCAACCCAAGCTGACACTGTGCACACCCACGAGCAAGCGAGGCACTTGTGACTGAGTTGCGGTCAACCGGCTGAAAACCAGAAGAGTAGCGTCAAAAGCATCAACAGAAAAGACAATGACATGGGAGAGAGGTGGCAGGAACAACAGCTGGCTTTCAAGAAAGAAAAAGGCCTTTCAGAAGCACACAAGTGGAGGGAAACTTGTTGCCTCATGACAAAGAGTCCAAAAATTCTCACAGATGGTCAGGCTGCCCATAAGCAGATGGGAGCCAGGGCAGGGCAAGAAAGGACCCGGACTAACAACTTGGTCAAAATTAGTATTTGTAGTGTGAAACACTCTGGTAGGGGAGTGAAAACAAATTCTACAAGGAGAAGTATTTGATTTCTGTGACCGCTGCTACTACCATGGTCTGGGGCTGGCCATGGAGACAGTGAAGGGAATAAAACTGGAGACTCTCCTGTCTGGATCTTCTTATTCCCAAGCCCCTGAGAGGAATCTGCAGGCTTCTCTGTGCTCTGTCTGGCTTCCATTGCCAGGTTTCTGCTTCCATTGCACACAGGCTGGGATCCTGGGGGAAAGTTGGAGCTTACCAGCTGCCCAGTGACTCCTTGAATTCTAGTTTATTCTTTCTCTTAAACTACCTGGGAGACAGAGCTCTTTAGCACCTAGAGCATTTATGAGAAAGGTCCTCCTCCAATAGCTGGCCCATGTAAGAGACAGTAGTTGGTTCAGGTAAGAAACCAGTCCTTCAATAGCTCACCTAGGTGAGAGACATGTTCTTTGATTCATGGTCTCTGTCTTATGAATTGTATTCTCTGAATTACACTTAAGACATGTTAACATTGAGGTAGCTTAGGGGGAAATATGTGTCTGAAACCTTGATGTGAACCAAGGGCAAGAGACAACAAACATCTCAGTCTTCAATGAACACATTATTATTATTATTATTATTATTATTATTATTATTATTATTGCATAATACTAGATGAAAGCCAACAGGGAGACTCTACAGAGTCTGGGGTCATCATAATCCAAGTGGTGGGTCAGGAAAAGAAGTCAAGAAAGACCAGATGTGCAAGGAAAAATTAGATTCCCATTTTTGCTCTTCCCTAATTGCACGTACCATGCTGTTGGTGTGTTTGGCTGGTGTATGCCCGTCCCTGTCTCTGCATCACTTGTAGCAGGATTGTTAACAATGCTGATGATCAGGCTGTACTTCAAACTTAAGTACAGCAGTTATACAGCCAGCCTGCCTTTTAAAGCAGCTTTCACTGGTGTGATGTTTATCAGCATGACAACTTCATGGAATTTGGAATCACCTAGGAGACCCCTCTGGGCTGTCTGTGAGGATGTTTCCAGAGAAGTTTAACTGAGGGAGAAAGACTCACTGTGAATGTGAGCAGCACATCTACTGAGCCAGGATCCTGGCCTGAAGAGAAGGGGAGGAGCTGAGTACTGACACTCATCTCCTTGTGCTTCCTGACTGTGAATGCAATGTGACCAGCTGCTGCATGTGCTCTCTTTGTAAAGCTTTCCCACTATGATTGACTGCAACCTCTTCAAACCATGAATCAGAATAACTCCTCCCTCCCTCTCTCCCTCCCTCCCTCCATCCCTCCCTTCCTTCCTTCTTTCCATAAGTTGCTTTTGCTAGGTTGTTTTGTCTCAACAACAAGAGAAGTAACTGATACCCATGAGTTTTGATCCACTTGAAGAACCACTGCTCTGGGCCCAGGGAGGATGTAGTTGAACGTATTATTTCAATAAAGAAAGAGTGCCTAGCACAGAGGTGGGGAAGTGAGTGGTAACAATGGAGAGAGACACAGAGAGAGGTTCCTAGAGTTTGGGAAATGGCATTTGAAAGAAGAGAAGGAAGAGGAAGAAGGAGACCCTTTGGTCTCATCATTCCAGATCCCAAGTGGCTATACTTGGAGCAGCGGATCTTTCATGTCTGCAGCTTCTTAGGAACCGTGGAGCTATTGGCTGACTGGGGATGGTGAGCTGAGGGTAGACAGCAGCCCTTCCAGCTCTGCCAAACACAGTGGGGGCAGGGAAGCAGGGTGTAGACTAAGCAATTCTGGCTGACATTTTCTTTAATACATGGCCAATGAAAAGTCCCTTGCTGCTCTTGTATGATTCAGTCAACATAGGTTAATTGGTGAATTTTATACCAAAGCCAGTGGTCATGCTTTATGCAGTTCTGTTCTAGCCAAATAATACCTTTTTGGGTAGGACATGAAAGTTGCCGAGATGCTGCGTGTGGTGGTTTGAATAAGAATGGCCCCATAAGCTCATATGTTTGATTGTTTGGTCATCAGGGGTGCCACTACTTGAGAGGGATTGGGAGGTGTGGCCTTGCTGAAGGAAATGTGTCACTGGGGGTGGGCTTTAAGATTTCAAGAGCCCTGGCTGGGCAGTGGTGGCACATGCCTTTAATCCCAGCACTCAGTAGGCAGAGGCAGGTGGGTCTCTGTGAGTTCAAGGCCAGCCTGGGCTACAGAGTGAGTTCTAGGAAAGGCGCAAAGCTACACAGAGAAACCCTGTCTCAAAAAAACAAAAAAAAAAAAAAAAAAAAAAAAGATTTCAAGGCCCAAGCCAGGCTCAGTGGCTTTCTCTCTCTTCCTGCTGCCCACAGATTTGTATCTAGAACTCTCAGTTACTTCTTCAGCACCTTGTCTCACTGCATGCTGCCATGCTTCCCACCGTGATGACAACAGACTAAACCTCTGAAAATATAAGCAAGTCCCAATTATGTGCTTTCCTTTGTAGGAGTTGCCATGGTCATGGTGTCTCATCTTCTCTCATGCAGGAGTTACAGCTCTGTGCCATCGTGGCTAGCTCTTCATTGGTATGTGGTGGACTGGTGTCCTGGGGCCACAAAGGATTTGATCAAGTCCTCCTTGACAATCTAGAAGAGAATGGTACTTCACATGGTTTCCAGTCACACAGCCATCCTTTGCAATAATCTGCTGCATCATGTATGGACAGTAATCAATGGACAGGGCATGTACCAGAAAGTGTGGGGGTGGGGGATATTGGATTCACAGGCATGTATCTTAGCATTAGTGCCTTAATAGGAATAGAGGTGCCTAGTCTCATGCAATTTGATATACCATGGCTGGTTGATATCCATGGGAGGCTGGCCCTTTTCAGAGTAGAAACAAAGGAGGAGGAGTGGATGGGAAGAGGGGGAACGGGGAGGACTGGGAGGAGAGGAGGGAAGGGAAACTGTGGTCAGGATATTAAAAACAAACAAACAACAATTAAAAAAAACACTGTACTTACTTGAATCCACTGTTACTTTGACTCATTGTATTGTTTGTAGTTCACAAGTTTCTGAATAATCCAGGTTCTTCAGCCATCTGGAGAGGTCTCTGGTGGATATTTATCCACTCCTGGGAATGAAAGGGAGAGAATGAAACTCCAGACCAGCATATTTTCCTTTCTCAAGGCAATCTTGGAAAAGCTGGGCTCCTGGTGGAATTGGATTGTTTTTCAGGAGGAAAAAACACAAGGTGGAGCCCATGTTGCTGAACCCCTTCTCCAAGCTCCCATCATCTGAGTGCTAACCCACTCAGGAGGAAGTAAAGTCTGTGTCCCTGATGAAGCATGAATGGGGGCTCAGAGAGGTCAGGCCACTTGCTCAAGGTCACAGAGCTAGAAAGTGGGCTCAAATGTAGGCCTGGACAAGTCCAAAGCCCATGTGTTTGTCTAGTATGTGAACCCTTTGGTGTGAAAGAGTCAGGGCCGTTCCCATAGGAACAGCTTTTCTGCTGCTAGTGTTTCACACTGTAAATGAATGGGCCTAAGAGAGGGTCCTGAGAGCAAGCCACGAGGTAATGCTGCTTTTGTTACCATCTATCCCACTCCAAACCCTTCATGCCAAGGCAAAAACACTACGACAGCTTGACTCATGTTTGAACCCCTGCACTTGACCTTCACTTCTAGATCTTGAGATCTAGTTCTAGATGTCTCAAGTTCTTACTTCTGGAACCCGCTCCATGGTATTCCAAGTTTGCACTATGGGAATCATAACCTGCGACAAAAGAGCTTTCGTCCCTGGCAGTTAGGTGTCTGCTGAAGTTTTCAGCAGTCAGTGCAAAGGCCGTCAAACTATGTGTTTGCATTGTCTTTCCTGAAAACTCTCCATCCCTGCTGACTACTCAGCTTTGTGAAGGTATGTGTAAGGGCACAGGACTACTCAGCTTTGTGAAGATATGTGTAAGGGCACAGGATGGGAGAGAGCGAAGAGAAAGCTGATTCTTGTCTGAAAGCACACGTTTGCAGGTTCATTGATGGCCTCTAAGACAATAAACTTCCAAAGGAATTCAGATTCTCTTGTGGTGTAAAATTATTTACAGCCTCTGTAGATTAGTTCAAGACCTTTTCCATCACAGCTTTTCCATGACAATATTTGATAATAGGGGCTGTGGTAAACAGCACCTGAGGTGTCTCTAAGCACCTCACCCTCCTGTGCAAGCTTCTCTCTTTGTGTGGGCTCCACTCTGTTGTTTCTAAGCAAGTCTCTATTGTTTTAGTTTATCAATAAAGGCTCAGGAGCCAAAGGCTAGGGTGAAAACCTGCTAGCTCAGAGAGGCAGAGAAAGCATCCAGCTGTTCCCTCCTCTGCCATGGTCCCAGAAAGAGACCTTCTTTCTCCTACATCACCTCAAACCATACTCCTGCAACCAGATGTTCCTCCTTTCTACTTCCTGTGCATCTCTCTCCCCATCCTTTTTTTGTTGTTGTTTTGTTTTTCGAGACAAGGTTTCTCTGTGTAGCTTTATGCCTTTTCTGGATCTCACTTGGTAGCCCAGGCTGGCCTCGAACTCACAGAGATCCGCCTGGCTCTGCCTCCCGAGTGCTGGGATTAAAGGCGTGCGCCACCACCGCCCGGCTCCCCATCCTCTTGATTTCCTCTTACTCTTTACGGTGTTTTTTTTTTTTTTCCTCTGTCAACTGGTTGCTTGTTCTGCCTCTTGACCTATGGTTGATTTTATTTAATCCCGTTTACAATATTCAAGCAGAAAACTCTTGGATTGAAGGTGTGTGCTAGGGCTGAGCCACGCCCCAGTCATAAGTAGGTTTTTCCTCAGTCTCAGGGTCACAGTGTGATCAAGTGTCCTGAAATACCACTCTGTGACTCACTTTCCATAAGTGGACGACAGGGGGAGGAATGAGGTTGCTTGCTTCTGAGACTGAGTCAGGAAAGAATGTGGTTTTTGTCAGAATAGTCTTTCTCTGCGTTTCTCTTCTCCCCATCGGTTTCCATCTCCATCTCTCTTCCCATCTCTGGAGGAAGACAGCTGTGTAGTCAGCCTTCCTGTGAGGTGATTCTGGGAGTTCTTTTGAAGAAGGGCAAACTGTCTCTTCACCCCAGATAGGGCACACACACACACACACACACACACACACACACACACACACAAAAAAAAAAAAAAAAAAAAAAAAGACAAGAGACACAGTCCTCTCCAAATCTAGCTAAGTGATCTATCAAGGTGATTTATAGGAATGTGTGTGACTCAGAAACAGACCTCTTTAGCATGGCTGGTGACTCAGGAGAGCCAGGTCCTGGAGGCTTCCCATTCAGCTTACAGGCTGCTTGATTTCTTTATCCACCAGTTATTAGGGCTTTTATAATTTGAAGGAGGAAGCAAAGGGAGGCTTGTGGATCTTGCAATTTTCTGAGATTTCTTGAGTCTGGTAAACTGCACTGAATTCCCACCTCCCTTCAAGAGGAAATGTTTCACTTCAGGGGAAATAGCAGAGGCCCTTGTGGCAAGACATTGAGGGGATCTCTAGCCAAGAGCAAGTAGGAAACTGATACTCCTAGTACAATAGCCCATTAGGGCTAAGGTCTGCCCCAAACCAGGGAAGTAGGCTCAAACCTGGACCTTCCTCAGTAAAGTCTCCAAATGACACCACAGCCTCTGCTGAAGGATTGACTACAGTTCCCCATGTTAGGGTCCACAAGAAGTCCCATAAATGTCCACCAGTCATGTATGCAATCAACAAGAATGTTTAATAAAACATTCTAGCATGCTGGGGTCAAACCATCTGACAAAGTGGCAATGGCAACCCTGAGAGAAGCTCACAGGCTCCTTTTAAGCAGGACTAGGGAAATTCCAGCTAAGGTTAAGTGTATTTTGAAGTGATTGGGTATAGACTCTTACTGGTATAGGAATCATTTTGTGATTGACTCATGACATCTGGTCAGCAACTGTGGTTGCAGTGTCTGTCAGGGGTCTGTTTGACTGAAAATAGCAAGTACAGTTCCTGCTTGTGGCCGAGTAGGTTCGCTACCAGACTGGACATATTTCCTGAGGGTCTGATTGAAGCCAGACAGGAGTCAACATAGGATGGTGGGGTAACGTGGGACAGAGGTCTTAGTAAACTGGCCCCTGGAAAACAAAACAAAATAAAACAAAAAACAACTGGCCCTATTAGGGTCAGTCCTGTTACAAGAGGGGATGGCCACTTCACCCAGAAGAGCCTTGAGCCAGGACACTGCTAAATGACAAATGCTAGGAGCCTGCAGGAGCCAACATGTAAAGTTGGTCATCTTAAACTGATCACTTCAGGGCAATTGTTAATGCATCAACAGATAGCCGGCATGGGTGTGCACCCTGGGCAGCAAGAAACTTAGGTGATTATTTTTTTTTCTTACTTAAAGTACATCACAGTCTTGAAGACATATTTTGGAATATTTTCCTTTAGCATTCTTGTTAACATGCTTCCAAATCACAGGATTTAAAAATGATTTCTTTTACCCTGAAGCTAATCGCCTACTTGTGGTTATGGTTAAAAGGAATCTTGATAGTATAGAAAAGCAGAGAGCAGCTTAATTATAAAACACTTCAGACTTGGGGTCAGCAGCAGAGCTCAGCATGCAAAGGCACTTGCCACCAAACTTGACAGCCTGGGTTTGATATACGACCCCACGACGCAATGGGAGAATCGACACCGAAAAAATTGTCCTCTGACCTCCACATGCACGGTGTGGCCTATGCTCCCACAGATACACATAAACTAAACAAAGAAATGTGAAAAATATATTTCAGACTTACTCCATGTGTTTGGGTACAAGGTCTACTAGAGTCACTTTGAAGATGTGGGAGAGTGAGGCTTTTAGGTGTGACTCATTTACTGTCCTCAAGAAAGCATTTGCCCTCTTCCTGAATGTCCCCTTACAGAAGCCTGAAAGGCCTCAGAGAGCCTCCACATACGTGCAGACATTTGGTTACCTACTGGCAAAATTCACATGGACCACAAGACACACGATGAATTTCTGTTTTTATCATCACAGGAGAGAAGTATTTTCATGTTTTCCACCTACTCAGCCTTTGACTCAGCTCAGCCTGGGAATTTTAGAGCCAAGTAGAAGTTGCTGGCACTTACAAGGGTAACCAAAAGAGCATCATAAGGAACAGCTGGCCTAAGGGGGGGTTGAGTCTTGTGAAGTGACAAGCAGAGAACCCCCCCCAAAACACTGTGAAGCAGAAATGAAATAGCAGTGAGTCAGAAGCTCAGGTCACTTTGAATGTCTGCCAGTTAGTGCTGGGTGGTAGATCAGGGGAGACATGAAGAAGCATGTGATCAGTTGGAGTGATTGACTTAAACGGTTCTGCTCCCCCATCTTTGTGTTCATTTCTTTTAAGAAATGAAAGCCAGGCATGATGGTGCATACCTTTAGTCCTAGCACTCAGGAGATAGAGACAGGCAGGTCTCTATGGGTTTGAGGACAGCCTAGTCTGCAGCCTAGTCTGAGGCCAGTCAGAGCTATATAGTGAGACCTAGTCTCAAAAAAAAAAAAAAAAAAAAAAAAAAAAAAAAAAAAAAAAAAAAAAAAAAAAAGGAAGAAAATATTTTGGGGCAAGAGAAATTGTTCAGTGGTCAGAGCATCTGCTGTTCTTGCAGAGGACCAGAGTTCCTTTCCCAGCGCCCGTGTGGTGGCTCACAACCTTCTATAATTCCAGTTCTAGGGGACCTATCACCCTTTTCTGGCCTCTCTGGGAACCAGGCACAGACATGATACACATACATAAATACATGCAGACATCCATACATATAAAATAAAAAGGAAAGAAATACATATAGCCATCAATTGCCTTTAGCTCTTTATCTGTGGATGAGGCCTTAGGATATTTCCCCATCTGCAAGCAGCACTGAGTAAACTCAGCAGGCTGTATTTATATGTACGTGTGTGTGTGTGTGTGTGTGTGTGTGTGTGTGTGTGTGTGTGTGTGTGTGTGTGTGTGGTGATGATAATTAAAGAAGTCACAAATTTGAGAGGGAGTTGGGGCGTCATGGGAGGACCTGCAGGGGGGAGAGGAAGGGGCAGAAATGACATCAGTACAGTACTCATGTGTAAAAGTCTCAAGAAGATGAATGCTTGTAGGTTAGTGTGTCCAAGAGCTGAAACAGACCACTGCCCAGGAAGATATGAGCTCAGGATGCTGACTAACAGCTCAAAAAAAAATTCCCAGTCTCTGTCATCAAAACCACTCATCAGCTCCTTTTTCTGTTTTGTAATAGAGAAAGAAAGAAAGGAAGAAAGAAAGAAAGAAAGGAAGAAAGAAAGAAAGAAAGAAAGAAAGAAAGAAAGAAAGAAAGAAAGAAAGAAAGAAAGAAAGAAAGGAAAAACCTTTCAAAAAGGTGGGTGGGGCTGGAGACCCAAGGAAAGACTGTCCTAAGAGATACCTGGAATCTTTTGTTGATGTTTTTTCCTCTTCTGTTGCACCAAAAAACACAAATTATCTTCTTCTTCTTTTTCTTTTTCTTCTTCTTCTTTTTTTTAAACATTTAGAGTCTCATTATATGCAGGCACAGAGTTTCAAAAGTTTAATTTCCTTTCTAGTAGTATTAAGCCACAAGCCTCATGCCTTTCATCACAAAGAGACAGAATGCATCTGTTTTTCACAAGTGTAGCTTACCAACAAACCAAGAACATTTTAAAATATAAAAAGTGCTACCCGGCGGCATGGAGGAAAAGGCAAGCCTCCTGTGCTGGCCAGCTTTGCTTCCTATGACTGAGTTCTGAAAAACCTATACAAAAGAAAGAAAGGAAGGGAGGAGGGGCCGGAGATGAAATGATGGTAAGAAACGAGAGGCAGATTTTCCACACATGTGCAATTGTTGTTGAGTATTCTCTGCATTGCCTCAAGACACAGCTGTACATAAAATTCTCCCTCGTCTCCTTCCTAATGGAGTCTTATTAATTTCTATTTAACGAATCACAAATGTCATTCTGAGGCTGCTTGATTTTGAAGAGCACTGACTGCTTGGGTGCTTGTTAAGCATTAGTTGGCATGGCTATGCCCGCCTGATACAAATGTCTGTGGCCTTTCAAAGGCCTTAACAGGACATCTTTTGAGCATGCCAGTTGCTATGGTCACCAGCATACCCATTTGCAAGGAAAATTGGAAGCCGTGCTCATTACGTCAAAAACTACATTGGGTGATAAAGAGAGCATGTTCGATTCAGAGTTGGCAACTGGCTGTTTGTTAGCCTCCCCGCCCACACAGTTCCATCAGACAATGTCTCATTCAACTGCTGAAGTCACAGTATACAGCTCCCATCTTTCCAACTGGAGCTGGAGTGTGCATGTGAATGCACAACCATCACTAGCAGACACAGCTCAGGCAGAGGGCGACCTATCCTGGTGACTTTGGAAGAACAATGGAGGCAAGTCAGATGGGGGATGGGGTGAAGTAAAAAAAAAAACAAAAAAAACAAAAAAAACATGTATTCCGTTTTTTAAGATTTATTTATGTGTATATGCATTTGCTTGCATGCATTTATGTGCACCACCTGCATGCAGGTGGCTTTGGAGGCAAGGTGAGGCTGTCAGATTCCTGGGAACTGGAGTTGTTAATTGCTCATGTGGGAATGTAACTCAAGATCCTCTGAAAGCTGAGCCATCTGTCTAGCTAAAGCAACCTGTGTTCTAGGACTGTCTTAGCATGAACTAGATGGCTGAGCTGGGATGTGACACTTTTGAGGTTTTTTTTTAGCCATAAACTGAGGTGGGTGAGAGAGAATGCCCTGCAAAATATCTTAATCTAAGTCAGGCATAGTGGCCTGTACTTTAATCTCAACATTTGGGAGGCAGAGGCAAGTATTTCTATGAGTTCAAGGCAGTCCCATCTACATAGTGAGTTCCAGGTCAGCAAGGGATACATAGTGAAAACCTGACTAAAAACAAAAATAAAAACTAAATCCCATAACTTCCCAAGTTCTGTGTTTCTAAAGCACTCTGAGTTCATGCATTCATGTTATGTATTCAAACACACACACACACACACCAACAGAGACAGAGATAGAGAGGGACACTCAGAGAGGCAGAGAGCCTTTTCCTCTAAAAAACATGAGGTTGAGAGTGCAATTGACATACTTGACATTTTTACACGAAGTACCCCCAACACACACCACACTTACCTGTAATACAGATGCCCAACTTGAAAACAAGTTGCATAGCTCCCCCAACCCCTGACTTAAGGGTTCACATGATTTAGTTATTGTAAGTGAGGTAACTCAGGCCCAGAAAGACAAACATCACGCATCCTCTCATATGTGGCATGGAAGCTTTAGCATTTAATTTGGAGTGTCGTCAGACCCAGGAAACTAGAAAGGGCCCTTAGTGGGGAGGAGGAAGAAAACTCTTGAGAGAGTGACAGGAGTGTGCAGATGATACAAAGGGCAAGTGGGGAGTCAGGGGGAGGAAGCTTAAGTGGGGAGAGGGATGGGAGGGTAGGGAGGCAGAGGGGGTGAAGAAAAAGGGATAATTAACACCAGGGATGTTTGAAAATACACATAGAAACCCACAATTTTATAAGCTCTGTATATAATGTGATTTAATTAGAGTTACTTTACACAGGAAATATGGCCTTCTCAGAAACCACAGATCAAAAACTCAGTGCCAGTATGGGATGCTTACCCTAGAGTATATCTCTGGGGGTCTGTCTCATTAGGGTTTCTATGGCTGTGAAGAGACACCATGACCATGGCAACTCTTATAAAGGAAAATCATTTAATTGGGATGGCTTATATTTTCAGAGGTTTAGTCTATTATCATCATGGTGGGACATGCGGCATGCAGGCAGACATAGTGCTGGAGCTGAGAGTCCTACATCTTGATAGACAGGCAACAGGAAGTGGTCTGAGACACTGGGTGGTATCTTGAGCATAAATAAAACCTCAAAGTCTACCTCCACAGTGACACACTTCCTCCAACAAGGCCACACCTCCTAATAGTGCCACTCCCTTTGGGGGCCATTTTCTTTCAAACTGCCACAGGGTCCCAGAGAACTCCTCCCAAAATTCAGAGTATTGCCATTGAGTTCTTGGTTGCCTATCAGAACTTGATGATGAGACCCTATTGCTAAAGACACCAAACATATCAGTCAGAGAACATGGAGAAATCAATTTGGTACTGACTGACCAAGAATTCCTGCTGCTGTTTAGTGTTCATAGTACTGTAAGGCACTTTATGGGATGCTGAGGAAGAACATTGATCAGTAGTCTTACCTAGCTGTGAACTCTGTGAACTATAATAACATGCCCATGGATGCAATAGTGGAAGGGATGCTATGAGGGTAACCAACCAGTTTCTGAGGCAATGCATACCTGCTACTATAAATCTGGTCAATAACTTGTAGTTGGGGAGTTCATAGGCTCAAGGAATGACACTATTACTATTCTTTTGCTAACTAGACATAGAATCAAACTGTCTTCTAAATTCTGAATATGCATCACTCTACCCATAGAATAGTGCTACTCTCAGATCTCCTCAGTTTCTTTGTGCAGAAGATGGTATTTAATGTAGACTAATAACTAGTCAAAGTGTAGAGAACAATCATCTGTGGCATGCTCAGTCACAAATGTGACATCTGTATCACCTCCTCCCCCCAAGGTTCAGGGATCACTGTGGAAGGGGGACTTACATAGTAAAAGAGCAGAGGTCCAGGAAAATCTATCTGTATGAAACAGTGTCTTCTGGACACAACAGAACTGCTACACTCACAAATCCAGAGCAGCTGTGGTTGCCTGCACAAGATCTATGTAAAGTCAAGTCCATCAATAGCTCATGAACCCCCACCCCTAGCTGATGGCTTCAGTGGGAAGGAGAGCCAGTATTCTTTAAGGGTGCATCCCCTGGTGTGTTGATCAAACTCCAGTAGATAGCACAAGAGTTTATGAGCAATAAAAATTGGACTAGGTGGGTTTTATAAAAAGAGAACACAGGAAGTTAAGAGAGGGTGGGGTGGATCTAGAGGAGCTAGCGGGAGGAGTCGTGTGGAAATATGATCAAAATACATTGCATTCATATATGACAGTTTCAAAGAATTAATAAAAATATTATATAAAAAGGCTTAAGCACACACCCCAGGGTAGAGATTTAAGATGCTAATGAGATGTGTCATGCATGAAGTTGTAGGTTGAACTCCATGTAACAGAGCATGCCTGAGAAAGTATGTGCTATACAAATGAGTCAAAAAGCCCCACTGTTTTTTTTTTTTTTTTTTTTTTTTTTATTACTCTAGCTCTGTAGTAGAGCTTGAAGTCAGGGATGGTGATACCTCTGGAAGTTCCTTTATTGTACAGGATTATTTTAGCTGTCCTGGAGTTTTTGTTTCTCCATATGAAATTGAGTACTGTTCTTTCAAAGTCTGTAAAAGATTGTGTTGGAATTTTGATGGGGATTGCATTGAATCTGTAGGTTGCTTTTGGTAAGATTGCCATTTCTACTGTTAATCCTACCAATTCATGAGCATGGGAGATCTTTCCATTTTCTGATATCTTCTCCATATTCTTTCTTCAAAGACTTGAAGTTCTTGTCATACAGGTTTTTCACTGGCTTGGTTAGAATTACCCCAAGATATTTCATATTATTTATGGCTATTGTGAAGGGTGTTGTTTTCCTGATTTCTTTCTCAGCCCATTTATCATTTTTATATAGGAGGACTACAATTTCTTCAAGTTAATCTTGTATCCATCCACTTCACTAAATGTGTTTATCAGCTGTAGGAGTTCCCTGGTGGAATTTTTGGGGTTACTTATGTACACTATCTATACCACTCTTGGGCATATACCCCAAGGATGCTCAAACATATCAAAGGATACTTGCTCAACCATATTCATAGCAGCATTCTTCATAATAGCTAGAACCTGGAAACAACCTAGAGGCCCCTTAACCGAAGAATGGATAAAGAAAATGTGGTACATTTACACAGTGGAGTATTAATCAGCTGTTAAAAAATGAAATCTTGAAATTTGAAGACAAATGGATGAAACCAGAAAAAAAAACATACTGAGTGAGGCAACCCAGAACCAGAAAGATGAACATGGTATGTACTCACTTATAAGTGGATATTAGCTTAAAGAAAAGGATTACCATGCTACAATCTCCCTGGGAAGGGAAAGTAGAAAAATTCTCCTAGGTGAACTGGGAAGGTGGGGATGCAAACATGAGGGATCAGATTGGGGGTGAATGGAGGGGAAGAGTATTGAAAGAGATGACTAGAAAGAGGGGCATTTCAAGGCCAGACTGAAATCTGGTACAAGGGAAACTCCCAGGAATCTACAAGGATAACCCCAGCTAAGACTAGCAACTGTGAATACATAGTATGAACTGGCCAGCTCCTGTGACCAGGCAAGACTGGTCACAAAGAGAAATGAAGGCTCAGAGGGACTTTGTTGGAACAAAATATCTTTAGAAAGAATAACATTCCTGGGGCTATGCCCCTTCATGTTGGATTATAAGGATCAAAAGAGCTAATGGATATGAAACCAAGCTGTAAAACTGAGTGCCTTATCAGTATTAACTACTATTAAAGAAATACAATTATTTCTAAAAATACATAATTGATTTTGAATCTGGATTTCTTGAAGAGCTCACATCGCCTAGGTCTTAAGAAGCATCTCTGCTCTGTGAGCTCAAGACCAGCCTGGTCTACAAAGCGAGTTCCAGGACAGCCAGGACTGTTACATGGAAAAACCCTGTCTAGAATCTGCTGCTCAATCCATGTACAAATGAGGATACTGAAGTCATGAATCAGTTGCCACTTGACTGAGCATAGCCTTTTCCAGCTACGGTGTAAAGGCGGTTACTAGGCACCCCACGGATCCTGCAGTACACACTAGAGTTGCTCAACATGCTTTTGCAAAGTCTTGATTGCATTGCTGCAATTTTATTCACCTGCAATATTTTCCCAGCTATAATGACAATTAGAACTTTGAGTTGAATTCTCTCCAAATATGCTAATCTCTTTGATCCTTTCTCTGGTAGAAGCAGGAAAGCCTCTGTCAGTCACAGCTGCAGGCAGATGCATAAAAACCCATCCCAAAGAACACAAGATGAACAAGCCAGGAGGAGGCATTCCCTTCCAAGGCTCTCCTTTAGGATGCCTCATTTCTTTAGCATTCTCCATCGGAGGCCTACGTCTTTGACAAGATGAGGAATCCATTCTAGAGAGGAAGAACAGTCACATTGGCACACACACTTTTCTCCTTTATTGCAGTGAAACAACCACAGCATAGAAGCCACCGCTACAAATATTTTTTAATGGTTTGCATTCATATTGCTACCACTATCTACCTCCAAAGTGTTTTAAACTTTCCAGAACTGAATCACTCTATCAATGAAACAACAACTTTCTGTTATGATTTGATTATGAAATGTTTATTTACAGGCTCATGTTATAGGATCTGCCAGAATGTAGTTTATGAGTTCATCTGACATTTGGTTGTGCACTCCTTTTAGTTATTGTAAACAATACTTCTGTGAACATTAATGAAGAGATATCTGTTCACATTCATGCTTTTGGCTCTTTGGCATACATAACCAAGAAATGGAATTACTGTGTCATAGAGCATCAATTCTACCTTGTTTGGTGGTGATGGTGGGTAAGTATTGAACCCAGAGCATTGTGCATGCTGGACTAGCACTCTACTACTGAGGTCCATCTCCTCAATTTTTGTCTATTTTTGTGAACTGCAATGCTGTTTTCCATGATGACTGCACGTTTTACTTTCCTACCTGTGTAGACAAGAGTTCCAGGTCTCCACATCTTTCCTACCACTTGATCTTTCCTATTTCTTGATATCCATTTTTTTTATTAAGGAATTTTTTATTCATTTTACACACCAATCACAGATCCCCTTCTCCTCCCTCCTCCCTCCCCTCCCGCCTTTCCCCCTCAACCTACCCCTATTCCCTCCTCCAACAAGGTAAGGTCTCCCATGGGGAGTCAGCAGAGCCTGGTACATTCAGTTGAGGCAGGTCTAAGCCCCTCCCCTTGCATCAAGGCTGTGAATGGTGTCCCACCATAGGTAGTGGGCTCCAAAAAGCCAGCTAATGCACCAGGAATGGATCCAGATCCTACTGCCAGGGGGTTCTTAAGCAGATCAAGCTACACAACTGTCTCCCATATGCAAAGGGCCTAATCCAGTCCCATGGAGTTTCCACAGCTGTTGGTCTAAAGTTCCTGAGTTCCCACTAGTTTGGTTTGGTTGTCTGTGTGAGTTTCCCCATCATGATCTTGATGCCCCTTGCTCATAGAATCCCTCTTCTTTCTTTTTGATTGAACTCCTGGAGCTCAGCTTGGCTGTGATCTCTACATCTGCTTCCATCAGTTACTGGGTGAAGGCTCTATGATGACAGTTAGGGTGCTCACTGATCTGATTACTGGGGTAAGCCAATTCAGGCACCCTCTCCACCATTGCTAGTAGTCTAGGCTAGGGTCATCCTTGTGGATTTCTGGGAGCTTCCCTAGCACTCAGTCTCCTGCCATCATGGTATC
Organism: Peromyscus maniculatus bairdii; assembly: GCF_049852395.1. Lineage (NCBI taxonomy): Eukaryota > Metazoa > Chordata > Mammalia > Rodentia > Cricetidae > Peromyscus > Peromyscus maniculatus. The sequence goes on along the minus strand of NC_134860.1, from coordinate 60,224,765 downwards.
TCCCTCACTGCTCCCCAACTCCATTCCTGCTCTAGCTCAATCATCCTGTTCCCTCATGTTCTCATCTCCCATCCCCCACCCTCCATTGCCCCCCCATCCCCAGTTTACTCAGGAGATCTCCTCTATTTCCCCTTCCCAGGGTGATCCATGCATCCTTCTTTGGGTCCTCCTTGCTAACTAGCTTCTCTGGAGCTGTGGGTTGTAGTCTGCTTATCCTTTGCTTTACATCTAGTATCCACTTATGAGTCTGGGTTAACTCACTCAGGATGATTTTTTTCTAGTTCCATCCATTTGCCTGCAAATTTCTTGATGTCATTGTTTTTCTCTGCTAAGTAGTACTCCATTGTGTATATGTACCACATTTTCTTTATCCATTCTTCCATTGAGGGCCATCTAGGCTGTTTCCAGATTCTAGCTATTATGAATAATGCTGCTATGAATATAGTTGAGCATGTGTCTTTGTGGTATGATTGCACATTCCTTGAGTATGTGCCCAAGAGTGGTATAGCTGAGACTTGAGGAAGATTGATTCCCAATTATCTGATAAACCTCCATACTGATTTCCAAAGTGGCTGTTCAAGTTTGCACTCCCACCAACAGTGGAGGAGTGTTCCCCTTGCTCCACATTCTCTTCAACATAAGCTGTTATAAGTGTTTTTGATATTAGCCATTCTGACAGGTGTAAGATGGTATTTCAGAATCATTTTGATTTGCATTTCCCTGATGACTAAGGATGTTGAGAAATTCCTTAAATATCTTTTGGCCATTTGAGATTCTTCAGTTGAGAATTCTCTGTTTAGACCTGCAGCCCATTTTTTAATTGAATTGTTTGGTATTTTGATGTCTAGCTTCTTGAGTTCTTTATATATTTTGGTGATCAGCCTTCTGTCAGATGTGGAAGTTAGTAATGATCTTTTCCCATCCTGTAGGATGTTATTTTGTCTTATTTACCATGTCCTTTGCCTTACAGAAGTTTCTCAGTTTCAGGAGGTCCCTTTTATTAATTGTTGATCTTAGTCTCTGTGCTTTTGATGTTATATTTAGGAAGTGTTCTCCTGTGCCAGTGCATTCTAGGCTACTTCCTACTTTCTCTTCATTCAGGTTCAGTGTAGCTGAATTTATGTTGATGTCTTTGATCCACTTGCACTTGAGTTTTGTGCATGGTGATAGATATGGATCCATTTGCAATCTTCTACATGTTGACATCCAGTTATGACAGCACTATTTGTTGAAGATGCTTTCCTTTTTCCATTGTACACATTTGGCTTCTTTGTCAAAAATCAGGTGTTCATAGGTGTATGGATTAATGTCAGGGTCTTTGATTTGATTCCATTTGGTCCACAGGTTGGTTTTTATGCCAATACCAAGCTGTTTTTATTACTATAATTCTATAGTAGAGCTTGAGGTCAGAGATGGTGACGCCTCCAGAAGTTGCTTTATTGTACAGGATTATTTTAGGTAGCCTGTTTTTTTCCATATGAAGTTGAATATTGTTCTTTCCAGGTTTGTGAAAAATTGTGTTGGGAATTTGATGGAGATTGCACTGAATCTGTAGATTGCTTTTGGTAAGATTGCCATTTTTTACTATGTTAATCCTACCTATCCATGAGCATGGAAGATCTTTCCATTTTCTGATGTTTTCTTGAATTTCTTTCTTCAGAGACTTAAAGTTCTTGTCATACGGTCTTTCACTTGCCTAGTTAGAGTTACCCCAAGGTATTTTATATTATTTGTGGCTATTTAAAGGGTGGTGTTTCTCTGATCTCTTTCTCAGTCTATTTATCATTTGTATATAGGAGAACTACTGATTTTATTGAGTTAATCTTATATCCAGCCACATTACTGAAGGTATTTTTGATGTTCATCTTAATAGAGAAAAGATGGTCCAATTCTGTTTTGCATTCCTCTAATGGGTTTTGATGCTGAAGATGCTTTTTGCCCTTTTTTGTATCTGCTGTTTGGAGATTAGTCTATACTAGCACTAGTATTTCAGTTGGACTGTTTGTCTTGGCTGTTATCACTCAGCTGTAGGATACATACATTCATATTCTTCTATGAACTTCTTATTATATTTGTTCGGTCCTGAAAGAAAGTTCAGATTGTTTGGTCTCAATAGGGGTAGCTATATATTCTACAGTTAGTCCCATAGTAATGGGTATGGTCTGAGATTCTGGCTAGAAGTATAGTATGATGGACCATCTCATCTTGGAACTGTCCTGGAGAATTTTCAGCTCAGAGCTGATCATTGAGTAATGTTCATGGGTACCATGGCATCATTCTGGATTGGGTGGAGTCATTGTTGTATGGCCCCATATTCCTTTGGGAGATTTCAGAGATTGCTATTGGAAAGGCTTATTATAGAAAACTTGAACATTATTAATATCAAAATAGAAAGTTAGGAATTATTCTGGGTAGAGAAAAAATTCTCCAAAAGCAAGGACAAGCATGGAAAGAAACAGAATCTTGATGACAATGGTCCCTTTTTTATTGGTTTTCTTTTGTCCCATACCAGGCAGCTCTTCTGAAATGAGACAGAATCTCTTAATTTTTTCTCGCCCCCCCCCCCCAAGACAGGGTTTCTCTGTGTAGCTTTGCGCCTTTCCTGGATCTCGCTCTGTAAACCAGCTGGCCTCAAACTCACAGAGAACTGTTTAGCTCTGTCTCCCAAGTGCTGGGATTAAAGGCGTGCACCACCACTGCCTGGGTTTAATTTTTTTTTTCTTTTAGCAACATGCTTGGGTTTAGAGAAGGAGAGAGTCACATTCCAACTCCAAAGCTAGCTTGATTTATAATTGAATCAGGACATAACTTTTCTAGAGTTAAAGAGATATAGATGTTAGGCAGTAGAGCTTGGTCAGTCTTAATTTGTACAGGTATTCCCATGGTGGCCATAACTTCTAATAGGTGTGTAATCACAGAGTCAGCCTTTTCAGAACTCATAGGAATTTCCCATTGAAATCTTGAATAGGTATCAATGGTATGGTGTACATATTTTAGTCTTCCAAATTCTGCAAAATGAAATACATCCATCTGGCAAATTTCATTTCTCTGTATGTTTTGGATTGCTTTCTGCAGGTAATAGAGTTTGATTATAGAAGGAGCAAGTAGGACTTTTTTTTTTTTTACAATTTCCTTGGCTTGTTGCCAAGTGATGGAGAAATCCTTCTTTAAACCCTTGCTATTTACATGGTGTTTCTTATGAAATTCTGAGGCTTCCAGCACATTACCTATTAATAACTGATCAATCTCATCATTACCTTGTGCTAGAGGACCTGGCAGACCCATATGGAATCTGATGTGTAATATATATATATATATATATATATATATATATATTCCTATTTCTGATTATTTCCTGTAATTGTATAAATAGTGAAGTTAATTCTGTAATATCAGGAATAAATTTAGCAGTTTCAGTATGTAAAACAACTCTCTCTGCATCTTGAGAGTCAGTGACTATATTGAGGGGTTCCGTGAAGTCCATTAGTAACATAAGAATGGCACAAAATTCTGCCTTTTGTACAGAATTGTAAGGGCTTTGAACCACTTTACTTAAGTCTCCTGATTTATTTCTTGCCTTTCCTAGTTTATTTGCATCAGTATAGAATGTGGGGACTCCAAAAATTGGCTTTCGCCATACAATGTGAAGAAGGACCCATTCAGTTCTTTTTATGAATTCTATTCTCTTGCTTTTGGGATAAAAATTGTTAATCTCTCTCAAAATGTTACGGCAGGCTCTCAGCCAGTATTCATTATCTTTTCATAAAGAGGAAGTCTCCTCATTAGTTAAGGGTCCTACAATTTCTGGTGGGTCCATTTCTATCAATTGATGAAGTTTTAATTTTCCTTTTAGAATCTAATCAGAGATTTTTTCCACATAAGTTTTTAATATCTTACACAGTTTACATGGTAGAAATATCCATTCCAATATAATATCTTTCCTCTGTATCAAAATCCCTGTGAAGGATTGTCTAGAAGGGAATATTACTAGAATCTAGTTAAATTCTGGATTCTCACAATCCACATGTGCTACTCATATTTTCTTTGTATTAGAGCCAATTCCTTCTCAGCTTCAGCTGATAATTCTTTTGGACTATTTAAGTCCTTGTCCCTTTTCAGGCTATTAGCCAAATTCACTAGTCCATCTTTAGATATTCCAATGATAGCCTGTAGTTGGAAATGCTTCCTAACAATTTTTGAAAATCATTAACAGTCCACAATTGATCTTTCCTGAGTTGTACCTTTTGGGGTCTAATTTTTTGGAAATCTCTTATAGCCTAAGTAATTAATGGAATTTCCTCTTTGTATCTTTTCAGAAGCAATTTGTAGTGCCCAGTGAGGAAAAAATTTCTTTACATCTTTGAACATGCTTTCTAAGGCACCTACCTAACTTTGGATCAGCTAATAAGATATCATCCATACAATAAATTTTGCACTAATTATTTCCAATGGCTTTTGCACAAAATATTGGCACAGGGTAGGGTTATTTAACATCCCCTGTGAGAGGACCTTCCATTGATATCTCTTGATTGGTTGGGAATTTTTATAATTAGGTACTGTGATGGCAAATTTTTCTCTATCCTTTTCCTGTAAAGGTATGGTCTTTTAAGTCAATAACTATAATAGGCCATTCTTTGGGTGACAGAGAGGGCAAGGACATCCCATTCTGTACGGAGCCCATAGGCTGAATTACTTTATTAATGGCTCTCAGATCTGTCAGCATTCTCCAATTATCAGACTTCTTTTTAATAACAAATACAGGAGAATTCCAAGGGCTGGTAGTTTCTTCAATGTGTTGAGCATTTAACTGCTCTTGAACCAGCTCTTCTAAAGCTTGTAGTTTCTCTTTTGTCATAGGCCATTGTCCAACCCAGACAGGTTTATCAGTTAGCCATTTTGAAGGTAGGGCTGTTGGTACTTCTGAGAGTTCAATGGCAGCTGTGCTCAGTGCTATGTACAGCCTGAATGGTTAGTGGCTATTTTTTTTATAGTATGTTATACTATTATTCCCAGAAACATGAATTGGTCTGTATTCCACTTTTGAGATTGGAGGAATTTTAAGCTGGGTATTCCACTGCTGTAATAGATATCAAAGATTCATTGCTACATTTGCCACATATTGCTTCAGCCTTCCTCTCTGTCTTTCTGGCCCTATGCATTCAACACATCTCAAACTTTGTTTTACCTGAGATAGGGTTCCAATCCCTATAAATTGGACATCTACCTCTTGAAGAGGCAAATTTGTATGTCATGATTTTGTTGTAATTATAATTGTAATTATATTGTAATTATAGTCACATCCATACCTGTGTCTATCAGGCCTTACAGAACAATGCCATTAATTTGTACTCTAAGCTTTGGTCTTTGCTCATTTATGGAAGTCTGAGAAAATAGTTGTTTTATGCTGTTTTTTGGAATTTTTGATCCATCTATCAGAGCTGTTCTATCATCCAGTGCAGTATTGGTCTTTATGTTAGATACTGGGTTATTTAATTGTCCTAGAGAGGAATTTCCTCTACAGTTGATGGAAATGTTTGGACCATGTTTGATTTGGTGGTCTGCAATAGGCCCCCTGAGGTATTTTCCACCAGTAAAGGGTTGCCTTGTATATCTATTGTTGATCTGAATTCATTGGTCCAATGTCTGCCTTTGCCACATTTTCTGCATAATTCAGAAGGTTGGGGACTCTCGTTTGAGTTATTTTTATAAGAAGTATTGCTTCTAGGAGCACCCTGTGTACAATTTCTTCTCATATGGCCTGGTGTACTGCAGTTAAAATATTTGGTACCTCAAGGCCTCCTTCCACATCTGGAAATTGCCTCTCCTATCCAAGCCTCATTACCATAGTTAAGAAACTCAATACCATTCATGTGTATATTGAATCCCTTTTTCCAAAGGTGCTGATGACCTGACCTTTAAAGGTGTAAGTATTCTTTTGTATTCTGTATTAGCATTGTTAAAAGCCAAGGGTTGAGTTAAAACATGTATTAGTTCTTGGTCTGATACTTTCTTGTTTATAGCCATGATCAGCCCTTTGTAAAAAATCAGTAAATGACTCTTGTGGCCCTTGGAAAATCTTCATATATAGCTTAGTTGGCTTCCACAGTTCTGGAATTTTTTCCTAAGCATTTAAAGCTGCTGTACAGAACACAGATATTGTATGCTCATCAAAAGTATCTTGTACATTTCTATCAGTGAAACAGCCCTCACAAAGAATTTGATCTTCGGAGATCTCAAAACCTCTGATCTTACCTTGTTGCTCAAAGATTCTAGCTTCCTCTCTCAACCAGCTTTTCCATTGTAACTTCTGGCTATATTCTAGAAAAGCTGAGATTAACTGATTCCCATCATCTGGTATGATTTTATTTGTAGAAGACCACATATTTAACATCTGTTTTACATATGTTGAATGTATACCATAGTGACCACCACTTCCTTAATGTTTTTTAAATCTCTCATATGAATGCGTTGCATGATGTATTCTACATACGGCTCAGGATGTTCATCATCTGCTGGCTCTCACGGTTGGTGACAGGATAAGCCTTTGTATAAGAGCCACCTGATTATGTTATGACTTATATGTCCTTGCCCTTCTGCTTGTTAATTTCTTTGTTACCTTTACTGAGATATTTCTCCAGAGCTTGAAATAAAGTAACTACTTCCTGCTGTAGCATTTGAACCTCCACTGTTATAATGGATTATCGAGATTTCATGGAATCATATAATTTTTTTTTTGTTTGTTTGAGACAGAGTTTTTCTGTGCAGCTTTGGTGCCTTTCCTGGAACTCACTCTGTAGCCCAGCCTGGTCTAGAACTTATAGAGATCTGCCTGCCTCTGCCTCCTGCATGCTTAAAGGATTAAAGGCATGTGTCACTATTGCCCAGCCAGAATCATACAATTTTTTGTTCTTTTGAAACATGTGATTCCATAGACTTTATTTTATTAATTAGTGATGACTTTCCTCCATATGAATTATCTGAATAGCATAACATTGCTCTGAAGAGTTATTATTTTATCCATTAAGTATTCACATTTATTATCAATAAAATTAAATCTGATTGTACAGTTATTATTAAAGAACTGAAGTTCTTGTGGTAAGTTAGCAGATTCCAAAGAAAGAATCCTTTTATTTAAGTCTTCATTACTACTTTATAAAGCCTGTATCAGTCCCATTAATGTCTCATTTTTGCTGTGATTATTAATCCAATTTTGTAATGATATGATGTGAATGACTATGCTAATTGCCATTATAGTGAAAGTTATACATGTCCCAGGAAGGTCATATATATCTTGTAAAATTTCATTCTTAATACAAACCAAAAAATTTAAATTCCCTAGATGTAATATTTTCTGCTATTTTTAAGAAATATTCAAAATTTGTAAAGAAAAAATTTATTAATTTGTTTATTTATTAATCAGTTTTAAGGTGAAAAATTATCGAGTAATTTTACCTTAGATGAAATCCTTGAGAGATAGTGTCTCAGTTCTTGGGATGGTTTTTTGGGCGTAGTAGTGCTGTTCAGCCACCAGGTGTCACAGGTGTAGTTCTAAAGCCGATCCTGAAGCGTGTTCTGAAGACCTTGACTTGTATTGGGCTTAAAGAGCTACCAAGCAATCTTTTTTTTTTTTTTCATTTTTCTTTATTAAATAAAGTTCTACTCACTCCACATGCTATCCACAGAACTCCCTTTCTCCCTCCTCCCACCCCCTAGCCCTCTTTCCCAAGCCACCCCACATTCCCACATCCCCCAAATCGAGGTCCCCCATGGGGAATCAGTAAAGCCCAGCATACTGAGCCTAGGCAGGTCCAAGCCCCTTCCCACTGCACCAAGGCTGTACAAGGTGTCACACCACAGACACCAGAAGCCTACCCATAGAACAGGGACAGATCCTGATCTCCCTGCCTGGGTGTCCCCCAAACAGTTTGAGCCAAACAACTGTCTTCCATATCCAGAGGGCCTAGTCCAGTCCGGGGGGGGTGCTCCACAGCCACCAGTCCACAGTTCATGGGCTTCCACTAGTGTGGCCAGTCATCTCTACATGTCCTCCCATCATGATCTCGACATCCCTCACCTGCAGTATCTCTCTTCTCTCTCATCAATTGGATTTCCGGGACTCAGCCTGGTGCCTGGCCATGGATTTCTGTATCTGCCTCCATTTGTCACTGGACAAAGGCTCTATGATGACAGTTAGGTTATTTGGTAGGCTGGTCACCAGAGTAGATGAGTCCAGGCACCCTTTGGACCACTGCCAGCAGACCAAGGTGGGGTCAACCTTGTGGATTCCTGAGAGCCTCCCCAGCACCCTGTCTCTTCCTATTCCCATGATGCCCTCATCTATCATGGTATCTTCCTCCCTGCCCTCCCATTCTGTCCCTGTTCCAGCTTGACCCTCCCATTTCCCTATGTTCTCATCCCCCACTCCTCACTCTCTACCATCCCCCGCCCTCAGTCCACTCATGTAGATCTCATCCACTTCTCCTTCACAGGATCATCCATCCATGTGTCCTTCTTAGGGTCTTTTCCTGTTAGCTAGCCTCTCTTGAGTTGTGGGTTGCAGTCTGGCCATCCCTTCCCTCCCATTTAGTATCCACTTATGAGTGAGTATATACTATGTTTGTCCTTCTGAGTCTGGGTTACCTCACTCAAGATGATATTTTCTAGATCCATCCATTTGCCTGCAAATTTCATGATATCATTGTTTTTTTTTACTGCTGAGTAGTACTCCATTGTATATATGTGCCATATTTTCTTTATCCGTTCTTCAGTTGAGGGACATCTAGGTTGTTTCCAGGTTCTTGCTATTACGAATAATGCTGATATGAACATAGTTGAGCTAGTGTCCTTGTGGTAAGATTGAGCATTCCTCTACCTAGCAAATTCTACTGGTGTGCACCACCACAGGAGCTGCGTGCGGATGGGATAGGTGATGCAGCCGCGGGTTGGACTCAGCCAAGTTGGAAGGGTTCCTGCGATGGCTCAGGCTGGACTCAGCTGAGTCAGGCATGGTCACCACAGGGCAGGGGCTCAGCCTGCTGTGGAAGTACACTTTCTCCCCCCAGGGAATGGATAGCAACAGCCTGAGGGACCTGGGAAAGACTGTGCATGACTCCCAAGGGAGGGAGTGGTACACACGCAGTTAGAACACAGGAATCTGCACTGCCACTGATATGTGGCAGATCGCACAGGTCGCTCATGGAGCCTGTGGGAATATTTTAAAGGAAGATATTCACCATGAAAGGCACCTGGCCCAGTGATTCTGTAGTCCCTTTTGACATATCTTATGAGAATTACCCTGATGTGAAGGGGTGCATCTGGGCTACAATGAAGCCCTAAGCACAGATTTCCTCAGTGCTTGCTATATTGCACTCTGTAAATGTCGGTCCTTGGTGACTGATCTGCTATTATCAGGAATATATTATTGGGACACAGTCTCACTCTTTGTGTTATGTGTTGACTACAGCTGCTTTCATACTCAGTGAACTAGTCACAACAAGAATTGTGTGGCCCACAAAGACTAATTTATTCCTGGTCTGGCTTTTTCTATGTAGTTACCATCCCCTGGTCTACCCTGACTAAGGACCCAACTGACCCTAGCTACTCCATGACTGTCTGCAAGTGTGACATCTTCATGCTTTGGGATTGAAGGCTGCAAACCAGACCAAAACCACATAAACTCTGCATCCAGAGTGTGGCTTTCAAACAGTTTCTCCCTCCAAGAAGCATGTACTCCTTGGGCCAATGGAAGGTGTTACTTGATCTTTAAAAAACTCTTGAGCTGTTTGTCTAAGTCCTTTTAGTGTTTATTTGCACACACACATACACACACATACCACAAGCCTCTTTGACTTCAAAGAGACCATTCACACTGAAGAACATAAACTTCACAGCAAATGCTCTTACAGAAAAAAGTTTAAGAACTATAAATGTTGCTCTTATACCAGCTCATTGATTGGATTGCTTTCAGATGAATGGTCTGTATGGAGCTACTGTCATTGTGCCAAAATCTCCTAGCCAACCCTCCAATGACAACTGATGTAAAGTAGTAGTCAATGAACTTCTTCCTTTATTCCAGGACAGAGAAAATATTGCTCAAATTCACTCGAGTAGATATATGCCCAAGGAATGGTGTGGAAGGTAAACATCCATGTGAGGTCTTGATGGCCAGTGTTAGAGACGATCGATCACTCTGCCTCTGCCGTGTAAGGACGTCATGGCAATGCAGCAAAGAAAATGCCTGTGGCTTGCACACACTATGTGCTGCTCTTGTGCAAGCCTTAGAGCAGCGGTTCTCAATCTGTGGGGCTTTGATCCCACAGATCACACATCAGACAACCTGCATATCAGAGATGTACATTACGATTCATAACAGTAGCAGAAGTATAGCTATGAAGCAGCAATGAAATAATTTTATGGTGGGAGGTCATTTATAAGATGAGGACCTGTATTAAAGGGTCACAGTATTAGGTAGTAAAGGGGTAAAATTTGGGCTGAGAACAAGTTACTGTGCTTGTTTATTTATACCTAATTTAAATACCTGATGAATTTCCAGTTAATTGATTTCTCCCAGCCTCTGATGACAATACTAGTATGTAGATGTAACCAACCATCTTATTAAATAAGAAACACAGAACCAATGTAAAAGAGAAAGCCAAGAGGTCAGAGCTCAGAGCTAAAATCTTACCCTTCCTCCTGTGGTGCTCCTACCTCTCTGAAAGAGACCTACTTCCTGTGTGTATGTCTTTATATAGTCTTTCTGTTCTGCCTTCTCATTGGTTGTAAACCCAAACACGTGACTGCCTCGTCACTGCCTGTATGTACAGCCCTCCAGGTCTTAAAGGCGTGTGTCTCCAATGCTGGCTGTATCCCTGAACACACAGAGATCTACCTAGCTCTTCTACCAAGTGCTGGGATTAAAGGCATGCGGCGCCACCACCGCCATGCTCTTGCTATGGCTCTAATAGCTCTGACCCCTGGGCAACTTTATTTATTAACATACAATTAAAATCACATTTCAGTACAAATAAAATACCACCATATTTCCCCTTTTCTATTTTAATAAAAAGAAAAACAGCAAAAGGTTATAACTAACATAAGAAAAACTATGTACAAAAGTACAATAACTATATAAAATATATACAAGTAATAAATACCTAAACAATGTCTAGTCCATTTGTATTTGACAAATCAGAGAAAATAATTCCATTATCTATCCTATTTTGGTAAGTCCAAAATGTATCTAATTCACTTTCTATGCTAATTAATCTTCAACTATAACTAACTAAGCTTCAACTATAACGAACTAATCTTCAACTCCCTCAGAGACCCAAGAAGGAAATAATATTAGCTAACAAAAATAAAAACAGGAAGTGCATGCAAGCAACTTCCAAAAAATTTGTGAGTTGACAGAAACAGCCAGCTGCCTGGACAGTCATCTGAGGTTTCTCTGCAGTGTTGGAGCATCATCTTCAGCTTATAGGCTTAGCGTATCTGATAGGCTCATTTGTAAAGTAGGATATACACAAGGTCAACAGTTCAACCTCACATTGGGTGAGAGCAGTCCATGTACCAGAAACACCTGAATTCCACTAGTGTCCTGTCATGATTCAGGATTTTAAATTCTGGAAATTGTTGATGGTTTTTTTTAATTCAGCTGTCCATTCTTCTTGGCTGTTTATATATGGCTTCATCTTAGCATCCCCTTCACTAGTACCTTTGTAATATTAATCAGGAAAATATTGCTCAAATATAGATATCATTTAAAATGAGTCAAGAATATCCATGGGGAGTTTTAACAAGATGAAATCTAGTTTTTACTCTTGGGTACTTTACAGTCCTGTTGGGAAATAGCAATAAAACTGGAAGAATGTAATACTGATGGAGCTAGCTTCACCAAGTTTTCACTGAAGGAGCTGTTCCTCAAATTCCTTTGGGTATAAGAGCTCTTCTGGTGAGCAGGGAACTTACACATTCCTGAGACCTCATTTCTGATTTTGAAATCTGGGTAGGGTTCAACCCTCTGCATATTTTCCAGGTAATGTGGCTTATTGGTTTAGGTGGTTCACAAACCATGTCAGAGCACACATTCCACATGCTTTCAAGGGTATCTGCAGATGGCAATGAGTTGGTGTCCTATCCTTAGAGGATAGTTCAGGGAAACTGAGAGGATCCCTTTTTTCATGACTTCTCCCCAACAACTTTCTAACTCTTATAATTGGAAAACAAATATGTCTACCACTGGATAATGGATGCATTTCTTTGATTTGGAGCATTGTCCACAATAAAGCAAAAACATGTTGTTAGGGAATCATTTAGATGTTAGGTATTGTGTATATCTCAGTTTGGCTGGCTTTATTAATTCTTCCTTGAGGGAGATGTTAATGGGAGAGCAGCAGGCACTGAGGATCCTGTTACCCAGAGTGCTGGGAGAAGACTAGCCTAAGCATTTCCATGACTTCAGGAAGAATAGAGGAAGAGTGGAAATAATGGACAGGGACACATGATATCTCGTGGATTTTTTACTTAAACATGGGTATGGTACAAAAAAAAGATGAATATGTTCATTTACCTGTATAATCAAAGTTTGATAAAAAAAAATAGGGATTCTCAGTAAAATTATTTTTGTTCTCATTCAATCTATGTATATTTAGGAAAGCTCCTAAATTAAAAAGTTATAAATTGCCAGACATAGTGGTGCACACCTTTAATTCCAGCAGTCAGGAGGCAGAGGCAGGTAGATCTCTGAGTTTGAGGCCAGCCTGGTCTACATAGTGAGTTCCTGGATAGCTGGGGCTATGTGGAGAGAAGGTGTATCAAAAAACCAAAAAGGTTGTAAATTGATATGCTTTGTACAGGCATACTTTACAATTATAGATTTTAGAGCAGTATTTCTCAACCTGTGTGTTATGACCCCTTTGGGGTTCAATGATCCTTTCACAGGGTCACCTAAGACTATCAGAAAACACAGATAATTATGATTCACAACAGTAGCAAAATTCCAGTTGTGAAATAGTAGTGGAAATAATTTTATGGTTGGGGGTCACCATAGCATGAGGAACTGTATTAAAGTGCTGTGGCATTAGGAAGGCTGAGAACCAGTGTTTTAGAGATTAGCTTAAATCTAATCCATGGGGTCTATCTTGTTCTAGGAGAGCAAATAGATTTCAACCCATGCACAGTCTCACTCAGTTGATTGGTAATGATGGGCCTGATATAATGTGCTGTGAAGAGTTCAGTAAGTGATTAGCAATACCTACTTTGTGTGTCATGGGAGTCGGCAGAGCTCCATTTGTTTGGTATCCTAATTTTACAAATATCCAGAAATTAACATTCCGACTTAGTTGCTAAGGAAGCCAATGGGAAAAGTTGAGAAACTGGTTTGTGAATTTGTGTGTGGCCACAAATGTAAAGTGACTTGATTTCCTTATTACAGAAAGTTGCCTACTGGACTCCCGATATGAAAGAACAATCTACCACTGGATGACTAGGTTTGGTTCATTGTGTATATTGGGTTCGCTTCCATCTTTCACACAGTCATTTATCATTGGTATGGAGTGTGTCAAGGGGTCTGCAAACAGAAACTTAAATAGTGCAGGGGTAAAAGTCTGCATGCGTGCACATGGCAGAGCACTGAAACTGCCAAGCAGGCCCCCATGTTCCATCAGGAAATGGAGCAGAAATTAATGTGGTCTCAATTACCAAGTCTCATCTCTCCCCACTTCTCTCTGCTCACTATGCCATTCCTTTGGGAGCTTTGTCTGCTCTGAGGTGTTAGAGTCACATATATATCTACACATTTGGTCCAAAGATGCTAAGGTAATGTTGCTCTCTGTTAATGAGAAAGTGGAAAGTCTACCTCTAGCATCCAGGGTCCAGGAACCAAGAAAGCCGGCACATCCAGATCTTGGGTCTTTAGGGTCCTCTCTTGGCCCTGCCTTGTAGGCATGACAGTTACAGAAGCCTCAATGGAGGTTGGAACTTCCAGATCAAAGCTGGAATGGCTACCCACTACAGGAAAGTCTTGGGATTCTGACCATAAACCAGTTTGGGCCTTTGGGGGGCTGTAAAACAGTAGAAAAGGAACATCCCTTATAAACTACCTCACAGACATGGCTGGTGAGAAGTTTTGTAACATTTTCTCCCATCACCTTCCTAGAAGTCAGAATTTACACCCGCTTTCCTCCAGGCCAACACGGGCCTCTTGAGAGTCGATTTTTAAAATTCCATTAAACACTTTAACATCAGGAAGTGCCTGACACTTGAGTCCTTTCGCCTCTTCATTCCTTCTCCCTTGGGCTTTTGACTGACAGATCCGCCTCTCTGTAATGGCATTCCTTCCCATCTCCAGTTCACAGCAGGGTGAGAACTTCCCACCCTTCTTCCAATTATGGATTCATATACTCCACTGCAACACCAAGTCCCATTCACCCAGCAAATATTTATTGATCGCCTCCTGCATTGCCTTGACCCGAGTGTCTTGGGTCCTGGAATGCTGGTTAGGGGTGGTAAGGGAATGAAGACAGGAAGCACACACAGACACACAGACCGTGAAGCCAGGAGCAGGCAAAGTTCTCAGCATCCCAGAACCTCAGCATGTTTTTACAGCATAGCACAAGGAGATGAGTTGAGAGTCTCTATACAGTCTCAGGGTATAAACTTCGGGAGACATAGGCTGCAGTTGCTAGTCTTTTTTTTTTTGTTTGTTTGTTTGTTTGTTTGTTTCGAGACAGGGTTTCTCTATGTAGCTTTGCGCCTTTCCTGGAACTCACTTGGTAGCCCAGGCTGCAGTTGCTAGTCTTTATACACACTGATCAGTCCTTCATAGACACTTGGGCTCCTGGGGAAAGCTTTGTCATCTTTCTTGAGCCTAGCCCATGTGGATAATGGCTTTGCTGGTTTAGCATGGGCCAATTGGTCTCAGAGTCCTTGGCAGGTGATGCATATGTCAAAATCACATTCACTCAAGACTTTACTCACTCAGGGCTTCCTCTGCGCCTTCCTAGGGGTTACTGTCGGGAACACATCAAATATAGATCCAGATCACAATGTAGATGGTAGCTAGATTCACACAGGAGATGAAAGATTAGGTTAGGTGAAGTGGGGGAAAACCTCCAAGGAAGAAGGAATTGCCTGGGGAAAGCCAGAAAGCAGGAAGGAGTACAATAAGAACAGGAAGTAGACTACTGTGGTGTGTGTGTGTGTGTGTGTGTGTGTGTGTGTGTGTGTGTGTGTGTGTGTGTGTGTGCGTGCTTGATGGCCATAGGGTATGCCACTGTGGCTTGAATAATTGTCTCTTCCAAATGTCATGTTAAATTTGAATTTCTATAGCAACAGCATTAAAAGGCAGGAATTTTCATAGGTGGCTGGACCACAGGGCTCTGCCTCCATCAGCTATTAATGGCTTTGTTTCTGGAGTAGGTGCTTACACCTCTTCTGTTCTATCTCTCTGCCATATTCTCTTTCTCTCTTTCCCTCCCTCCCTGTGTGTGTGTCTTTCACCTTTCAGCACAGGATAAGGCCATAATAAAGTCCTGACAGTGCAGAACCACAGCCCCCAATCTTGTACATCCAGCTTGCAAAGCTGTAAGATGTAATCCTTTTGTTCACAGTGACTCTGTCTGGAGCATTCTGTTCCTGCAGAATAAGACAGATCCAGCAATGCCCTGATAGCACAGAGATTTAGAAACTGTCAGCTCACAGAGGGTCTAGGCTATGGCAAAGAATTTGGACATGAGCTTATGAATGACGGGAAACTCCCCCGTGGGAGTTTCTACAGAGTACTCCTCAGATGTGACATTTTCCAAGAAGCTTTTCCATTTTCTTCCAATGTGTTATTTGAAAAACTCGATAACCATTGTCTTGTATCAGATACATCCATTATGCTATGATCTCCTTGTAGGCAATACTCCTGTCCTTTTCATTGTTGGATAGTTGGCAGTGAAGCCAGCAGAGTAGTGTGTAATGGAAAGGTCTAGGAAATCAGGCATATCTGGTTTTGATTCTTGTTACTATGCTTTGGTGTACCAAGAGAATATAGTAGCAGAAGGACCCACCCTGGGTGTAGGCAATACGTGTGTGAGTTGCAATTGAATGTAGAAACAATAATAAACTCAAATGAAAGTTGATCTATTTTTTATTATCACCATATGCTAGTGATTCAATACCATGTCAGTGTCAAAATGGAAGAGTCATCATCTGTGGGTTAAGATTCTAAACAACTGCGTAGTTAAGGTTGAGGTCTGTGCAACATTTTATTATGAAAAATTTGGACACAGACAAGTTGAATAAAGTGCATGGAAAAATCACTTATCAAGATTCTGTTATCCCTCTCTTTTCTTGATCCAGCTAGGATCTCCCGCTCTCTTTCCCTCGCCCCTCGCCCCTCATTGCTCCCACTCATGTCCAGGCTGTTCATGTAGATCTCATCCATTTCTCTGTGTCTTTCTTGGGGTCCCATTTTCCAGGTAGACCATGGTAAATGAAGACCACATGAGAAAAGGAAGAAACAAAGAGCTAAAGAGGCCCACAGAAATCCACAATCCACAAAGATACCCCCACAAAAGACTGCTGGCAATGGTCAAGAGACAGCCGGGACTGACCTACTCTGGTGATGGGATGGCCAAACACCCTAATAGTTGTGCCATAAACCCCATCCAAGTACTGAGGAATCTGGATGCAGACATCCACGGCTAGGCCCCTGGTGGAGTGCTGGGAGTCTAATTAGTGAGAAAGAGGAGGGTTTATATGAGCGAGAATTGTTGAAACCAAGGTTGGATAAAGCACAGGGACAAATAACCAAATGAATGGAAACACATGAACTATGAACCAAAGGCTGAGGAACCTCCAACTGGATCAGGCCCTCTAAATAGGTGAGACAGTTGATTGGCTTGATCTGTTTGGGAGGCATCTAGGCAGTGGTACCAGGTCCTGGGCTCGTTGCATGAGTTAGCTGTTTGAAACTTGGGACTTATGCAGGGATGCTTGGCTCAATCTGGGAGGAGGGGACTGGACCTGCCTGGACTGAGTCTATCAGGTTGATCCTTGATCTGGAGGAGATGGGAATGGGGAGTGGGCTGGGGGGAAGGGGAGAGGGGCAGGAAGGGAGATGACAAGGGAATCTGTGGCTATTATGTAGAACTGAATAGTATTGTAAAATAAAAAAAATTAATAAACCATGTTTTAAAAATTTAAAAAAAAAAGATTCTGTTATTAGCATACTGAATAGCCTCAGCCAACTCTCTCCCTACCCATCGATCAATCCTTCATCCATCTATCTATTGCCTCTGGGATACTCTTTCAAGTCAGACTACCCACAAATACATTGTTCCCTAAACAGTTAAGCTTGAGTTTTATTGACTGAAATTATTACTTATTCATGGGCGTTTAGTGCTTGTTTAGGGCTATTTTTATTTCCTGTACAAATTTGTATGACATAAAATACATAAATCTGAAGGCCACCATTTGATCAATGTTCACAAATCCATACACCTGTGCACCTACAGCACCATCATAACACACAGTTACCATAACCACACCAAATTCTCTAGGTACTTCACCAGCCAATCCCATTCCCTTTTCTCAAGATACCACTCACTGTTCAGACTTTTGTCACTACAAAATAATTTGCCTACTCCAGAACTTCACAAAAGTGGCATCTTCAAACATGTATTTTAGCCATTTCTCTCTTAACATGTTTCAGATTTAAGCATATTATTTTGATTGGTGGTTCTTGTTTACTTTTTATAGCAGTTATATTTTTATTTTATTAATTTTATTATCAGCTGTAGCCTGGTTAGCTCAGTCATAGAGCATGAGACCTAACTTCAGGGTTGTGGGTTCATGCCCCACATTGGGCACCATTTGTAGCTGGAGTTTTCCTGGTCCTGCCTGGCCCACGGTCAGGACATATCTCTCTCACCCGCCAGTCCCGCAGTTGCTCGGACCCAAGCAAACACACAGAATCTTATATTATTTATAAACTGTATGGCCATGTGGCTTCTTGCTATCTAGTTCTTATATCTTAAATTAGCCCATTTTTATAAACCTATAAGTTGCCATGTGGCTTGTGGCTTACCAGTACTTTTACATCTCGCTTCCTCTGTGTCTGGTTGGTGACTCCTGACTCAGCCTTCCTGTTCCCAGAATTCTCCTCTCTCTTTCTACCTGGCTACTGGCCAATCAGCACTTTATTTATTAATAACCAATCAGAGCAACACATTCACAGCACAGAGGACATCCCACCGCAATCAGCTCAACAAAAAACTAAAGAAACCTGGGAAGAGGGAACCGTAATTGAACTATTTACTCTATCAGATTGGCCTGTAGCTTGATTTTTCCGCCTTGCCCACAGTCAGGACAAATCTTTGTCACCCGCCAGTCCCACAGCCGCTCAGACCCAACCAAATAAACACAGACACTTATATTGCTTACAAACTGTATGGCCGTGGCAGGCTTCCTGCTAACTGTCCTTATCTTGCTAACTGTGCTTTTATCTTAAATTGATCCATTTCCATACATCTGTACCTTGCCATGTGGCTGGTGGCTTACTGGTGTCTTCACATGCTGCTGGTCATGGTGGCGGCTGCAGTGTCTCTGTTCATGGCGGCGGCTGCAGCGTCTCCTTCTGCCTTTCTGTCCTTTTATTTCTCCTCTCTGTTAGTCCCGCCTATCTTTCCTGCCTAGCCACGGCCGATCAGGTTTTATTTATTAACCAATCAGAGCAACTTGACATACAGACCATCCCCCAGCACAGCCAAGTGCAGACCATCTCAAACACCTGCACTCAGGCCCATGGTCCTAATCATCCTCTATACAGACCTGCTGGGTAATGCCACAAAGAACCCAAGAAGGGCTCCCACAGGACATACAGAACATCCCACAGCACCGGCCTGTGGTCATGTCTGTGGGGAAATGTCTTAGTTGCTAATTAATGTAGGAGGGCCCAACTCACTATGGGCAGCACCATCCACAGGAAGGTGGACCTGAGCTGTACAAAGAATGCTGCTTGATCAAGCTAAGGGGAGTGTCTTAGTTAGGGTTTCTATTGCTGGGAAGAGATACCATGACCATGGCAACTCTTATAAAGGAAAAACATTTAATTTGAGTGGCTAACATTTCCAGAGGTTTAGTCCATTATCATCATGGTGGCATTCAGGCAGACATGGTGCTGGAGCTGAGAATCCTGTATCTTGATAGGCAGGCAACAAGAAGTGGTCTGTCTCACTGGGCATGGCTTGAGCATATATGAGACCCCAAAGCCCACCTCCACAGTGAATACTTCCTCCAACAAGACCACACCTACTCTAACAAGGCCACATCTCCCTATAGCTCCACTCCCTTTGGGGGCCATTTTCTTTCAAACTACCACAGGGAGCAAGGCAGGAAGCTGTGTCCCTCTGTAGTTTCTGTTTCAGTTCCTGCTCGACTTCCTGCTCTGGAATCCCTTGATAGACTATTGCTGTGGGATGTTCTGTATGGCAAATGTGTTGCTCTGATTGGTCAATAAATAAAACACTGATTGGCCAGTGGCTAGGCAGGAAGTATAGGCGGGACTAACAGAGAGGAGAAAAGAAAGAACAGGAAGGCAGAAGGACTCACTGCCAGCCGCCACCAGGACAAGCGGCATGTGAAGATGCTGGTAAGCCACAAGCCACATGGCAAGGTATAGATTTTTGGAAATGGATTAATTTAAGCTATAAGAACAGTTAGCAAGAAGCCTGCCATGGCCATACAGTTTGTAAGCAATATAAGTCTCTATGTTTACTTGGTTGGGTCTGAGCGGCTGTGGGACTGGCAGGTGACAAAGATTTGTCCTGACTGTGGGCAAGGCAGGAAAACTCTAGCTACAGACTACGACCTGTAAGATGAAATAAGCCCTTTCTCCCCACATTGCTTTTGGTCATGGTGTCTATCATGGCCACAGAAAAAGCAGACTGTAACAGTTCCTCAGTTTGACTATTCTACAGTTTACCTTTTTCCACTGATGCACATTTAGGTTGTTAAGGAGTAAAGGCATGATTAGCTTTTTTTTTTTTTAATTTATTTTACAACACCATTCAGTTCAACATAATAGCCACAGATTCCCCTGTTCTCCCACTCTCACCCCCCCTCCCCCCAGCCCACCCCCCATTCCCACCTCCTCCAGATCAAGGTCTCCCCCGAGGACCGGGGTCGACCTGGTAGACTCAGTCCAGGCAGGTCCAGTCCCCCCCTCCCAGACCAAGCCAAGCATCCCTGCATAAGTCCCAGGATTCAAACAGCCAACTCAAGGAACGGGCCCAGGACCCGGCACCAACGCACAGCTGCCTCCCAAACAGATCAAGCCAAATGACTATCTCACCCATTCAGGGGGCCTGATCCAGTTGGGGGCCCCTCAGCCTTTGGTTCATAGATCCTGTGCTTCCATTCATTTGGTTATTTGTCCCTGTGCTTTATCCAACCTTGGCTTCAACAATTCTCGCTCATATAAACCCTCTTCTTTCTCACTAATTAGACTCCCAGTGCTCCACCAGGGGCCCAGCTGTGGATGTCTGCATCCAGATTCCTCAGCCCTTGGATGGGGTTTTTATACAGTGTATTTTGTGAATTTATATTTCCTTTCTCTCAGGAACACATTTACAATGACTATCAGGTTGTAAGGTAGGCATAAACTCTGATTTATCAGAATTTATAAGGCCGTTTTCAGAAGGGTTGTCCCTTTCTGCTTTCTCACCAACAAAGCACGAGAGCATTGGTAGTGTTGTTCTTTGTCATCTCTAATATTTAAAAAAGTTTAGCTGTGTTAATGATTATGTAAGGATACTGTGGTTTAAAGTTGAATTTCACTAATGAACAGATGTTAAATGCTTTTCCATGTGCCTATTAGCCCTTCCTTCTCTTCCTTGGTACCTGCTCAACCACTCCCCCCACCCATTTTTATTGGGTTGCCTGTCTTTTTATCACTTTGTGTGATTGTTTAAATGATATGTCCCCCATAAGTCTGTGGAATTTGAATACTTGGCCCCCAGTTGGTGGAACTGTTCAGGAAGGATTAAGAAGAGGTTTGGCCTTGTTGGAGGAGGTGTGTTACTGGGTCTGGGCTTTGAGGTTTCAAAAGCCCACAGTATTCCCAGTGTCTCTCTCTTCCTGCTGTGTGTGGATCAAGATGTGAGCTATCAGTTGTATCTGCTGCAATGCCTTTGCTCTGCCATCATGGACTCTAGCTCTCTGGAACCGTAAACCCAATTGAATGCTTTCTTTGGTTAAGTTGCCTTGGTCATGGTGTTTTGTCACTTTGTTATAGGTTTGTGTATGTCCCAGATGACAGTCTTTTGTTAGATAACATTTTGAGATTTCTACCATCTGTGCTTGCTTGTTCATTTCAGAAACACCCTGCCTTTTATGAGCATGACTTTAATTCTGATGAAATCTAACTGATGCACTTTAGCTCTTACATTGTCTTATCGAAGGAGTCTTTGCTCACCCCTAAGCCACTATTCTGTGTCTGTTTCAAACTGCTTCGTTTTTCTAGCTCTTATGTTTGCCTGCGACTGTGACTTCATTCTGCTTTAATACCACATGCGTACAGTGCTGGGAAACAAGGATGTGCAAGTATCTCTGCTGCATTCTAACTCTGACTCTGTGTATGTGCTCAGGACTGGAACAGCTAGAGCGTACAGTGGCTCTGTCTTAGGGTTTTGAGGATTCTCCATCACTACACTGTGGCTGCATTAACTTAGATTCCCACAAAACCTTCCATAAAGTTCTATCTGCCTGTATCCTCGCCAGCATTTGTTTGCTTCCTTCCTGGATGAAAGTCATTCTGACTAAGGTGGGATGAATCTCGTGAACAGTTTGTTTTGTCTTTGCCTCTCACTCAGGACAGCAAACGATTCCCCGTACACCTGGTGATCATCCACACCTCTTTTGAGAAGTCTCTGTATCGTTTGTTTCCCATTCACTGATTGTATTACTTATCCCCTGGATATTTGGATTTCTGAGTTCTTTACATAATCTGGATATGATGTGTATATATTCTGCATGATTTTTACTGTAAGTGAATTTATTAGGAATGGCTTTAAGGTTAAGAATAAGATCTCTCTGGTGGACATGTGTACTGGAGGAAAAAAATGTTTGTTCTTCTGCTGTTTGATGAAGTGACCTATAACACCAATCAAGTGGGGTGCTTGACTACGATAGCCATATCTTTTTGTCTTTATTGAGTTTTTGTTTGATTTTCCTGCAGATGTTTGAGATAGAAGCGCCAAGTTTTCAGAACTTGGGATTGGCCGTTTCTTTAATTTTGTCAGCATTTGCTCCAGACATTGCCAAGTTCTATTATTAGCTGCTTACACACCAATGACTAAAAGACTTCCTTGTGGGCATTTGATCAGCTGAATTTTCCCTCTTTGCTTTGATAATATTCTTTGTCCTAGGTGTCCACTTTATCTGATCTTCACACAGTAATTCCAGCTTTCTTAGGTGCTGCCTACAGTACATGTTTTCTTGTCTTCTTACTTCCAATCTGTATCTTTAAATTTATCACTTCTAGGTAAGGGCATGATGTCTCTCTGTTTGTTCTGCGTAGAGCTGTATCAATTTTTGAAAGTGTAGCTTCTATCAAACCTAAGTGTTGTGTTGTTCTACCCCATTCTCCTCTCTCCACTTTAGGGTTCCAGTGGAGAGAGGACACACTTTAGACGCATGTCTGGAGACTGCTGTAGCAGATGGTGCTGTTCCTTACCCTGTCCCCTGCTCCCCTCATCCCCCACCCCTTTCCCTTCCTTATCCACCTCTCCCCCATTTCATCCCTCACCTCCCTCCCTTTCTCCTCTCCCCCTCCTCTTTTCCCCCTTCCTTTGCCTTCTCTACTCCCTTCTCCTTTCCCCTTCTCATTTACTTTATCCTCCTCCCCTCCCCCTTCCTTCCCCCTCCTCCCCTTCCCTTCCCCCCTCTTCTTTTGTCTTCTCATCCTCCTTCTTTACCCTTTGTTCTTTTTCTTTTATTGTTTTTTTAAAAGTAGATCATTTTGATCTATCTTTTTCATATTTTAAAAAAAGTTACTATGCTTTTTACTCAAATAAGCAAATAATCATGATTTTAATATGTTTTGGTCTCAGGGAAATAGATAAAGCTTTTATTGGGGAAAGTGGTGGAATCTAGGGGTGGAATTAGCTACAAAAATGATAGGAACAGAAACTGGATTGTCAAAGCTTTATTCAAATTCATTTTGAGAGTGAAATGAGCAGTTAGATGAACAGGCAGATAGAGTGAAAAGTGCCCTAGGCAGAGTCTAGAGTGACCCGACTTCAACCTAATTTGTCTGAAAAGTGCTGTGGAGAGTAAAAAGCACACCTCTGGGTGTGTTGGTGAGGCAGCATCCAGAGAGGATTAACTGAGGGGAGAGGGTGGAAAGGGATCCCCAGGAATCCAGGCATGCTCTTGGCGTCCTGTCTGCCTTGAGGTGAGCAGCCTCTGCCTCACAGCCATCTGAGTCATCACAGAACCTCAGCTGGAGCTTAGGACTGCTGCCTCCTGCTAATGTGTTGACTTCCGGTATTTTGCTACAGCTGTGAAGGTATCAGACATGAGAGAAGATGAGTATATCCTGGGAGTTTGCCAATTAACAGTACCAGTTATCCATTAGCTTTGCTCACATTAAAAACATGTTTTTCTGGAAATGTAGCTCAGTGGTACTGAGCTTGCCTTGCACATACAAGGCCCTGAGTTCAATTCTCAGTACCACAACCTCACAAAAAATATGTTTCTTTAAAAACGTGGTTCAGTGTGTGTGTGTGTGTGTGTGTGTGTGTGTGTGTGTGTGTGTGTGTGTGTATGTGTGTTGCTTTCTATACTAGCTGTGAATGGTCATGATTTGAGTATCCTTTTGGTTCTCAAGAGGTAGAGTGACTAGCTTTTATTTCTGTCTGGAATGGATCAACAAGACTGGCTACTTAGTTTGCATGGCCCAGAACAAAATGAAGATGTGGATTCCTTGATTAAAGAGTAAGAATTTTAAAGCCATGACAGACAGTATCCACCCGGTGGAAGTCACTCTGAGCACTCCAAGTTGGGACTTCCAGAAATAGCTGAATATTTAAGGTTGTCAACACTTTTGCTACAAGCCCTTGGGGTCACAGAGAAAGTATCATATTTTAGGAAGGCATTAAAAATCAGGAGGGGTTTGTAATGATGGTGAAGTTGATTATAGCCAACATGTTCGTGACACATGCAAAAGGCCAGTGTAGAATAAAGTGACCTTTTCACATCAATGAGTAGATATAATGTAATTTTTACTTTTATGTAAATTAATAAATTAAGTAGTATAAGTAGGTTTTTCCCTCCTTTTCACTAAGATATCTACAGTTTTACATGTTCAAGTTGTCTTAATTTTTTTTGTTTTGGAAGATGGGCATTGGCTTTGTAACCGGAACAGCCTGTGTTCTGGTGTGTCAAGGGCATGTATGGCGCTAGATGGGCAGAAAGAAAAGCATGGTAGCTTCCATTTTCTCTGGGCAGTGTGTCTCTTTTTTTGATTATTCACGGGCGGTGAGGCTTTTGGAAGAAAGCTCACTGCAATAGCTACAGCAACCACATTGCCTGCCCTGTCTGTTGGCTCTGTTCACCAACAAATTGGGGTGGGTATATATCACAACAGAGGGATGATTTTTTGTTTTTACCATTTAAAACATATTTTTATTTTATCCATATGACTGTTTCTCTACATGTATGTCTGTGCATCACGTGTATGCAGTACCCACAGAGGCCAGCAGAGGATGTCATATTCCCTGGAACTGGAATTATGGAGCCTCCATATGCTGGGTCCTGAACTTGGGTCTTCTCGAAGAGAAGTAAGTGTTCTTAGCTGCTAAGCCATCTCTCTAGGCCCTCACTTTTTACCATTTTTAAGTACAATGTTTCCTGTTACTCAGCTCATAAACCCATCCATCTCTAATCCCAGGTATTCAGGATCACATAAGAAACACACAAACACACAGGCTTTGTTTACTCCATCTCTTCATCTAACCCTCCGAAAGAAAGCCAACAGAATTACCAGGCTGCAGCCGTTGAATAGATTAGAAGCTTCTCTGCCACTGCTTTAAGCCTGTAACTTGGTGGAATGCCTTTCTTGTCTACTCACAGCAGAACCACAGAAATCTAAAGTTGTAAGCCTCAATCTGAATTCAAAAGGAGAAAACCCTGTCGTCTCCCAGAGAATGTTATCCTCCATAGTTGCAGAGTCCATAAGGAACCTGGGAAACCACTGCCTTCTAGGTCCCCTTGTCCTGTATTCTTTCTGCCTACCTCCTCACATGCTTGAATCTCAAAAATCTTAGGCTTATGGAGAGAGACTTAACCAGATCAGTCAGCTGGAAATTTCTCCTAACAGGTGACCAAGAGTGAGAGAAATGTGTTTCCTCTGCCGGTTTAAAGGCCTTCCCTGCCTGCCTTCTGCTCTTCTATTTATGCCAGGCACTTGTCAGCCTTCACCTGTGGAGATAAACAGATGTCATGGCAACACAGTGTTTATATTTAAGACAGCATTTGAAAGAAATATCTAGCATTTGTTTTTTTTTTAATCTACAAGACTAGTGTTTATGAACTCATTACTATGCTTTAAAATGTTCAAGTTATCAAGAATGAATCTAGAAAACAAACATTTCCACTATGTAAGCTTTGGAGAGGTGAGGAACACTCCAGAAGCTCAATGAGGTTGACTCCCTATGGGGTGCCATCTGCCCTAAGAGATGAGTTTCATGCAGAGGTTGACTTTCTGTGCTCTGTCATCCATCCCAGGAGTTGAGCTCCATGTAGCGGTTGACTCCCCCTGTCCTAGGAGGTGAGTTCCATGCTGAGACTGACTCCCCCTGTGTCATCTGTCCTAGGAGGTGAGTTCCATGCTGAGACTGACTCCCCCTGTGTCATCTGTCCTAGGAGGTGAGTTCCATGCTGAGACTGACTCCCCCTGTTTCATCTGTCCTAGGAGGTGAGTTCCCTGCAGAGGTTGACTCCCCCTGTGTCATCTGTCCTAGGAGGTGAGTTCCCTGCAGAGGTTGGCTCCCTGTGCTGTTTTATCTGTCCTAGGAGGTGAGTTCCCTGCAGAGGTTGACTCCCTGTGCTGTTTCATCTGTCCTAGGAGGTGAGTTCCATGCAGAGGTTGGCTCCCTGTGCTGTGTCATCTGTCCTAGGAGGTGAGTTCCATGCAGAGGTTGACTCCCCCTGTTTCATCTGTCCTAGGAGGTGAGTTCCATGCAGAGGTTGACTCCCCCTGTGTCATCTGTCCTAGGAGGTGAGTTCCCTGCAGAGGTTGACTCCCTGTACTGTTTCATCTGTCCTAGGAGGTGAGTTCCATGCTGAGACTGACTCCCCTGTACTGTGGCATCTGTCCTAGGAGGTGAGTTCCATGCTGAGACTGACTCCCTGTACTGTGTCATCTGTCCTAGGAGGTGAGTTCCCTGCAGAGGTTGACTCCCTGTGCTGTTTCATCTGTCCTAGGAGGTGAGTTCCCTGCAGAGGTTGACTCCCTGTGCTGTGTCATCTGTCCTAGGAGGTGAGTTCTGTGCAGAGGTTGGCTCCCTGTGCTGTTTCATCTGTCCTAGGAGGTGAGTTCCCTGCAGAGGTTGACTCCCCCTGTGTCATCTGTCCTAGGAGGTGAGTTCCATGCAGAGGTTGACTCCCCCTGTGTCATCTGTCCTAGGAGGTGAGTTCTGTGCAGAGGTTGGCTCCCTGTACTGTTTCATCTGTCCTAGGAGGTGAGTTCCCTGCAGAGGTTGACTCCCTGTGCTGTTTCATCTGTCCTAGGAGGTGAGTTCCATGCAGAGGTTGGCTCCCTGTGCTGTTTCATCTTTCCTAGGAGGTGAGTGCCTACAGAGCTTTGTCCTGTTAGCTTTCCTTTAAAAAAGAAAAAAAGGAACAAAGGTGAGGTAGGATTCTTGAAAACTACTTTTGGGGAATGTTTCATGCTATATGCTCAACTTGAAGAAATATAATCCACATTAGCTCATTCCAGTCTTTAAGAAGAAACATACCAGGCCTTGTGTAAGCCATGTTTAGAGTCTTTATTGTAGAATTCATTTGAACCCAGGAATCCCTTGTGCACACAGTTTTCATCAGTACCCCAGAGGGCCAACATTCCTTAGAATATACCCAGGGCACCAAAATGTTAATTCACTGCATGTCATGTCTTCAGAATAACAAGTCACTTGTTTGTAATAGGCAAAAGATGCAACATCGCATCGCTGCCTCCAACCATTCAATAAAGCCCAATACAGTGTTACTCCCTTTCAAAGGAAGTGATGGCTTCTCTCAGCTCCCAAGGGACTGCTGTGGTCAGAGGCCAACAGGGTGGTGCTCAGGGCTTAGCTGCAACAGCTTCTAGTGTCCCCGGGGTCTTTGACTCACTACATGCTTCCCCCTCTTAGATGTATCTGTCTGTCCTGGGCTTATGTTAGAAATCAGACTCAGTCCCCATGTGAAAATTGTTGAAGAAGCATTTTTATTTTAGCAAGACCCCCATAACTTTGTATATAGCAGGGCTTTCATTTAAACACAGCCAAAGATGTTGGTTTTTTTTTTTTTAACTTAAAATTTCCTTGGACATACATCAGGCTTTAAATAAGGATTAAAACTGCATTTTCAAATCATGAAAGTTTTTGCCAAAGTTTAAAATGTTTGAAAAAACAGGTCAAGAGGCTTTCTAGAAGCAAACATCAGGTTTTCTCATCTGTGGTCAAATTCACGGATCACATGTGAGCCCTGTCATGTGTGCGGATCACTATGCCAGAAGCATGCTGGCTCTGCCTTTAATTTCTCTAGGCAGGGCCATTGCACCCTGGAAGAGGGCTAAGGAGCTGTTCCTAATTAGGGCTGTGATCTCCAATCCTAATTACCAAAGCTAACCAAGTCTGTTTTAGAAGTGTGATGATCAGGATTCCGGTTAACCTCTTCAGACTATGCCTCAAACTGGTAAAATAACTACTTGACTTGACGAAATGAACAAAATGTTCCCTGGTCAGTGTTGCACAAAGAAAGGAAGGCTTAGTCTGGCTCTCTTCTATTCATTTATGCAGTCAGATCAACACAGAAGCTCCAGGCAGAGGAATCCTGCCCCTTCCCCTCCTGAACATGGCTGGCTTCCTGGCCTCCCTTTTCACACTCTTAATTCCACTAGCTCTTGGTATACCACTAAGGCTGTGATGGGCTGACTCTCCCTTCCGAATCTTGTGGTTGGCCGATTCACCTGGACTCACAAGCCTTAGATCAGAAAGAAACAGCTGCTGCCTAGGCATAGGGCAGACAGCTGCAGGCAGGAGCTCTCTGAACACAGAAGCTGTCCCCACTGAAAGAGAGAAAACTCAGCCTTCATATCTGATGCAGTGCAGTGTCTGTCCCTCTTGGACTTGGTGAACTAGTGCCCACACGCACTTACCAAGGATCTGAGCTGACTCGGGCAGCAAGGCATGTGAAGGCTTCTTCACTATGTCAATCACGCCCCATGACCATGTGCCTGTCTGAGTATGAGACCTAGATGCCTCCCTCCTGAACCATCCGGCTTCCTTTACATGCCTTGTACTTGTGGGCAGATCAAGCAGGGGAGCCCACAGATGATACAAGGCAGGATTCAGGAATGCTGCAAACGGAGAATATGGACATTGGACGTGGGCCTGTATGTGTTGAGTCAGCCTAGACTGTGCCTTTTATAGACAATTGTGCTATTCAAAATAGGCTTGTTCTTAGGTTAGGTGGGTAAGGCCACATAGTTACAAGGAGAAACAACACCTATATTTCTTTTCTTTTCTTTTCTTTTTCTTCCTTTCTTTCTTTCTTTTTTTTTTTTTTTTTTTTTTTTGGTTTTTCGAGACAGGGTTTCCTGTGTAGCTTTGCGCCTTTCCTGGATCTTGCTCTGTAGACCAGGCTGGCCTCGAACTCACAGAGTTTTGGTATTTTTGTGCCAGACTTCACTTGTAGGAGACTAAGAGGTGAGCTGTGGAATTGTGTATACTTACTTCTCCTTCTGTGGTCTGTTTTTAATGACAGCAGAAATAATGGAGGAATCTCGTGCCTACTTTAACTCAGAACTCAAGGGAAAGAGCATGAAAGTGTGAATTCATTTTCATAAAAAGCCCAAAATAGAAATAAAAATAGGATACCAACAGAAAAAGAGATTAAAGTTTATGAGAATTATTTTGAAAAGGAGCTGGAGACTGACAGCAACTATAATAAGGAACAGTAACTTTTATTATTTTTATAGGAGTTTGCTTGGAAGAATGTAATTTAAAGCTATTTTCTCAGTTGGTGATGGGCTATGTGTCACTCAAAGCTTTCTATTAACCATATCAATCCCTCATCTCTCATAAATGAAGGCATCTCTCTGGTTTTTTTTTTTTTCGAAGCAGGGTTGCAACTTTCTGTTTTAAAAATCCAGTATTTTATAAATATGAGTAGAGTATAGATTGGAAAACAAACATAAACAAAAGATGCAAAACTGCTTGTAATTCTGGTATTCAGAAATTGCTATTGGCCATTGCTTTCCTGACTTTGGAGTTGTGAATTATATCTCCATCCAATTTATATGCCGATTCCTGATCACCAACCACCAGTGTGATGGTCCTGGGAAATGAGTGTTCAGGAGAGAGGTAGGTTTAGATGACATCATACAGGTGGAGCCTTCAGGACAGGACTGTGGTCCTTAAAGGAGTGAATCAGCTTTCCCCATTCCCCACATGAGGACACAAGGATGAAACATTGTCTCAGACTCAGAAGTCATTCCCACCAAACCTGTGCTGTGCAGACACATTGATATCAGATGTCTACCTCTCAATTGGAGTGAAATAAATGTCTCTTGTTTAAACCACCTGCTCTATATTTTGTTACAGTGGCTCAAGATGGCATGTGTATATGTGTATATGTTTATGCTTCCATCTATAAACAAACACCTACTGTTTAAAACTTCAGCACAGAGGCATGCTATACAAGGGTGGTTAACAGATACAGAGGTTAAAAACATTTCTTGTCTTTATTTAACTGAGGGCTATTGTCATACTTAGAGTTCTATTGTGTGAAGAGACACCATAACCCCAGCAATTCTTATAAAGGGAAACATTTAATTGGGGCTGGCTTACAGTTCAGAGATTTAGTTCATTATCATCACAGCAGAAAGCATGGTGGCATGCAGGCAGACATGGTGCTGGAGAGGCAGCTGAGAGTTCTATATCTGGATCATCAGGCGTCAGGAAGAGAATGAAACACACTAGGCCTGGCTTGAACTTCTAAGACCTCAAACTCCATCCCCAGTGACACATTTCCTCCAACAAGGCCATACCTCCCAATAGTGTCACTCCCTATGAGCCTCTGGGGCCATTTTCATCAAACTATTACAGTCTATTAATGTATTTGGGAGCAAATGACTAAAGCTTAATTATTAAATTAAATAAGGTTTTTCCTTGTAGGTATCATTTATTTAATAAAAAATCAAGTAACTACTATTGGAAATAAGTAAGTTCTTTGACAAAATATTTCTAAACTGATGTTTTGTTTCTCATGCTCTGCCTAGTCCGCTGTTCCATACAGAGTGCCTGGTCTTCACGGAGAATGAGTCGAGACCCCTTCCTGTACCTCCACAAACATTGATGGTCTCTGTGTCACTTGGAATACACAATGGGATTGTTTATCATTGTCCCGAAGACAGCACATGGCTTGTCTCCTTGTTTGCCTCTTCTTTCATCCCCTGCATTGTCCCTCACATACTTGGGGCTCCAATGGTACAGACACATTCCCTGTTCGCAAATGAATCAGGACCCAAGCTCCTCAGTCCCTGCACTAACCCTCGCTGCTCATTTCCCCCCTCAGAACCAAGGCTGAGCCACCCCCGCATCCCTCCCACTCAGTGTCAGCACAGGAAATAGGAATTTGCTTGCTTTTCCTTTGTGAGTGCCTATAACACGCGGGCACACGGTCTGTTCTGGTGTTCTCTGTCTCCTCACTCCATGTACACTGCAGCCTCCTCTCTGGTTCTCATTAGCCAAAGTCTGTTTAAATAGGCTCACTCACACTTTCACAGAAATGCCTCGCCAAGGCCTCGGTGTCACCATCATCCTGGGGCTCTGTTGTCATGCCAGCTGAGTTTCCTTTGTCTCCTCCTCACCGGGCATCAAGAGTTGGGATGTGTTCCATACTGTCACACAGAAAGGGACAGTGGATATGTGTTAATAACAAGAGGGGAAACAGAGGCCGAGTATGAAAGAGAAGGAAATTCTGGTCCCAGGATGTCTGGTACCCTCCAAGAGCCAGCCTGCCAACCCCCTGAACACCCTGCACCACACTCAGGGTCATTCTCATTTACCTGCAACGTCCTCAGGGCCCTTGATTTCATTTGCTGTTTTACCTAAGAGCTGGAAGTCACTGTAGTACAGTTTTGACTTCTGCTCTCTATGTGGTGAGTGAGCGAACAAATGCTAAACATTAAGACTTTTGCAGCAGAAACGGACTTTTGTAAGTTTGCGTTTCTTTCCTACTGGCTTAGATTATTGATCGTATAGTTGGATATTACACACTTCCTGTGGTAAAACACTCCACCTTCCAGCCTCCTGGGCACTTTCTGCTTCAAAGAGGCCCAATGGTGCTGCCTGGGCGTGGCTGGCTTCTCCTTAGCATTTCTCCAGGGTCTTCTGTATGATTTTGAATTATTTTTATTTATTTGGCTCATTATAGTGACTTTTGGTAGTAACATAAATATTATGACATCAACAATGCAACAAATAATATGCACTTTCGTCTGTCATGTGAATTAAAATATTATTACCCTGCTGTTGATTATCTGCTTTTTGTTTCTTCGGTGGTAGTCTAGAGTACACAAATGTTTTAAATTTACATGTAGCCAAAGCTGGAAATCTTTCCTTCAGGGTTTCTGTCTTTGGTGTTACATTACCTAGAAAGGGCTTCCTTGCTGTGGTTTATTCAATTATTTGCTCATTTGTTTTTAGTAATTTTAGGGAGTTACCATTATGGTTTGAATGTAACATGGTCCTCACAGATTCAGGACCAGCTGATGGGGACTTCCGTGGAAGCTTTAGAAGGTGAGGCCTCACAAGAACCCCACTTGTGAAGTGGGGTCCTAGGGGCAGGCTTGAGGGGTAGAGCCCCATGCTTCTACCCTGCTTGCCAAGAGTTCTCAGCTTCCGGGCAGCACTGGTTCAGAAGCCAGGCCGACACTGCAAGTTCCTGTGTGCACAGAGCCAGCCACTTCAGCCACTGTGCCTTCCCCTGCCGTGACGGGTCACACCCCGTGAACAAGGAGCCACAGTGAACACTCCTTCCCGCGGGTTGCTGTTAGCGAAATATTTTCTTACAGTACAATTCTTCTTTTCCATCTTCAAAAATCCCTTCTGTCCAGTCACAAAGGTTTTGGCAGCTCGAGAAGATAGGATCAGTTCTTCTCCCTCCATGTCAAGGAATGAGTAGAAAATGGTTCACAGAATGAATTGATGGTGGATATAAATTTAGTAATCACTAAGTTGATTACACTGGCTCCTTTCTATGAGAATGGCAACAAAACTGTCTATAATCTGGGGTGATTTGGGGCTGTCTTTATAAAATCAGGGCCATGCAGCTCTCGCATACTGCCTGCTGAAATTCAAGCACACCCTCACATTCCCTCCATGTCTGAGACCCTGGGGTGGTGGGTAGCAAAGTTCCAAATCACAAAAAAGATGCTCACACAAGATTCTAGCTTGACCATTCCCCGACTTCATCATTAGGCTCACTGAAGTCCCACTTTTAATAGTCTCATTAAGTATACATTACTTAGCATCAGGTATTTGTTAAGCACACACACACACACACACACACACACACACACACACACACACACACGTGCGCACACACCACAAAGCATGAAGCTGGCTTGAGTCCCATAAGTCTAGATTATTATACAGGTGTTTCCCAAGAGAAATTATTCATTGCAATAAATTTTAACCAGGACCCCCTACAATTGAGAATGGTTACGGTCTTCCATATTGGAAATGATGGCCCAGAATATTCTCCTGGTTTTATTATTACCAAGGATTAAAAACCAGAGGCAGCCGCTGATTGCTAATATGGTCTCTTCCCCTGCTGTCTCCTAGTGGGCCAGACCTGAGTCTTCACGCAGTGGATTGCCTTCCTGTTTCTGAACTGGGGTGAGCTCTTCCTTGAGAAACACTCCTGAGAGAAACAGGAGCAAAACTGCTTAACTCTATCCTCCTTGTCTTTAGTTCTCACACTATAGCCCCAGGCGCGGCCACCGTGATTCCGATTCATGTACACAGGAGCAAAGCCTTTAGTTACTTCCTAACCAAAAGTATACATGGGAAACATTAGACACCAACAGAACCAGTCAAGTTTCTTGGCTTTTGTCCATCATCTGAGCAACCTTGATGGTCACACCTGTTAGCTCATGCTGATCAGGATTCTTGTCTTACTCGACAGATGAAACACATGCTTGACAGAGGAAGTCTCTCAGGGGCCGTTGGGACAGATGAGGAAGCAGTGAAAGATGCCCTTGTCTAAAGAAATCACTGACTCAAACACCAGACAACTCTGTCAAGAGATTCCTGGGTTTTAAGTGTCCTGGCTTGTGAGTGGGAGCTCCATGTCACTGGCGTCTAATTGAGAGTCTCCCTTCATTTACTACCCCCCCCCCCCCCCCCCCGTCCTCCTGGGGACCGGAATGAGACTGACAAGCTCTTCTTGACTCCATCTCTAAGATTCTTCCTCCTTGTTTTCTTCCTTTAAGTACTGCTACCTCCTCAGTGGTCCTGTTCTCCCAAACCTTTTCTTTACAAAAAATTGCTCCTGAAATATATTTTTGGTTCAATTCACTAATTCTTTTTTCTTAAGAAATGACCAAATGATCAGAGAAATGAATGCTGTTTTTCATTGCTCTTTCCCACTCCCCCTGTCTCTCCAGCACACTGACACATTTAAATCAGAACTCACAGCTGGACCTTCACTGCGTCAGCTGGGAATCTTGAAAGCTGGGCGTTTTGATTATGTGGGTATCAGAGGAAAGCCTGAGATTCCGCTCCAGAAATAGTCTTCCCAATGTGATGTGAAGCTCACTAAGGAGCACACACTTTGAAGAGTAAGATTTTAAGGTGTCCAGAGCAGTTTCCACAATAGAACCCATGGTGCCACTGCATTGGTGAGTGTTCCTGCATGGGATTGTTCTTCCCTTGTGTTCAGTTTCCAGGGCACCTGAGCTGCAAGGGTCCTTCTAGGCATTTGCTTCATAACAGAACAACAGAATGATGCAACTACATTAAATCAGAAAGAGAGACACAGTGTCTGGCTGCCCTGGGCATTCTCTTAGCAGGAACCACACTCTTCAGGGGTCTTAATTTTAACAGCCATGCTATCAGATTCTCTATCTTGGCACTGGAGCAAGGTGTTGCCGCATCCCATAAAGTCTCTGATTTATGGACTCAGTGCTCCTCGCCATAAAATGAGGAGAAATAATACATTTGAAAAAAACTTGTACAGGCAAGCTAATGAGATTTCAAGTTATTTGTTACTTAATAAGCATTTAATAACATGAATATCAAAATGACTCCACATGTAAAATGCACTTAGAATTCTGGGAACGTCAGCAGCTGAAAGCGAGTTACATGATATAACGGGTGCAGTTGCCTCTCTCCAGACCCGCTCTGTTCTCCCCTCTCTGGCTTGTTTCTGGCTCCCCTCACCTTTTCCACTCATTTACCACATGATCCATCAACTCTTTGGCATCTTCTCCTTACATCTGTGTCCAACATCCCAGTAAAATCCAAGAAACTTTCTAATATTCAGCAGCCCACTAGCTGTATCTGTGTATAACTCAGTGGGGACTCATAGCCATGATGAGGACCTCAGGACCAACGCCACTACCACTTTCCCAACACCTTCAGGAGCCAGGTTGTGTTCTTGTTATGTCAACTAAATTATCTCATTCAATCCTGAGACATTAAAGCTCTTCAAATGCCCTTTTGCAGAGAGATTAGATTGGGTTAACTGTATTATTAACAATAAATATATCTTCTTCCTTCAACTCTCAAGTGGTGTTTTAAATTTTATTGGTATGAATGTATACATATGGTATTAATTTGAAAGGTACAAGAAAATGACACAGTGAAAAGTTCGTCTCTCTCCTCGTCCCTCTCATCAAGACTCTGCTCAGAGGCAACTCCTCCCAAGTTATAGGAAGAGTCCATTAAAGACGGTGTCTTAGATTCATTTAAAAAGTTATAATGTTATAGCTACACATAAATGCTCAGTAATGAATTCTATCTTATTATATACACAGGTTACAATTTGGAATGCATAGTCACAAGCATTATGTCATCTGATTATCCCTAGACTACTGTGAGTCAGGCAGCAGATAATTCATCGCACAAGAAGAAACAAAGCTCAGTGGGACAGCGGGTTTTCCCACATCATTAGTTGCTGAGAGACCCAGTTGCAGAATCAGGCCCTGATGTTCTTTCCATGACAGCATGGAAAAGTTACCCAAAGATCACGTAAAAAAAATAATAAATAACCCCCTTCACCAGCCAAAATACCTTTTCTATTTACCAATAACTATCCAAGAACGTATAGTGCTTAACATGGTAGCAAGAGGGCATTGCTCCACCTTTGGAGTACATTCCATAAGAACTTAGTGTTCTGGCCCGGTGGCAATGGCTCAGCCATCACCAAACATTTCAACTTAACCAAGATCTAAGTTACGTTAATGGAGACATGTTGTCTTCTGCTGGGGCTGCTAGACGGGGGTGGGGG
The DNA here is from genome assembly GCF_049852395.1 of Peromyscus maniculatus bairdii. Classification (NCBI taxonomy): domain Eukaryota; kingdom Metazoa; phylum Chordata; class Mammalia; order Rodentia; family Cricetidae; genus Peromyscus; species Peromyscus maniculatus. Next base: position 60,188,999 of record NC_134860.1, on the reverse strand, counting down.
GTGATTTATGTGTCTTATAAATGAAATGAGAAAGAGCAGGCAGAAGAGGCCACCTCATGTACCACATCAGCTGCCTGGTGAACTTGCTTCCCTGTCTGGGAATGAGCCTCGAAGCCAGTGGTTCTCAGCCTTCCTAAGGCTGCGACCCTTTAACACAGTTCCTCGTGTTGTGGTAATCCCCAACCTTAAAGTTATTTCATTGCTACTCCACAACTATAATTTTGCTACTGTTATGAATTGAATTATAAATATCTGATATACAGGAAAACTGACACGCAACCCCAAAAGGCTGAGAAGAACTGCTCTAAGCAGATCCACAGTCTGTCATGTTTTGAGGTCTTGTTCACCCTATCAGGAAAGGTCCAGGTCCTCATTCATTGAAAAGCTTCCTCCATTCCCCAGCTAGGGAGAAGGTAGGGGAGAAGGTGGTGGGCTCTTCCCTTCCACCCGCTGTCTTCTCTGTTTCTTCAGCTTCTGTTACCTTCATAGCTAGCTGGGAGTCATGCGTGGGGGCACGGGCTTGACTGTGGCTGGACAGTTTTTTTATTTTGAAGGGGAGTTGCCTAATGCTGATGCTTTTTTTGAGTTCAGGGTTCCCCAACAGTACCCCACTGGGGAACCTCGATTCTTTCTCCCTCACACAACTGTTCTTTGCAGCTTGTGTTCAGCTTTTTCTCACCCTTTGCTCCTGGAAGTCTGTCTCTCACTTTCTCTTCAGTGGAGTCCCGTTCCAGGTCGAGTTCAGCTCCCTTCTTGGATGACATCGGGGGTGGGGGTGGGGGTGGGGGTGGGGGGTGGTACAATCCATAGAGGAGTAACTAACTCCGGCCACCATTGCCTCTTCTCACTGAGCCAAAACAGGCTCTCTGTCTACTTCCTGCCCTTTGAGGTGTTTAGGTACCAATATGTCTCAAGTAGGATGAAAAATTCCCTCTCCAAACCTTGCCTAATCCCTGGAAATTGTGAAGTTGACATTACTTAGCCAAAAGGATTTTACAGATATGATCAAGATGACAGATTTTGAGGTGAAGGGATTACCTTTGAATATAGGGTGGGCTCAATACAATTAAGTCTTTCAGGGTGGGGAACATTCCCTACTGAATCTGGAGAGATGTGACAGTGTGAGAAGGCCATCTACACTCTTGTTGGCTCTGGAACAGGTGCCTTGTACAAGAACCAGAGGTAGGCTACAAAGAGCCAACAGTGGCCCCTAGTTACTAGACAAGCCACAAGGAAGCAGGGACCTCAGTCCAGCAGCCTAATGGAATTGAATTCTGCCAACAACGTTCAGGACTGTGGAAGAAGATTCTCCCCTAGAGCCTTGGAAGGGAGTGAAGCTAGACCAACATCTTGATTTCAGCCTTCTGAGGTGCCAAGTAGAAAACAAGCTGTGCCCATTGGTCTTCTAACCTAGGAGATAGTAAATATGCTCTGTTTTCTTTTGCATGTAGTGTGCATGATTGTATATGTATGGGTACACATGTATGTCCCTTTGAGCATCTGGAGGCCATTGGGTCTACCTACTGACCCACTGCCCCAGTCCCAGATTTGCTGTTGTTTGGAGGTTTGTTTTATTTTCAGGTATGTGCATATGCACACATAAAGGCAGATGCCTATTGAGGCTAGGGGTGTCCTAACCTGTAGAACCAGAATTACAGATCATTGTGAGCCACTGATATGGGTCCTGGGAATCAAACTCTGTTTCTCATGAGAAAAGTACACACTCATAGTCACTAAGCTATATCTCCAGCTGTCTAATTTTCTGTTTAAAAGCCATGAACTGTGTGCTAATTGTTTCAACAGCGATAGAAACTCATGTATCTTGTGTTCACCTAAGTCCACTGGTCATAGGTCAGCCCTCAGGTGGTTCCTGATCCCGCCCTCATTTACTTAAGAGGAGAGGAAAGCATAGTTAGGGAGAAGCACTGTGAAGAAACCCTGCCTCCCTCTAGTCACATCCTCTTATGTCCCTGAGATTTAAAGCTTGGGATTCCTGGACCATTTGGGCATGCCTTTGAGTAAGTTCCTTCTCTGTAGAACTGGTGGGCACTTGGCAACATTTCTTTGTAGCTCTGGGTCTCCAGGTCTCGGTCAACACTGGGACCCAGAGATGGTTCCCCTGTAATATCTTCTTACACATCAGCAGAGATGCTTTCCCCTTAAGTGTTAACATTGCCAAAATGTGTTGAATACATTGGACTTGCCCTGAAAAAAAAAAAAGCAGGTATTAGGAGAAGGAGCCATGGCCCAGAGAGAGAGAGAGAGAGAGAGAGAGTTCATACCAGAGCAGGGTCAGGGGTTGGCTAAGAATAAAACCGAGCTTAAGACTTTATGTAGTGTGGAGGAAACCATAGTTCCAGATCTAGACATTAAGCACAGGAGAACCGAAACTATAGAGAGAAGGGACCCCACATCGGAGCTTCTGTGTGAGGAGTTCTTATAAGTTAGAAGGGTTGTCATGTCCTTCTCAGTGGTCCCTGCAAGCGTGTCATGAATGGGGACTGTGGGGACTGGATTTTGTGATTTCACAGCTTGGATTTCCAGAGAGTGTAGAGATAAGGCAGGCAGGGATGGAGAGGGAGTGCTAAGATGGAGCCCCTGTCTGGGACTGAGCGGACCAATGGGGCCTGCTATGGAGTGCTACAACCTCTCCATGGGCAGAGTCTTAGCCCTTTGTATGTCTCCTGAATGATGTAGGGCCCAGGAGGAGGCGTCCTCTGTTTCCATCCCGAATTCCTGTCCTTAAAGAACACTCTGGAGGTATTATTTCACAGCCTTTAACAGCTTTACCCAGCTTGCTGTGTTTGGCCAGTCAGTATGCATTAGCTAAACGCTGACTCTGCAGGTCTGTGGTTCTACTCTAACAACCGACGCCTCATGATGCTGAGGATAGTTAGGGATTGTAAGATCGTGCGTAGAATCCCCTTCCTGCCAAGGTTTGCCTGTTCCTGAGAGGGAAGAGCAGTTTCAGTTATTTCTAGGATCTTCCCCCTCCCATATTCACTTTATGAACAAGAAAAGAAGCTAAAATATATAAAGATTTACATAAAACACCAAAAGGCACAGAAGTTTAAAAAGATTATCATAAAGCATATGAATGCTGAGGTATAGGAAAGCCCTCTTCATGGACTGGTTACAGTTGAAGATCAGGATCATCCTCTGCCTATTTCATATTTCTCATTTAATAATAGCAGGCAGCTAAGAGACGTGTGTGATTTCACACCTTAGCATCCAATGGTGTCCCTGTAGTGCACAATAAATGTTTGCTGAATCAATGCACATGGAAGGAAGGAAATATCATGCTGCATTTGTGTCTGTTTCAGCTTTCACCTAATGAATGAGGAAGGTCACGGAGAGAGTGTGGGGGCCATCAGGAGCTTCGTATTTCAACAGCCAGTGCCAAATTCTTCCTGCCAGATGGGACAAGATGGGATGTTAAACTGCTTCTCATTACCACGTTATTGGCCTCCATCGCCTCGGCATTATTCTCCAATCACTTGGTCTCTGTGGAGCTCTGAGTCCTTATTACCTCCAATTGGAATGTACCACAAATCATCCTGCTTTCTTTATTCTCTCCCACCTCAAAGTAATCCTGCCATCCTGCTCCAATTAGAGCCTCTTCCATTAGCATGATCCAGGCACGTTCTCTCCCCTACCTTTCCATATTGGCTCTTCAAGAGTGCTCTCCTCTGGGAATCAGGACGTTACAGACACTTTTCAAAATCTATGAAGTCTGTTGCAAGTTGCCTTTGCAGAGAGATGAAGCCTTCAAGTCAAGAAGAGAGAGGGTCTGAATGTCTTCCTTGGGCCAGATGGAAGCCGTTCCGCCAGAGTGCTGATGACTACAAAATCGTGGACATATTGTTTTCACAACCACAAAATGGCAAACAAAGTTCTCCTCCATGATGCCAGCGTGCGAACTCAGCTTCCATTTGCTGCTATAAATTCTGTTCTGTTGCTGCCAGTAAACATCAGCTGTTCAAGTGAAATAGTAAATCCAAATGTGCCTGTTGGAGGAGAGTTTAAAAAAAAAATACACGCTGCATAAATGCTGACACAGGAGGATTTTCAACACAGTCCTCGGGGTTAGGGAAGAGAACAGAGCGAGCTGAACTGGAGGCCTTTCACAGGAAGGACCTCTTAGCTGAAAGCACTGGACAGCCCCTGGATCTATCTGATGCTCACTCCACACACATTCTAAACACCAAGGGCAAATAAATGCGGTATTGGACTCTTGGCCTTAGGATATCAGCTCAGAGCCCTGCACTGAGGGTGCACAGGGGTGAGCAGAAGAAACACACACAGGTAATTACAAAACAAGTTCAAGTTCAAGTTTAAGTTCAAGTTCACCCACAGCTGCCGGAACTGTCCGGCTGCCGAAGAACAAGCACAGTAGCCATGGTCTACCCAACAGACCGACCTGAGGCTTGCTACTTACCCTTCTTGCTGCTGTGGCTAAGTGCTTCATCAGAAGCAGTTTATGGAAGGAAGATTAATTTGGCCCCGGGGTTTGGGGTGTGGTCCCTCCTGGCAGGGAAGGCCAGGCTGTGGGGCAGCTCTCAGCAGTAGGGGCAGCAGTGGCTACTTGCTCACATCTGGGCAGACCAGGCACAGGGATGGGATGGGAAGTAGAGCTCACACTGTTCCGGGAAGAATAATGGCTAAAAGGCTGGATGTCATTATGTGACCTCTGATGGCAGGGTTTGCCGTTTCCTTCTTGTTCTCCAACTTTTCTGCTGTATCAGGACCCAAAATGAAAATGAAAGCATGCACCATATCACAGATACAGAGAGTTCTTACCAAACAGTTTAACGTGAATTCAGTCAGAGAGAAACAATATGCAAAATCAACACAATGTCATGTCCTGGTTGCCAACTCCCCTGAACTCAGAAATAATATAATAATGAAAAGAATGACAAAAACAAAACAAAACAAAAAAATCAAAACACCAAACACACACAAACACACACACACACACACACACACACACACACACACACACACACACACACAACAGATGACTAATACAGGAAGAGACCAAGACAGGTGTTGCCAAATACTGTATCTGAATACAGATAGGATTCTAAATTACATAAAAATATGAAAGTCAATCTGGAGGAAATTCAGATACTTGAGTGTAATTAGGTGATATCACATGTTGATTTTTATGACAATTAAAAGTACTTATAGGTAGTGTATAAGAAAGCATTTGTGTTCAAATGTTAAGTCTATTAGAGAGAGAGAGAGACAGAATAAGAGAGAATGAAGTTTAAAAAATTATTCTTCGAAGCTTCAAAAATCCTAAGGTGGCTTTTAATCTAAGCCATGTAAAGAGCTAACAGGCCAGTTAAAAGTTGAAGCAAGCAAGCCCACATTCTCTATCTTAAAGTCCAGGATTCCCTGCCCAAGCAAGAGTCCCACCTCCAGTTAAGATTGGCCTTCTCATATGAACTAATGTAATCAAGGCAGTTCTCCACAGGCAGACCCTGACGCCCAGCTCCCAGGTAATTCTAAGTTTTGTCAAGTTGACAACAGCAACCATCATGTTGGTATGTTTCAATCTTGGTTTGTTTATGTAGCCCAGGCTGACCTTGAACTCTTGGCCATTGTCCTGTCTTAGCCTCTCAAGTGTTGGAATCACAGGCATGTCCAGTGAGCCCTGCTTTAAAAGGTCATTTTAGTTGTTGTATTATTAATGTATTATATTACTAATTACTAACTTATGACTGAAAGATTTTTTAAAAATGATTTCCTATCGGTTTGGTTCTTTGAGAGTCTCACAAGCTGCCATTTGGAAATGATCACCGGTTCCAGATCTTTATTTCTGCAGTTCATCCCCACAGTCTGAAACATATGAATATCTGCACATAATTTACACACAGATACACTTTGCTGGGCATACACACTCATGCAGTGCACTCGGTGTCCTGAAAGGCTCAGGGACAAATTTTGCTTCAGATCACTTCTCACTCCTGCTTCTTGGTTCAGTTAATTCCGCAATGTTGCTCAGACTCAGTCTCTGCCCTGAGGAATTTAAGATCTCTCAGGAGACTGATAGGTAAACAAGCAGTCCAAGTAATGTGTGAGGATAGAGATGAACAGAGTGTGCTGGAAGAAGAGAACAGAGCTAGCTAATCCCAGGTGAGAGGGGGAGCAGGCTGGAAGGAGAGGTAACAGCCTCTGCCCAAAGTGTCCAGGACTGGATAATGGTTGCCTCCTTAGTGCCAGGTTGTATTGGTGGGAAATGTCTTTTCCTCTCTATCATATGGTGTCCTGGTGAGGATTATTCTGGTTTCTGGTTTGTTTTGTTATTATTATTATTATTATTATTTTAGATGCCTGTTTGATTTCTAATGAGAAGATTTCAAATCTGGGACAAGTTGGGGGTGGGGTAACTTTAATCAGAATACAAAAAGAATCTATTTTTAGTAATTTTTTTAATGTGCTGATTGGCAGCCACCACACTCTGGTCCCCTTGACTTTCTTGTCAACCCCAAGGTCATTCGCACAGATAATACGAGCATGCCAATAAACGTATCTCTCCACAGTAGTTGACTGAAAGCCTGACAAGGACAGGAGATGTCCAGAGCTGCTAGAATGGAAGCAGGAGGGTTGGAGAGATTTCCACCCCACCCCACCCCGACAACAGTGACGGAGGCTGAAGCAACAGACTGCAACTGCTTCAATAGCCTGCCAGTCACCTCCAACCTTAGAGCTTGGAAGGACTGATGCGAGGATTCCAAACAATCCAGTGCCTTTGTCGTTTGAAAGCCAAGTACCGATTTTGAGTAAGTCTGAACCATTTACAGGCTGTTCCCAGTGATTGCCCTCCATGCTCCCACTCTGAGCTCTCTAGCCTGATCCCACCAGAAGCGCTCCAACATGCCCCGACAGCCTGCCGTTACAGCATCACCAACCAGAGCCTCTTTGTTTGGGTCCTTTACAAGAACCAGAGTCACTGTAAACTCACCCAAGCTGAAAGAGCCACTTGGCAGAATTCTCGTGTTTGAACTTAAGAAGAGTGATGTATGGGGCAAGTACCATTTAATTGTAGGAATCCACACCAAGAATGGAGCCAAAGTAAGTGCTGGCAAACCACATCGGTTCACATGTTTTATAATTCCCCGAAACTAATCTGAGCCCCAGTTGTTTCTGTACTTGCTTGCATGAGCACAAAGTGTGTGTGCATGTGGGTGTATGCGTGTGCGTGTGTGTGTGTGTGTGTGTGTGTGTGTGTGTGTGTGTGTGTGTGAGACAGTGTCATTGGAATAAATTTCAGCTCACTGAAGAGGCCGCTTGAAAGATGTAGCACTACCAGAGGTATAGGTTCTGAAGTATTTATTTAAATAATAAATCTTCATGTGCCATTTTAGACATGGTGGAAACATATAATCCAAATGTGTACAAACAGGTTAATCAGCTTGCACTTGGCAAGAGGGTTACAGACAGATGGAAGGGTCGGCAAGCTCCCTGGTGAGAAAGAGGAAAGCTTCAGGTGGGTCCTGGGTGGAGGTCATTGGCATGGAGTAGTCAGAAATGGGCCATCTAGAAGCAGTACCTTCTATGTGATGTGGGGATCTTATTTGACCTTCTGAGTTCACTGAGGACATGGACAGTCACTGACCAAATCCTAGTTATCCTAGGCTACTTCTTGCAGAGATTGTGGCTCAGAGATCTTTGATGTGTGTGCTGTTACAGTTTAAATGTTGTGTTTTGAGAATCTGTGCTGTTACAGTTTAAATGTTCATGTTTTGAGAATCTGTTCCTTAGCTTGGTGGTGTGGGTGATGGAGCCTTTACAGGATGGAACCCCCAGGGAACCCCTTGGATCCCTGGATGTGTTACCTCAGAAAGGAATGCTGGAGTGAGAAAGAGTTCTTGCAAGAGCAGACAGCACCTTGATTGGTTCTCTGCTCCCACCTGGCAATATGACCTCTTCCACACCCAGGACAGAGCCCAGAGAACCCTCACCAGAAAGGAACAAACGCTGGTGCACATCTTCAGACCTTCACAAAGAAAACCAGATAAACTTTGTTTCCTTATAAAGTTAGACTGCGCTGTTGGTAGTTAGGAAAATAGACTAACATATGTAGGTCGGCCATTTTCTGTTTGCATCTTCCCCGAGTCTGGGGCAGGTCCTCAAAACTGGTGTTGGGTATCCGGAGAAGGCAGTTTGTCTTTTATCAATTCCTCCATTAAGGTTCAAGACAACGGAAAGCACATAAAAGTCTTTCTGAGGACACACCAAGGCCCAGGGGGTTTCCCCAGGTCTCTGTTGGACCTCCTGTCCTGACTACCGCTCCTGCCTTGACGTCACGATTTTCTGTCCAGAGTGGGTCTTCTGGCGCTGCCTCCTGACTGTGTGGCCTTGATTCGGAAAGTGGAACCTAATGGTGAATGCCATCTCATAGGTCCTTACCCACTCACCCTGGACAATGCTCAATAGCCACTGTGATCTCGCCACCTAGGTTTCCCAATGCCTCTACTTGCTCTTAACTGCCTTCCCTCAACAACGCTTCACATTTGGGGGACGCATGTTCTAGTCTCCCACAATCCATTTTCTTCAACACCAGCCAACACAAACCCATAGAGCAATCATGTTTTTCCTCATTTCAAGTTGTCTATAGATTTCCTAAGAGAAAGTCAGCCTGACAAGTCCAGGACCTCCCCCTAACTCTGCCCTGCCAAGGCTGGCCTGAGAAAGGCTGTGGTTAGTGATAGCCTTTCATGTGGGACTCCCCTGGCTTTCTTTCTACCATGCCAGGGGACGTTATCATGCTTTCCTGTGAAGCTTCATATTTTTTTAAAAGGGTATCACTTACAAGCAAGTACCCCCTGTGGTGTGGGCCTGGCAACTCACCAGACTTGCCAAGAGCTTATTCGGGGTGATCAGCTTCTCACGGATAGGGCAAGGTAGGTTCGTGTTTCCTTTGAAAGGAATAAGCAGAGCATGGTGGGACCTTCCAGGGACCTTCTCACAGATGTCCTCTGTGGGTCACTCATTGTGGGTGCTGAATTCCTGGTTTCCCAGGTGGTCATTTAACTCTGACTTCCATGTTCTTCCTCTTCAAAAAAGTCTCAGTCCCTACAGTCCTGAAGCTGCAAACACACACTCTGGGGTCACAGAGGCTTGCAGAACGGTGTATAGACAGAGGCTGAGAAGCTTCCTCTTCAGCAGAAGCTCTACAGAGATCTGCTACCTGACAAGATGAGGAAAGGGGGCTCTGGAGGAGATGGCTTAAGCTGCCTGCTCTCCCTGACTCCCACCCTCACAGAGAGTTAGAACTGAATTATCCAGGAGTGGAAGGAGAAGTGAATGGGAGGTGACAGGAGAGCTCAGGGAGAAGCTGCTGGTAACTGTAAAGACCACAGCCTGCCACAGAAAGCAGGCAATCCTTCTGGACCACCTGTCCTGTGTCCTGAAGAGCTCTGGGGCTCTGAGGATGAGCAAATGAATGTTCAGAAGACACCTCCATCCCTTACCCCTCTCTCTTAAACTTCTGATGCCGAAGTGTCCCCTTCCTTCATTTTCTTCTCTCTCTTCCTTCCTCCCTTGCTCTTTTCCTACTTATCTTCTATCCTCCTCCCGTTCCTCCTCCTCCTCCTCCTCCTCCTCCTCCTCCTCCTCCCCACTTCTCTCATAGCACTGACTAGCAAGCCAGCCATCTAGGGACTGACCTGTCAGCCTCCTCAGCTCTGCATTCTTCAGTCATCTCTCACCTTCTAGCTGTACCACACACTGGTGAGCAGAAGCCAGAATCAGTCATTTCACTATGGCCTGAAAACCAGTGATTCTTCAATCCTTCCATCCCTTCAACATTATTGGACAGCATTCTTCTACAAAGAGCAGTTCCTTTATTGAAAACAAACAAACAATAAACCAAAACCACCACCACCACCACCACCACCACCACCACCACCACCACCACACACACACACACACACACACACACACACACACACACACACACACAGCCTTTATCTTTACCATGTATTCACTGGGGAGCAACTAGCCTCTTGGTGGCCTTGTCAGCATTTGCCAGTGTGGATAGAGTGAGATGCTAACAGTGTGCCTTTTCCAGGCAGTGGCATGTGTTGGAGCATGTTGGATCTAATATGCATTTACCCAGTAGGTAAGTATTTAGTGTCAACTGTGTGTCAGCCAGTGTTCTAGGAGCCTGAAATACAACAGTGAAGAGAAAAACCATCTCTACCTTTATAATACTCCCTCAGGAACAGCAAGGCAAGAGGCAAGCTTTTACAAAGGAGCAAAAGACAGAGCTACACAGGAAAACACAAGAGGAAGGGAGGAAAGACTTTGGAGGGAAGTTTGCAGTTTTGAGTGCTAGGATTTCTAAGAAGAGGAGGCCAGCAAAGACTCGTCCAAGTTAGGGATCCAGGTCATGCAGATGTTGGGGGAAGAGAGATAGTGTGCCAGGATGCCTGCAGGAGAGCTGCAGAATAGTAAAGGTAAGATGGGAGGGTGGGCAGCCTGAGGGGTCTGTCTTGGGGGCCACTATCAGGATTATAACTTATACTCCAAATGGAGTGAGCAACCACTGGAGGTTTCTAGACGTTCTCTCCATCATCAAACCACACCTCCAGCTCCCCTCTCGGAGGGATCTCAGTAAAGGAATGACTTTGTGTGACTTAATGGGAACTCTTCAGTGGCTGAATACCTCAGTTCCCAGGGAGAAGGCTTATGTAAGAAGGACCAAGGATTCACAGAGATTAATAAGTGGTGAATCCCAAGTCACTGTCTATTAAGGAGTAAAGCCCTGCTCCAACCTAGCGCGTTAACTATTGGCTTACAAAAGAGCAGACACACAGGCCGTGATAAGAGACGAAGTGGGGTTGGGGGTTATCTGTGTTGATGGATGGTGCAGCTCCCTGGCTCATGGCTTCAGGAGACTTCATCTCCATTTTCTCCTCTGTCTGGCAAAATAAATGCTAACATGCTTAGTGCTGTGCAAGGCTCTGCTGTTAATCTTGTCTTTTCTCATCGAGGTGTCTCATCTTTCCAAAAGACGACATTTCTAACATTGTGAGGGCAATAAACTCAAGGTCATGGAACACAGCTCTTAAGAAGACAGTTTCACGAGCTGTAAAAAGTCAGCACGGTTTGTCAAGTCAGCAGATCTCCCTTTCTGCAGGCTAAGGGCTGACAGCACTAATGCCTTTCTTGGAGAGAGTACGCTAGTGTTCTTGTCCTTTGCAGAGCTCTTGGTGGGAAGACGGTTTTACACAGCGGACTTTGTGGAGCAACCTTAGCCATTTGCAGCTCAGAAAAGAATTTTCCTTGATAGTTTTGTTTATTCTTTTGGCTTCTCTGTTGGGGAGATAGGATATCAGCCAGAGAATTCCAATAGCCACTAAAAAATGGTAAATTTTAGGGAATGAGGAGAGGAAAGCCCAGTTTGTTTGTTTTTTCCTGATGGAATGACTATAGCAAAAGAAAAAAAGTTCTGTGATGCTGTCTGTGTTGTGTTTAATGTCATGATTAATACAGAAATAACTATGATCCCACTATAGAAAACTGGTGTAACAATGAACAAGGCCGTATCTGACAGTATGGAGGAAATAGCATACTTTTTGTATTTTAGTCATGGAAATTTGAACTGTATATTTACCACTAAATTCTCAACATAGAATGCTTTGACTGAGCAAGACACCTTTATATATAGCAGAAGGACCACATTCTACTCTTAGGTAAGTAGGACAGTGTGGGTCCCAGCTCCTTCCACTGCTAAAACATCCACTTGGATGAGTGGTGTGGTCAGATGGCTTGCTATGCAAACAGAGCCAAGTTGAAAACTGCAAAATCTCAGTTGAGACTCATGATGAGCCTGGTAAGGGTGCATTGTTTTATACAATCCAGAGAGTAGGCTGTTCATTTTAGCACACTCAGCCAATAGGCATAGACCTTAGAGTTTAACACAAAAACTCAAGAATCATGAGTGCTTCAAAGTATTCGTTCAGTATTGCTCCACCTCATACCAGAGAGCAACCCCACCCCACCCCTGTTATCCCTGGCAATCCTTCCCGGATGCCCCTTGGTCATCGAGGTTGACTGATCACCAGCTGTGCATCTGGCAGATTGCTCAATCATGTCCAGAACTGTGTCCAGTGTTGGACCTTCCACCTCACACTAGTGAGTGCTGAGTGAGAGATGAGTGTTAGACTCCATCTAAGGAGTGTGAGCCCACCGACCAGGATCTCCCATTAGGTCTAAGCTGCTTTCTATGAAGTTCTGTTTGGGGGGGGGGGCGCGGGAGCAAATGGGTTCCATGGCTGTATTTACAGTGAACATTATTAACTGCGTTTCCCACTGTCTACTTTATTTGTATCTTGGAAACTCTTGACAAACAAGGCATTTTTAAAACAACGGTGATCGTGTCGCATGAAACAACAGGATTTTAATTTCACATAGCACACAGCTTTCCTACCTTTGTGTGCCTGTGTAATCTGTGGTGGGATTCCGGCTGACCCCAGCTCTGTGCTTTGGGACATTTGGCCAGTCTCTATAGACCACATGCTCTCTCTGTTGCTGAGCTATACACTTCACAGGCTGAGGAATGACGGGGCAAAGTATGAAAATGCTTTGTTTTCTGTAAGTAAACCATTATGTTTCCATAAGAGAAGAGCTCTTTGCACATCCAGGGAAAGTCCTGCAGTTTAAAATGCATGGATGCATTGTAATCTCAAATCCGAATCTGGGTGTTTCCCGAGGCATCCATTGCTGGTGTGTGTGGTATACTGTGATTGAAAAGCGGCCCACACCATACAATATGCAAATCAGCTGAATTCTCTCTCACCAGCAAACCTTTGAAATATTATTTCAGAATCAATAGCGTTTTTTGAGTTTGAGAGCAAAAGCAGGCCACTGTGTGGTCAGAAAGGCAAAGTTGTGGAGTGGATTTCCTGGGTACCACACAGGGCCTTGCTGATGTCACTCACAGGGATCAGAGAAGTCCATGAGATAAGTTCAGAAGTGGGAGGACCCTAGAGACAATGTGGTTTTTACCTCCTCATCTCCCAGGTAAGTAAATAAAGAAAGGTCAAGAGGTGAGTTCTGAGGTCTTTAGTGCTTTTAAGTAGTAGTGAGTAGTGCCTACACCAGTAGAAACCTGTAATACGGTTGCTATCGAATACTTGGACTGTGGCTGGTGTAACTGACAACTGAGTGTTCAATGGAAAGATAGTCAGAGGGGTGACCATGGTGCTCAGCTTATTTGGTCTTTCTCTGTATCATCCTGTGCTCTACTCTCTTCTGTTAAGAGTTGACGTCCAAACCACCAAAATGTCTACTTGCCATAGTGCTGTGTTGTATAAGCGATGCAGATACCAGGAGGCCAAGATGAGAACTTGAAAGATCATCTGCATCTGTGATTGTGCAAGTGACACTAGATTCCTCATGGAAGTCAAGCTGTCGTACATATTTATCTGACTTTTAATAAAATCATCATTTCCATGACCTTTGACAAAGCTTTGTGATGAGGGGGCGTGCGCACATATAGAGGTCAGAGATCAGCTTGTGGGAGTCTGTACTCTCCTTCTACCAGGAGGGGTCTAGAAACCTTGGCAGCAAGGACCTGTCTGTCCACTGAGGCATCTCCAGGCTCTTAAATTTCAATCTGAACTTTACCTTAGTCTCCTGAATGGACTTGAGTGGAAATGAACCACCTCATCAGCCCCAGGTTTCTATATTTTTGGTAAAGAAGTAAAACCTGGACTGGATAGTAGTTAGATACAGCCCTCTTGTGTCTTTCTCATTTTAAAAAACAATTTCAAATGATCTATAAAATGAAAAGCTACTATATCTCTCGAAGTCTCGAACCTTCCTAGTCTGCAGAGGCGTGAGCTGACTGCACTGTTGGAAACAGGCCCAGCATCTACTCTCTCTGTAGCCACTAGCTGCCCCAGACACTCATGAAACAGTCTCGACTTGCCTCCTGCGCTCAATTAGTTCCAGCAAATTATTAGAAAAAGAAGATCCTTGCTGAGTGAAGCTGGGCATGGATGTGCAGATCTGCCCACTAGTACACTATCAAGGCTTCCAATGAAGCTTGCGTGATTCTGAAAGAGCTGCTCTCCAGACCACACCAGGGACTCCCCACATCAGACAGTCTGCCACGAGGAGGAAGTCAGACAGGGGACCTTCAGAGAAGCAATTCAAAGGGGAGGGACAGGCTGGCTCCGAAGCTTGCCACTGCTCAGCCGCTTCAAAGGCCGGCACTCTCTGTTCACAGGCTTCCGAAGACAATTGAGCTTTCTTGTCTTTGTAATGTCTGGCCCAGAAGTCTTGTTTTTTGACCTCTGCCTTCTAAGGGAAAACAAAAAAAAAAGTTTAATTAGACAAAATTTGCCTCAGTGAGTATCACCACCACCGCCTTATAATGGCTGAATAACCTCTTCTTAAAATATTTTTGGTGACCTTTTCTGAACGAAGGATCATCTACTCACACAGGTATTGGTTCCATATTTTCATCAAAAGGAAGCCAAGGCAGTTTGAAAATGGAACACTAAGGTCTGTCCCATTATCTAATTTCATCTAAGATACTTGGCTTGATGATTGGGAAGGTTGAGGGCTGGGAATCTGAAGGGAAGTTGCAGCCTTTCCCTCCAGGGAGTCTATGGTGGGAACTGCCTCCAAGAGCTCTGTGGTGCTGAGCAGCCCCGAGGAGCTCCCTGGGGGCCAGAACACAGACAGCTGCTGCTTATGGACCTTTTCTTGGATGCACATAAAAGAGGTCAAAGGAAATTATAACAAAGCTTCTAAAAAATCCAGACACTTTGATGTAATGCATTAATTCAAAGAAATGGGGAAAACATACACAAATTGGGGGAAAAAATCCTTGTGAACATTTTTTGATCAAATCAGAATTAGTAATATTAAAGTAAATAGTGACTGTTTTGGTATGTGGTCTGTTTTTTAAATCAGTAAATGAATACAAATATCTAAAAACTGGCATGTGAAATCATCCATTCCAAACCCCAAAGCAGAAAGCATTAGTTTCTCCAACCAAGCAATAGAAAAGATACATATTTTAGTCCTTTATTGACTGGGGATTACAGAGCACCACATCTAACAATCAGGCAGATAATGCCATCTGGGGTCATTGTAATGCTGCGTAGAATCTCATGACAAGCTGCCTTGAGATGAGATGATTTTTGTAGAAATACAATCCCTTTGCATTCTGTTTTGTTGATAAACAGACCTAGCAGCTGACAGCGAAGTAGCAATGTGTAATGTGTTTCTTCGAAGCAGATGCTGCATTCTAGCCAAGACAGAAAAAAAAAAAGTCACTCCATCAACTTGTACGTGCACATCACGAACTGCTTAATCAGAAAGTCATGTGGGACTTTCTTTGCCATGATCATAAGACCTGAGGTTCTCTAGGGAAGTGTTCCAATATGAGAAAGAAAATACACAGTTCAGAAAGCCCATGTTTTCAATTGGCTGCCACACGGTTTAAATGATCTAAATAGGCAGCTTAATGTGGGGAGAAGGGTCATTCGAGTTGAGAAAAATCATGTTGAATACCCCCAGCTCGCTTTGTGTTGATTGTACTTTTTAAATGTGAATGGCCTCAGCTGACAGCATTCCTCATGATAAGAGGAACTCCTGTCTATTTCTAAATCTGTCATCTGCCAGTGACAAGGGAAGCATGTTTCAGCTCCTGGCTCCAGGCCCAGCTCCTCTGGGCATCATCCAGAATTAGGGATTTGTTGGTTACTTTCTTTTTATATTGCCAATATGCTTGCCTCCAATTTAGGTGTGACCCTCTCTGTTCCCAGCATGTATGCTGAGTTTATTACGGAGGGAAAAAAAAAATGACGAGGTGCAATGTAGGCTGCATCTTTTCTACCTGGGAAGCCTGCTTTTTTTTTTTTTTTTCTCTCTATGGGATGGGTTGGAGTGATAGAGTTCTATAGAAGCCACACTCCTCAGATTGAAAATGGGATGCAAAGTTGAACACTTACCTGATGCTTGATGGCACTACAGATTCGCACTTTCCAGGCAACAGAAAAGTAGTCCTATTAAAGGGCTGTTTTGTTTTGAGATTTGTTTTATTTTCAGTTCTGTGTATGTATCTGTGTTTGAGTATTCACATCATAAGTGTGTGTACAGGTTCTCTTGGAGGCTTTGGATCTCCAGGACTGGAGTCACAGGCCATTGTGAGCTGCTTGATGTATGTGCTGGAATCTGCACTTGGGTCTTCTGAAAGAGCAGTATCTGCTCTTAACAGCTGAGCCATCTCTCCAGCCCAAACAGTATTTACGTTTTAGAAATACAGCATGAACTATTTTAGATGAAATTATGTAATACCTGTAAAAAAGATTGCGAGTTCATAGTTGTTGAAAATAGTTTTTTAGGTACAAAGATGTTTATTAGATTGTCTTGTTTCTTTTTATACATTGTTTATATTGCCCATAATACAAATTTCAAAAGATAGGAGGGAAAGCCTCATCCTCATATATACCTCTACAGGTTCCCACCAAGCCCCAGGGAAGCTGGATTGGGTTGCAATCCTTCAGAATTATGGTGTTCACTCTCCTCAGCACCCAGAAGCCAGCACTCCATAGAGCTCTCTGGTGTTTGATCTCATAGTGTGGTTTCTTGTCCCTTACAGACCTCTGCTCTGTCAGATGGCTGGGCTGGACCCTGTGTTTGAACTCTTCTCCCACTGACTGGGACTCCAGTCAGGACTTGCACAGTTACAGCTTCACCAGACTCAAATGTCCCGAGTCATTTCTCCAAGGCCCCTAAACACCACCAGTGCATTCTCTCGTGGGTCTGATTTGTGCTGTGCACACATGGGTGTGTTTTCAACTTCTACCTATTTTCATTGTCAGCTGGGTCCCTCTGGCCATACAATGGCAGGAAGTCTTTCTCCTGCTGATCCCGCAGTGGCCTTCCTTCTTCCTGTGCCTGTTTCTACCCCTTTAACTGTCCCCTCCCCACAGCACACCCCCCTGTGTGTTGAAAGTAGCCCCTTTCAGAACCTTCTGTGACTCTGGCTCACGTATTTATCCTGTTCTGTGTGATCATTTTGACTCTTGGAGTCTAGACCCAATTCTGAAGCAAGCTAGGCTGAAGTAGGGTGGAAGTGACAGCCCCGTCACAAGCCTTTGGTCCCTTGTGCCTAACTTAGGTGTGAAAGGCTCTTTGCCTGCTATGGAACAGCAGCTGGGGGTCCAGTATCAGAGCAAACAAATGTCAACCATCGTCTGAGAACTGGATGCCTCACCTTCTGATACAATCGTCAGAACTCCTGAGAAGTGTTCTGGGTCCCCTCCCTCATCTTCCTCCTCAGATGGGTTGAGACTTCTCGGCTGAACCACCAGAATCAGAGCTCCGTGGGGGAGGAGGAAGAGTGGCGTGATCATAGCACTGCCATTAAACACTGAGACTTCAGCCCTCCTGTGCTGTCCAAATGAAGGCAGACTGGAGCACCCGTACACGTGTTGAAAGTATGAGCACCCCAAGTTTAAGTCATTGGGGTCCAGGGTATGTCAGTGCTGGCCATTCGCCCACAGTTCTATGAAGAGTTTGTGGCAAGGCCGAGACTAGGAAAAAGCTCCTCCCGTGGGCTCTAACAGCCTCAGCGCTGAGTAGCCCTAGCGAGTTCATATGCTCAAACACGCCGGCTTGCTTCCCCCAGACAGGCTTGAGAATTGCTTGTGCTTCTCAGCATGACACTAATTTTTAAGCTCAGGGAAAGAAGCATTTTGCAAACACTCTTCATTCCCCTCACAGCACATGGTGAGCACCAGGCTCTTTGCAGAAGTCCCTTGTGACAGAAACAAAACACAATGTAGCATTCATTCCAACAACCTTGCAGTCAACCCTAGCCCAGGAGCAAAATCCCATGCAGAGAAGTCAGTCCCTTGCTCCTCACAAATCCAGGCAGGAGAGACCACAAGCGGGGCTCGCAGCTGTGTGCAGACCGGTCACTTTTCAGCAGGCGGCTCGCTGTAAATTCTACAGGAAAACTTGCTTTTAATTCCACGGAAAATCTGAACGTTTTTCCTTGGGTACCTATTAATGGCAAGAAGGAAAGCTAAAAACAAAAACAAAACAAAATAGAAAAAAAGAAATGCAGAAAATGGGAGGGGGGAGCAAGAGAGGGAAGTGGTGTGGAGGGCCGGTGTGGTGGAGGGCCCGTGAACTTGTAGGCAATGACGTCTGCACTTGGCTCGTTCTAGCTTGGCCATACTCTATAAAAATGCTGCAGTTAAGAGTTCAATGAACCTTGATTCCTTGTCAGATTAGCAAAGTCCTCACCATCGGGCTGTAAAGTTTCTCATGCTTATGTCTCAGAGGCTCCAGGTTGAGTGAGAGCACATAGAAACTGCAGCCAGGCCTCGCCTCAGTCAATTGCCTGCTGAGTTCTGAGACTACAGATGGAGGCTAGGGCAGCCTGTCTTCCAGTTTAGCTGAGCACATGGCACCAGATAAGATTTATCTTCTATCTTCAGCTAGGTAAACTCAGAACCAGACCCTGAAAGGACATGGGGCTCTTTTGGTATTTTTGTCTTTTAGACAGTTGGATGAATACTCCCTGGATCATGTCTTCTAAGAGCGGGAGTAGTCAGTTACCCACAACTTGAAAATGAAAGCCACGTGTTGAGAATGTCAGTACCTTCCCCAAACCCTTTAGTTACTCACATCTAAACATAAAGTGAGAGGGAAATCAGCATCCCATGAGGCAGCTGTCACATCAGCGCTCTTGGTTTTGATAGCTTGCTTCTACCTCAATTAACTGTCCAATGGTTGCTGGCCAGAGCATGGCCAGGAATTACGTATGTGGGTTGGCAGTGACATAAGGTTGTTATCATAGTGATGAAGGTGAAGAAAGCAGAACCATGCTAACTTTCAGAGAAGTGGCCACATGACGTATTCATTTCTACATGTCTGTCCTAAGGAAATGCTGCTAAGAAAAAAAAAATCTACAATTTTATGTTTCATAAAACAAATCCGAACTTAATTTGGACAATAGCAAAATAATTAAAACATGGGCTATTTGCTTATGTTCAATCTTTCTGTCTCACTGTATAACTGTGTCTGACCACAAACTGACAGAGATCCACCTGCCTCTGCCTCCCCAGTGCCGAGATCAAAGGTGGGCCACCACATCTGGTTTATGTTGTGTCTTAATCTAGAAAGGAGGCCACTGGAGAAAGAGCAGATTTCTGGGGAGGGGTGTGTTTATGAACATGTGTATCCCATTGACTTTATTCAGTTTATAGTCAGATAGCTTTTTTATTTTGAATTATTTGGTCTTTGTTCTTTTTTGTTTGTTTGTTTGTTTTTTTTTGTTTTTTTGAGGCATGGTTTCTCTGTGTAACAGCCCTGGCGATCCTAGAACTCGCTTTGTAGACCAGGCTGGCCTCGAACTCACAGTGCTCTTTTGATAAGGGCTGGGCATCACTATTTAATGATGCATCTGTGAAACTGTGACTCTTTTAATGCTCTATAGTCATCAGGAGCCATCAGACATGAACACGGTGCTCTAGGCTATTATGTTATATGCAGTATCCTGAGCACAGGAAAGCTCAAAGCCCACCCCCACAGTTACACACTTTCTCCAACGAGGCCATAGCTACTCCAACAAAGCCACACCTAATAGTGCCACTCTCTATGAACTTATGGGGGCCAATTACATTTAAACTACCACACTCAGGTCATCTAGGAAGAGGGAACCTCAACTGAGAAAATGTCCCTACCACATTGGCCTATAGGCAAGTCTGTGGGGCATTTTTCTTACTAATGACTAATATGGGAGGGCCACCTATGGGCTAGTGGTCCCAGATGGTATGATAAAGCAGTCTGAGCAAGCCATGAGGAGCAAGCCAGTAAGCAGCACTCCTCTGTGGTCTCTGCCTTAGTTCCTGCCTCCAGGTTGCTGCCTTGACTTCCTGCCCTGACTTCCCTGGATGAAGGACTGTAAGCTTAAAGAGAAAAGAAACCCTGTTCTCCCCAAGATGCTTTGAGTAGTGGTTTTCATCGTAGCAAGAGAAAACAAACTGAGATACTGTGGCTATGGCAACCACATTTCAGCAGGTTTCAATGAGACCAATCATATTGAAGTCATAGCATCTCTACTTGTCTTTGTTCAAGGTCAGGGCCATTACAAGGAATCTGTAGTTGGTTCCACATAAGCTGAAACCATGTGCTAGAACTTCTCACCACAACTGTATGTGTTCCTCAGTACAATTCTGTTCATTTGGTATTTTTGTACCCAAAAGTTTTTCTCCGGTAAAATGTTGTACAGTGCTGGTGAGGCCTCAGGGACCATTCAGTGGTAGCCACCTCACCATGATTAACTTTGCGATTCACTGCCATAGTCACACATCACTGTGCTGAAGACCAGGGAAAAGAGGCTTCTGTGGCACCCACACATCTGCTCGGTCCATCCTGAGCATCTAAGGTATTCAGTAAGAGCCTGATAAACACTGTTTCTAGAGGAAGCAAAGCCAAGCGGGGGTAATGCTGCACTTTGAGTATGGTTTGTCCCCTCTGAAACTCATGTTGCAGTTTGATTGCATTCTAGCAAGACTGGGAAGCAGGGTCTTAGAAAGATGAGCAGGTAGCTGAGAGAGACCAATGCCATGCTGCGTTGCTGGGGTAAATGCTTCTAGACCTTGCCTGTGGCTGATGTTGACCATACAGGATTCCAACTGTCTTACTGGAGTCCTCTTGACTCTGAATGGGTGGTTTCTAACCTCCATGTGAGCACTCAGCTACCTCTCCAGCACCACACCACCACATTCTCCACCATGATGATAACGGACTAACTGGAAGCAAGCCTTCCTTATAAGTTGCCTTGGTTATGATATCTCCTCACAGCAATAAACCAGTAACTAGGACTTTAGATAAGCAGGACAAATTTTGGAGTTGCCTGTAATTTCTTGTCTTCTAGATGCCTCCATCTCCCTTGGTTTATAACATTGTCTACACAGTCACTCATTCATTAAAGAGGTGGGTGGGGAGTGGGGGGACCAACCATGTCTGTACTCTGTACCCTATGAACCTGGTCTGGCCCTGGCTGGCTGAGCAGTCATCAATGACATCAGCCACTGTTCACAATCCCCAAGTTGCCAAGATTTGAAGGTTCCTCACCCTGCGTCCCTTGGCTCTAGATGCAAGAAGGGGATCATAGCCCAGAAAGGGGGTCAGTGGAGGGCAGAGGCCCTTATGGCAGCTGTTAGTGTTTCTGCCACTCACCGCATACAGTGCAGGTACTCACTGTGCCCGATGTCCTACCCAGACCACAATGAATGTAGCTGCCCAGCCATTTTTCCATACAAATCATTCAAACTGGCAAAATAAATAATAGCTCAGGTGGTTGTGATGACAGTTGTCTCCATAACGGATTGGTCTCAAGGTGCTCGTGAGTTTTACTTAAAAACAACAAGTGTAAGTGAACGATTTTAGTAAAATGTGCTGGCGGGAGAGCCGAGGACAGGCCGGATCGCCAGCTGGCTGTGTGAGGGACACTCCAAAACTAGCAAACGGGCAGGAGTTGGAGCTTGAGCTCTCTGCACAAGACCGTATGATTTTGAGGAGACACAGAAAAATAGGAGTAGCACCCAGAGTGCCCTGCCTTGCCCATTTCATAGCCCTACTCCCTACCCCACCTAGCTCATTGCCTTAACTCAAGAAATCTTGGTTGAAGTTGACTGTGATCCTTTGGGCAAGCATACTTCTCCCTCCCTCCCTCCTCCCTCCCTCTCTCTCTCCTTCCCTCCCTCCCTCCCTCCTCCTCCCTCCCTCCTCCTTCCTCCTTCCTCTCTCCCTCCCTCCCTCCTCTCTCTTTCCCTCCCTCCTCCCTCTTTCCCTCCCTCCTCCCTCTTTCCCTCCATCCTCCCTCCCTCTTTCCCTTCCCCCTCCTCCCTCCCTCTCTCCCTCCCTCCTCCCCCTCTCCCTCCCTCTCTCCTTCCCTCCCTCCTCCCTCCCTTTTCCCTCCCTCCCTTTCTCCCTCCCTCCTCCCCCCTCCTCCCTCCTCCTCCCTCCCTCCCTCCTCCCTCCTCCTCCCTCCCTCTCTCTCTCCTTCCCTTCCTCTCTCCCTCCCTCCCTCCTCCCTCCTCCTCCCTCCCTCCTCCTCCCTCCTTCTCCCTCCTTCTCTCTCTCCTTCCCTTCCTCTCTCCTTCCCTCCCTCCTCCTTCCTTCCTTCCTCTCTCCCTCCCTCCTCCCTCCCTCCCTACTCCCTCTCTCCCTCCCTCTCTCCTTCCCTCCCTCCCTCCTCCCTCCCTTTTTCCTCCCTCCCTCTCTCACCCCCTCCCTTCCTCCCTCCCTCCCTCCCTCTCTCACCTCCTCCTCCCTCCCTTCTCCACCCTCCTCCCTCCCTCCTGCTCTCCACTTCCTGCCCTTCCTCATCCATTTCTCTCCCTTTCTTCCCCTTCCTTCCTTTCCCTTACCCCTTTCCGCTGCCCTCCACCCATTCCTTCTCCCCCACTCTCCATTCTATCCTCTTCTCCTGTGTTCCAACCCCATTCTCTCCCCCTTCTCCTTCCTTCAGTAAATACGGGACACACGGGTGGTGCCTAGTTCTGATCCAGATGCAGGAAGTGCTAAGAAAGGCGGTTCTGTCCCTGGAGAAACCAGAGGATGATGGGGCTAGGAGGACATGTATATACAGTGGAGTGCACAGATGAGATCTAAACCCCAACCGGAGAAGATCTTAGCCGTGCTTACGGGGATAGACATGCCTATTGTAATAGCCATGCTTACAGGGGTAGACATGCCTATTGAAACGACTCCTCTAGGGGCTTGGAAGACAAGGTAAAAAAAAAAAATTCTCCCCAGTGGCTCCTTGGGAATCTGGTTGAAGTAAATCTTAAGAAAACGTTCTAAGTCCTGATTACCAAAATCTGGGAGCACCCCAGGAGCCCCCTGAATCTGCGGTGTATCAGAGGCCTTTGGGCCTCAGATAAGAGCTGGGGAGCTTGTCTTGGGGCGGCCTGCAGAGGAGCCCCACCGGCCCTGCTGGGCCTCTGCAGGGACTGTGAGAGCTGACAGAGAGCAGGGAGCTGAGGCCTCGCCAGCATGTCTTTCTACCATTCTGACTGGGGGAAGTTTCTCCAGGCCTCCACACTCTGGTGAAAAGTGTCTGTTTGCTCCTTCCGGAAGACCTGATACAGAAAAGCCTCCAGACACAGCTACCCAGAACGGTAGAGCCACTGTGGCATGTGGCTGGCCAAGGAGTCCCAGAACAGGAAGAGGCCTTGGAGTCTCTCTGTTTCACTTATCAACGTGAGCCAGGCAACCCCTGTTCAGAGGCAGCTGTCTGTCACCTGACAGCTGTTGCCACACAAAAGAAGAAAGGACACCTGGAACTTCTGGGGTGCCCCTCACTCTTCCTGCTCCTGCTGTGGGAAATACACCCAATGTTCCCTTTCAACACTTGAGATCCTTTACCAACACATCAAGCCTTTCCTCTCTAGTAAATCCCCTAGCCTCTGCCAAATGCTGAGTATAAAATAATCTTTCCCAGGCCTGTCACATACACACACACACACACACACACACACACACACACACACACACACACCACATACACACACACACACACACACACACCACATACACACACCACACACACACACACCACACACATACACATACACCACACACACACACACACACACACACACACACCCCACATACACACCACACACACACACATACACACACACCACGCACACACACACCACACACACATACACATACACACAACACACACACCGCACTCACACTCACATCACACACACACACACACACACACACCATCAGGCTTATTAGGTTATTAACATCTCACAGTAGGAAAGACAAGGAAGACCTCCCTGGGCAGCCCAAGCCGGCCAGTGGTCTCCGAGGAAGCAGAAAGACCGGGGTCCTATCCTTTATCCTCAGGACCACGGGGATACTTGGAGGAAGGTGGCTGCTTGTTGTCCTAACCCTAGCATGCCTTAACCCCTCCTTCTGACAGAGGTCAACCTCATTCCGACACTGAAGCTCCTGCCTGAGGTGTCAAGCCAAAAGGACCGCTCATCAGAGGGCTGCGGTCAGAACCACGGTGGGGAGACATTGGGAAACACCCCTGACTGAGGAAGGAGAGTCTGCTCCAGAGACGCCCTGGGCTCTGATGAGTTGCTGATGAGAGGCTTGGGGAGAAAGACTGGTTTAGACGAGGCAGGGAGCCCAGCATAAACTTAACCATTCCTCGCGCGTGTCGGGTATCGATGCACACAATAAAAGTCTCCCCATCACAGGGCTACAACAGCTGGCAGTGAGGCCTTCCTGACAGCTGGAAGCAGGGACCTTGAAGGCTGCTGGGAGGATCTCCCTGAATTCCTGGGACTCTTTCTAGATATTTCCATCATTCTTGCAGCATGGCTACTTCCCTAAACTGGGAACATGATTCGAAAAGCTTTAAGTGGGGCCTTTTCTGTTTCAGACTGAAGACAGGGCAGCTCCATCTCTGGCCGCAGGGTGAACAGCCAACACCACCTACCCTTGTCCCTTTCTTCCTCATCAACAAAACCTTTTTTTGTTTTGTTTTGTTAACTTTAAAGTTAGCATATAAAGCTCTTTCCAGCACTTTTCACAGTCGAGCCATTCTGCTGTTTTAGCTCACCTCCCACCCCATCCTCTCTGTCTCTCAACCTGACTCTATTCCTGCCCTTAAGCAGACATTGCTGCTACCTTCATGCCAGGTGCATTCTATTACCCTCTCTCTCTGTGCCTTAGAGGTGTTTGGTGTTGCCATTCAAGGTGGCTGCGTGACTAAGCTCCAGTTTAACGATGTATAAATGGAGTTTCTGGAAACAATTTGCTGCCATTTCCTATTTCCCACTTTTATTTTCTCCCTGCTTTGGAAACATATTGCGCTCTGGTGGTATGGCAGCCACTTTGCAATCATGAGGCGAGCTTACAGATGAGACCTCAGTTAAAGATGGTGAGACGGGGAGATAGAAACTTATTGCATTGCAAAGCCCTACACTGCTTAATTTAATCATGTTATGTTTCCATACTCTTTTTCAAAACCTGTATTCAGCATTCTGTTTTCAGTTTCTTTATGATCACTTTAGTCATTTATCCTGAAAAGAAGAAAAAAAAAAACATGTTTTATTGAGTATTTACCTCCCTCGTGCTAGGTACCTTTCTAGGTGAGATCATAGCTTTATTTTATGGAGCTTACATTCTAGCAGAGAAGGGACATCTTAAGTGTTAAGTGTGTGGTATATAAGAGAGTCACTGTGCTAGTCAAAAAATTAATAAAATAGACCAAGAGTGCAGCGTTGAAGGTTCACAGAGGGTGGGGGAAAGAGGCTACTAGTTTAAAGGTGTCTAAGGGAGTTAGGATTATGGGGAGATCATCTTGGGAATGGGAATAGCAAGTTCAAAGGCCCTGGGGCAAGAGGGCACCCACCCGGCATATTTAAGGAACAAGGGTGAAGGAAAGAAAAGGGGGGGGAAGAGGGAGAAGAAAACAGTTCTGAAATTTGATGAAGAGAGAATGAAGAGTCATAGAATAGAGGACAGTTCAGTTTGCTTAAGATTTCACAATGAAGTTACAGTTCATAAAACAAACAAAAAGCTTTAAAACCTATCATGAAGTGTCACGGCATGGGTGTGTGGGTTCATGCAGATCTAGGGAAAGAAAACTCAGAGCCACCTGAAGAATGAATTTAGCCTTTGGTGGCTGCAGGGGCATCCATTCTCCAAGAACTGAAAAACACTTCCCCTTCGCCCAGGGCATTTTTATTTTTCTCTATGTTTACAGTTTAGCCAGTTGATTTCTGTATGTTCAAAACAACCTGAAGAAGCTCCCAAAAATACAATGCCAAGTGCAAATTCCTGGAGTCATCTGGTACCAGTTTTCTGGGTTTCCTGAACCAAGTTTTGCATAGGCCTTTGTATCCTTGGGAGACTCTGAGACAAGATTCACATAGGATGGCAAGAGAAACAAAAGGTGTCTGCTAAACAAAAGATTGGTTAGAGCTAGGTGCTATTCTCTAGGGGCAGGCCAGTGGGAAAGCCACCACAAAGACCACTCTATATGGACCTGCTGGGTTTCCGTGGAAGGAGCTCCAGGTGGGCATGGACGGCTACTGTGCTGACTGGCTGGGCTTTCCTCAGCCTTCTGGCCATGCTTTCCATGAGCGTCATCTGACTCCTGTATCCTACAGGGTTCTGCTCATTAACAGGTGAGAAAGCCTGCAGTGTTGGAGCTCTTCAAATTTGGCTTCTCATCTAATGGTGCAAGCTTGGCCCTTCATCCCCGGGGACCTGAATTAGGTCAGATTTATGGAGCAGCAACAAAGCTTAAGAAGAAACTTCGTGTAGTTCACTGTGGCTTATGCCAGCTGCACCTCTATTTCCCTGCGACCCCCAGGGCAATTAGAACCTGCTTGCTGCAGAAGAATTCAAATTGATTTGAGTGAATGGAAGGCAGATTAAAATGGAACACACTGGCTCATCATGCAGGGGCCACTGGGAGTCCTGACCAAGCTCTTGAAGATCCATAGCCTAAAGGACTTTCTGATTTCCTTGCATTTCTATTTAACCAACTGGAAAACATCCCCCTTCCCTCCTGCCCTCCCTACAGGATCAGAATGCCCGACGGAGAACTTATTCCAGACCACCTTGGAAAGATCGCTGTCTCATCTGTCCATTTTTAACTCCATCTCAAAACACCTTAAGAGTTGGCAGAGTGTGGAAAGGAGAGAAGCCAGATCCTTACCTTTGTCCCCACCAAACCCTATAAAACTCTCTCCCTCTGCATACTGCCTGTTTCAATCTTTCATTATTCCCAAGACTGTGAAATCTCACTTGTGGGTAAAACCCACATGTGGCCTCAGGATACACCCTGCCCTGGAGGTGCTTATGCCCCCCTGGGGGCAGTGGCAAGGAGGAAGGGAAGGTGTCAGCTTTCAGCAACCCTATGGCTCTGCCCAGGTCTTATGAGGCATTCTTTCTGTAAAGGGTATTTAGCTCCAAGTGTACTGAGAATGTTTAAAAAACAGTGAGGTTTAGAAATAACAAAAGGCAGATGTTGACTTGTTTTGGGAAAAATGAAATCAGAAAATGAGACATCCATGGCCCCAGCAGATGTAATTTGAGGCAGAAATACTTCATGTTGGCTCCCAGCCCTGCTGGTGCCCAAGACACTCCTTGGAATTGCGTTAAGAGCCATGCAGCGTGCCTTGCAAAACACTGCACCATCCTCTCCTTTTACGGACACGGGGAGGGTGAAGGGTTTCCTTTTTCTCCAACTTTACTCCGAAACAGTCCCAAGTACGAGAGTCACAGGTGGGAGGAGGGTGGTCATCTCAAAGGTGGCTTTAGCAGAGCCATTTTTACAATGCTGCTAATTAATATGTATCTTTTCTTGTCTGGGGCTTGGCGATCTCAGCAAAGTAAACTCAGTTTCCCTCTTTCCTGGGAGATCTAACTGTCTCATGTTGTGTCCCCGCAGATGTTCCCAGGCTCCTCCCCTCTCCATCCCTGACTGGACTGTTGTAGGAAGGAAAGCTACAGTTGGCAGTAACAGCAGGACAGGTGGGCCCCACCTCCTTTTACTCCATCTTCTGCCCAAGGGACATTGGGAAAGTTGTGTTATTTAATTGTTTAGGCACTTCCCTTCCGCCGGCCCCTCCACATGGCTTAATGTTCTTCTGAATTGGAGTCTTTATGGCACAAGATCACCTTTCTGGAGAGGCAGCCACAGGTGTGTTAGGAGAGAATGGGAGAAAATGCACGTCTGTGTGTGGGAATGTGAGGGCCGAGTGTGAGCTCTGTGTGTGCAGGCGTCAGCACTGGGTGAATTCCTCGGAGTAACTATTCACTTCGCGTCTTATTCTGGAGCCCTGGCTAAGAAGTCTATGCACCATCTCCAAAGGCATCCATTCCAATGGAGATACTGCAACACTACCTCTCCTAAGATAGATGACGGAAGCACAACTCAGCAAGTGAATCTGAGGCGATGTGAACCCTACAGACGACACTTCTACGTGGCCACCTTACCTTGTCTTTTTCTTCTCCCCAGTAGTGGATGTGACTAAGTGTTAGGTTTAGGTAGGGTGGACTAGGTTGGGAATCCAGCTGTGGTATTCCTCACTGTGAACATGTATGACTGACTAAATGTCCCCGAGTCCCAATTTCTTCATTCATAAATACTGCCTAACAATGTCCAACTCACAGGGAGACATGGAGAATTCATTCAGAGCATAGCCTGCCGCATAAATACAGTTCTCCGACCAGATTAAATGGAGACAGGAAAAATTCTTTCCATATGTTCAGGTGAATAATTTGCAAGGTTCCAATTGCCTTCGAATTTGCCAACAGAGATTTCAAACTCACGTCCCTTGGCGTGGTGGGGGTGGCTTAAGATGCTGCAGCTAGACAGGCAGGCCTTGAGCTGCTTCTTATCAGAACACCGGAGGGCTGCACACTCCTTGGACGCACATGGACTCTTCCTGCCATGCCTTTAGCGGGCCTGGACCACCGAGTTGTCCACTCAGGGGACAGTGCTGGAGCTGCCTCCCCCTCCCAAGGTCTGTCTTCTTGGGACTCACGGTCCTCGTCGGCACACAATGGTGGGCCTCAGGTGGCATACCACACCGGACAGAAGCATCTTTGGGGGGAAATACAAAGCCAAGATGCTTGGTTCCCTCAGTCCTCGTGGAGCAGCCCGCCAGCCTGAGCCATTAGGTAAGGAAGCCCTTGCTCTGCTATCAGGGGTCATCCCAGTGATGTCAAAGCACATGAAGTGAGGAGTCAGAAACAAGTTCAAAGCCTTCAGCTGCCACTAGGATGTAAGGAGGGGGAGGGGAGTGGGGAAAACCTATTCTGACTTCATTTCCACACTACAACCCCATTCTGGAATGCTTTCCAGAGTCTGTAAGGCTTAACACTCTATTTCCCAGGCCCCGGGGGTTAGCATTCACTCGTGGGGCAGCGACTGGAGACACTGATTGAGAATTAGATTTGGGATCAGTTATATGGTATCTGAGGATAAGTTCCCCGGAAAGAATTTTCTCTGTAGAGATTCACATGGGGAAGGTTTAGGAAGGACTGAGTGCCTTAAACACTAGAAAGGCAGGAGGGAAGGAGAAATTGATGGAGGAAGAAGCTGTCTTTGAATGTACTTGTAGTAAAAGATTCCTCAGCCTATTCCCACGGGGTGCTCTGGGAGAGGGAGAGTCACATCCTCACTCTGCTTCTCTTGGTCACCAGGTGTGGGCTTTGGGTGTGACAGCACCCATCTATTAAAGCCAATTTCCAAATATAGAAACAGCTGCCCTAGCAGCAGGGAGGACAAAGTGCCTACATCCTGAACAGTCAGTGTGGATGGTCTACCCCAGATCCCAGAGCCTATGGAGGAGCACCTATGGGCTGCTGGAGTTCACTTACTTGTACTAGTTTTCCTATCTGCGTATAGGTTAGTCCTTCCTTCCTTCCTTCCTTCCTTCCTTCCTTCCTTCCTTCCTTCCTTCCTTCCTTCCTTCCTTCCTTCCTTCCCTTCTTCTTCTTCTTCTTCTTCTTCTTCTTCTTCTTCTTCTT
Organism: Peromyscus maniculatus bairdii; assembly: GCF_049852395.1. NCBI lineage: Eukaryota > Metazoa > Chordata > Mammalia > Rodentia > Cricetidae > Peromyscus > Peromyscus maniculatus. The sequence goes on along the minus strand of NC_134860.1, from coordinate 60,159,425 downwards.
CTTCTTCTTCTTCTTCTTCTTCTTTTCTCTCTCTCTCTCTCTCTCTCTCTCTCTCTCTCTCTCTCTCTCTCTCTGTCCTGGGAATATTTACAAAAGACAAGCTGGTGAACGGAACTTGGCCATCTTAAATCTACAGATCATGATTTGACTTCCCCACCACTCTTTCTAGTTTCCCTTAAATCTTAGCTTAGGTGACTGGACGGGGAGGCTCAGCAGGCTTCTCTCAGCCTGTCACTGTACTGTCAGTCTTAGTCATACTAGGAGGTGTCAGTACAAGCCCGTGGTTTCATCTTTTATGTAATGAGTTCTTATCTCCTCCTGCTGATCGGGGACTGTTATTATTAAAGACTAAAGCTGTAGGACTAAGAAATACAAATTCTCCCAAGCAGGACATGGGAAATGAGGAACTCAGACTATTCATCTAACCTATGCTTTCTAGGTATGTGTTTTTCTGGGGCCATGGCACCATATGATGCTGGTTGGTCTCCAAGGTACAGTGTCCTGGAGGATACTGTCATCCATCTAAGAATGAAGCTACACCTTTTTTCTCCTCTGTTGGCCAGTAGTTAGGGGCTCACTGTGCGGCCACATAAGTGTATGGAGAAAACACCAGTGCTAGAGTGGCAGGCCACTGGGGTCATGTATCAGTGGTGCCTGAGCAGCCACACCACTTCTCTCTGGCAATAGATGCTACTAGGCTACCAAATATCTGACCTGAAGGATTGAACAGGGCCCAATCAGGCCCAGTCATGCTCTAGGACCTGATTTTCAAATGGAGTAGAAGAGCATCCACTTTTTCAGAAAAAAAAATAACATTTTGAAAAGATGTACTTGTTTTTATTATTTATATTTATAATTTATTATATATAATACATATAAATTATGTATAAGTATCTGCCTGCATATGTGCATGTATGTGTAGGACATGCATACCTAATGTTCTCAGAAGCCAGAAGAGGGTGTCAGGTTCCCTGGAACTAGAGTTATAGAGTTTGTGAGCTGCCATATGGGTGCTAAGAATCAAACTCAGAACCTCTAAAAGAGTATCCAGTCATCTTAATTGCTGAGCCATCTCTTCCGTCCACAAAGGTAACATTTATAAAGCCTATGTAACCTTTATAACAATTTTCTGGATTAACTGGAAATAATTTTGAAAACAACTACCTGGAATTCTTATTGATGCTCAGTCTGACCATGCCTTCTAGTTCAGGGTGCCCAGGGGTAACAGGACAGAGAGCTAGACCCTTAACAAGTACTCCCAATCATTCACTTCAGAGACAACAGAAGGCCAAGCACTTTGCTGCAGCCCTTCTCTGGCCAGCGCTATAAGACCTTACCAGTGGTCTCAGGACCTTTCACCTATAGCCTCCGCCCAGATAACCTTCTGCGCCTGTGAGAGACTGGATATCCAGAAAGTGGCACTTAAATGGACATCAGACATCACTAGTCAACCTATGAAACTGGTAACAGCAGGTTTTGGGTGGTTGTTGTTGCTGTTGTTTTAATCAAAGTGGTAAGGTACGGGAGACGATCGAAAACAAGGAGCCAAAACACTCTAGGTTTTGAGTGCCAGATTGGCCAACGCTAATTTGTTGCCCTTCCTTTAGTTCAGGACTCTTAGGAATCCCTCATGCTTTTTGTCCTCTTGAGAAATAACTCTATGGAACATGCACTTTGATGAATTATTTTCTTTGTCTCAGGGGCAAAGGGAAGTATGGCTTGACAGTAATGAATGACCCTGCTGTACAATTACTTAAATATGATCTTCAGCAAAAGTGAAATGACTTGAGGCGTCTTAACAAATGCCAGCTCTAAGTTCAGGAAATAATGGCCTGTGTCAAATTTGTTTATTAGCATGGGCAATTTGTTCTTAACTAGACACATTTTATACTCGAAGTCATGTTTTACTAGAACTACATAAAGCAATTGTGCAATTGATGATAAATATGTCACTACTGGTAAGTCATTAATTCAGATGATGCTAATTAAAACCACACTCACTGCCTAGAGCACAGAAAATAAGAATGTATCAGTAAATAGAGTAGATACAGCCAAACAGCAGATGATGTGAAAAAGGCAGCAATAAGAAAAAAATAAGGACATGGTGTGTGCATGAGACAGAGACAGAGACAGAAAGACAGAGAGTCATCAAGCAGCTATAATTCACAGACACTCTCCTCATAACTTCTATTACTATAGGATGAGGAAACCGATAATCTGAGCAGTTAGGCTGATAAGAACACTTGCTGTGACAGTACACAGCCCACCAGTCTCGCTCTAGGTTCAGTGAGAGACCCTGTCTCAAAGAGAAAAGGCAGAGGGTGACGACAGAGAAGGACACTCAATGTCTTCTTCTGGCCTCCACATGTGTGCACAGGGGCATATACACCAGCATTCACACAGATGAGCATCCAGCACACACACACACACACACACACACACACACACACAAGCACACTCACTACAAAATAATAAATACATTTTTAAAAATTCATGAAAAGGAAAGATAAAGCACCAGTGAGTGTGCCAAGCAGAAACTATGTTGGAGAGGAGAGACCCTGTAGCTAGAGTTTTCCTGCCTTGTCCACAGTCAGGACAAATCTCTCACCCACCAGTCCCACAGCCTCTCAGACCCAACCAAGTAAACACAGAGACTTATATTGCTTACAAACTGTATGGCCGTGGCAGGCTTCTTGCTAACTGTTCTTATAGCTTAAATTAATCCATTTCTACAAATCTATATCTTGCCACATGGCTCGTGGCTTACCGGCGTCTTTTCATGCTGCTTGTCAGGGTGGCAGCTGTCTGTCTGTCACTCCTTCTGCCTTCCTGTTCTTTTATTTCTCCTCTCTGTTAGTCCCACCTATACTTCCTGCCTAGCCACGGCCAATCAGGTTTTATTTATTGACCAATCAGAGCAACTTGACATACAGACCATCCCCCAGCACAGCCAAGTGCAGACCATCTCAGACACCTGCACTCAGGCCCGTGGTCCCAATCATCCTCTATGTGGACCTGCTGGGTAAAGCCACGAGGAACCCAAGAATGGGCTCCCACAGGACTTACAGAACATCCCACAGCAAGAGCCTTCTAGCCTGCTGAGTCAGAAGTGGGAAGGAATTCTGTATCAGTTACTTTCTGTTACTGTGATAAACATTGTGACCAAAAGTGACCCATAGAAGGAAGAACAAGTTTTACAGTCCCAGGGGTCTAAGAGTCCATCACTGTGGTGGTAAGAGGCAGGCACTGGGGTGGAAACAGGAAGCAGAAGCAAGCACTAAGCAGAGAGCCAATCGGAACTGTCCCACGGCTTTCCATCCCAAAGGCCACCTCCAGTGAAGTGCTGCTTGAGCAAGGTTGCGCCACCTGAACCTCCCCAAACAACCAGAAACAAGGGAACAAGGGTTCAAACACTGGTGCCTATGGGGGATATTGCTCTTTTAAACCACCACAAACTCTACAAGTCTGGATTACATGGGCTTCGTGGGCAGTTGGCAAGGGTGGCACTAGAGATCACTCTTGACTCCATTAAGTTCCTCCTAGACTGCCTCAAAAATATTCTCTAGAAATTTTGGGCCCACCTTCCTACTGAAAAAGATAATGGACCAAAACATCTATTTGTTGGTATATGAAAGTTACTAGTTAAGTGAGAATTATGACTGCCAAGATCCCCAGAAGAGAGAATCAGGAATACTGAAGGGTCATCTCAGTCAAAAGGCTGACTGCCACTTTCAGAATTGGTGACCAGGGACTGGGAAGCCCAAGAGTGTCCAGTAGTTTCACAAAACTGGGCATGAAAAGGTGGTGGGAAACGGAAGTTCTGAGCCCACCGAGAGGGAAGGGAACCTGGGAAATGTCCCTTGGGTATCCTAATACACTGAAGGAGTCACACCCCAGGAAGATGAATTACCCAGAAACCAAACGTGTCTCACAAGAACTGAAGCTTATACTTGAGCATCTTGTTCCACAATTGGGTTAAAAGAACCCGGTTCTCATTTTAAACTCTGCCTAGTAAGAAGTAACACCATAACATTAGCCAGAGAGGTGAACTTTCTTTGTATAAATGTCTGTACACAATGTCCAGCATGCAAGCAAATCTAGCCAGTCATGCCAAAAACATCTTGAGTGCAAACCTGCAGGAGAGCAGAAATCAGAAAATAAATTTATAGGCCCATAACACGGTTATCACATAAAATCCACATCCAGAGTCATCTGCCAGACTTTTAGCACCTATATGAATGTGCCTGAGGAGTTACCTGACAGGAGGGGGTGTTCCAGAAAGAGTGTAGTAACAACGAGTAAGCAAGTGGGAGGACTAGAGCGAGGTTCGGCAACCAAGCTGACGAGGCAGAAGCAACAACCGAGAAGTATCTAGATGGAAGGCTGGAGAATTGGGGCAGATCATGGACAAACGCAATGAAAACAGCAAACGAGGATGGCAAGATGGCTCAGGGCACTTGCCGCCAAGCCAGGTGACCCGAGTTTGATCCCTGAAACCCTCACAGGAGGGCAGGAGAGAACTGATTGCTTGAGTTGTCCTCTCACCTCCACAGGTGAGCCGTGGTGTGCATGTGCCCCTGCCCCCAACAGTTAAATTTCCCAAGTATAAAAATAACAGGAAGCGGTTTTATAAAATCCATATAATGAGAGTCCAAAATAAGGAGGGACATGTCAGGGAAAGGAATATTTGAAGAGCAAATGGTAGTTAATTTTTTTAACGGTGAAAAACACATTGATACAAGAAATTCCATGAACCCCTAAAAGAATAAACATACAGGACATCATACGTGGGACAAAGAACTGACTCTTTGGGGGTATGAACAAGAGTGTACTTTAGCAATTCTATAAAACACTCTCTGGCTTGCAGTACTGTTAATTAACACAGTGTAACGATCCCACTATGACCAATCTCAGGCTACTTAAGTGACAAGGATTGGGAGGAAAAGTAATGTTGTGGCACCATCCTACAGACATCCTACAGAGCACAAACAGACAGCAGAGGTCATAGAGGTCATGGAGGAGTAATTAAGAAGCAGTGGACTTTCAGTATTAATGTAGAATATTTCAACTTTAACTTAGAATATTGACGTTTAAATATTGTGATTTAATTTTGATAAAATTGTTCTTGTCAACAGATTTGGAAAATTCCTGAAAGCCAACAACCATCTCAGCCCTAGTTCACTGTTAAGGAGGAGTGATGTCCTGGGGCAACAGAAAGGTGTTTTAACTGTGGTGGGGTGATACAACTGCTTACATTCGTCAAAGCCTATAAATCTCAGCACCAACAAAGGTGAGTTTCATGGTTTGTAAATTATAGTCACAAATATTTAGCTATAAAATACACACGGATATCCTGTGACCCACCAATGTTAACTCTTAGCAAATCTATCCTGTTATATTCCAACATGCTCCCCATTGGTTTTAATAATAAACCGAGACATTTTGAGATTCACAAATAGAAAAACAATTGAGTGGCTGGTTGTATATCACATGATACCACATTGTTCAGCAATTAGAAGATTAAAAGCGTGGTTGCTCTAGGAGGCTGTGAGGAGGGACCAAGGTTAAGAGCTATTACATCCCACAATACTCTGCCTACATTCCAGTGATGTAAACAAACTGATTTCAATCAAAACAAAATAAAGATAATTTCAAACAAACAAAACAAAGCTGCTGAGGTATGTTCATGGCCAGCACACCCTCACTATAACTCAAGGCCTTGGGTACTAGCTTATGAATCACCACTCTGAATGAAAACTGAGGCCAAAGATGGAGATGCTCTGTACCCAAAGGCTCATATGCATGCAGACCAGAGTCCCTAGACTACACTCCTCTTGAGCTGGGTGATCAGCCCAGGGCTTGCACACACCAGGCAAACAAGGACCACTGAGCCAGCACCCCAGCATGAAACTACAGTCCTCTGTAATGTTTCTAGACTCTCTCTGTAAAGCTCAGGGGAGGGAGAGGAGCTCAGAGGAGCAGCTGTGCCCAAAGACAGGTAAAGGGAGAGGCAAGTAAGGCAAGGACTCTGGAAATATGTCTGTTTAAAGTTAGGGGAAGGACACTGAAAAGGAAAAATCAGAGGAACTATATAGCCCAGGGTGATCTGCCGCTGAAGATGTTTGGAGAGAACATAATACATACATAATCAACCTCATTCCTGTTGTTCGAACTGCTATTCAGATTCCACTCAGTTTCCAAGAAAGCCTTATTGCCATAGCGACTCGTGCAAGCGTGTTGAAGTATGAGGGGCCCAACACAACACCAGGTCTGGGAGCCTGGCTTTTCTGCACTCTGGGAGTTAGAGAAAGGACACTCAGGACGTGAGTGGGAACATGATGTCACCGTTAGTTAAATAACACTCTGTCTTCAAAGACCTGACTTCCCAGGACAACCTAGGGTAGAGATGAGAACAAATGCCTTAAACTCAGTGCCTCTTGGTTTTGATATTGCATTTCATTGTGGGAAAGAGAGAATGGTGGCATTTCCGTGCCCTCTGAATAAAGCAAAACCCTCGTGTGCTGTGCAGAAGGAAACCAAAGGGGGGAACCCAGGAACAGAAGGGCCCATCAGGATGGCATAGATGTGCCTTTTGAGTGGAAAATTGGATCCACTCAAGAGGAAGGCAATTGCCACACACAGACGTCACAAACTCTGAGCTCATCGGGGAGAACGCAGACATTTGAGGATGTTTAGTTGTCCGTGTGTGCTAATGAGGTCGAGGTCTGTGGTGCTCCAGACAGCAGCTGACTGAGGAAGCAGGGGTGGGGTGAGAGGGGGGCGGAGAAATGTGGGGGTCTCGCCAGTCACTCTGAGGTGGCTGGGGGAGCTCAGAGACAGAAAGAGAAGCTTTCCCGGTTGTGAATACTTGTTTTCTACTTACGCTGCTGTTTCTTCCCACGTATCAGTGCATGTTTACTAATAACAGCAGAAAAGAACGTGCTGTGGTCAGGCCATTGTGATGGTGTTGTCCGATGGGAGTTTTAAGGGCTGGCTTGGTCATTAGGAGGGACTGGTGCTTTTCTCATGGAACTGGTTAGTTACCACCGTGTGGGCTGTGTCAAGGGTGACTGCCCTGTGTTAGTCTAGTGAATGCTCACTCGTTTCTCTGCCACAATACAAAGCAGCCACCAAGACCAAATGCCAAGCATGTGCTAGTGATATGGATTTCCAGCCTCAAGAACCAGGAGCCAACTACACTTCTTTTACGAATTGCTCAGCATCAGGCACTTTGTCATAGCAACAGAAAATGGAACAACTTTTCCCTCCCAGGCATTCACTCCTGGGTTAATTGATTTTTATCTCTACATAAATGTGAAATGGTTTAGGATAAATGCATCCAAGGTTTCTGACAATTCTTACTTCTAGGAAGCTCTTCTCAAGGACAGAAGTAGATGGTTAAAGCAGGATCCGGTGGGCTGAGGGGAGTTTGACACGCTTGTCAAACTTCCCTCCTCTGTGACCTTGTCGCCCCTGCTTACCTTATAGTGAGAAGTGCACTTCCCTGTTCCTCTTTTCTCTGCACATGTTCCCTGGATATCACTTGACCTTCTCCACTTGGGTCTGACAGAGCAAATACTGATGACTGGAAAGGTTGAAACTGAGGTAGCAGCGAGGCAAGTCGCTAACAAGCACCAGAAATATGCAGGTCTTCGGGTAAGCCGGGCAAGAGAGAACGCTGTAAAACAAGGGCAAATGTGAGGCTCCTGCCTTGATATAACTCTAGGGCCACTCATGGGATGCCTTGCCACATAGATGGGAGCTCTTGTGTGTGAATCTGCATGGCAGGCTTAGAGACTGAGGATCCACCTTGGCATAGAAACAACCATAGAGGGACGATCATGTGAACTGTGGTCTGGTAAATTCTAGGTTCTAATCAGTCAGGTTGACAACCTCTCAGTCTTAGAGAGGAGGCATGGAGTCACTGTGGGGGGAGAAGCCCCCGTGTGTGAAGGCTGGTCAGGGATAGTTACACTGGAGGAGGGTGAGGAGTGATCATCCTCCTCATGGCTCTCCCATTGCTTTACTGATGTGTGTTTAGATTCCTCAGCCCAACCACTTACTCTGTTTTTCTGGAATTCAAGCTTCACTTCAGTTAAAAAAAAAAAGTAACCTATTTTTTTTTAAAAAAAAAAGATAAAATAAAATACAACAAGATAAAGGCAACCCAACAGAAGAAAAAGACTACCAAAGGCAAGCACAAGAATCAGGGATCCACTTGTTCCCACACTCAGGGGTCCTATCAAATTACTAATCTAAAAGCTATAATATATTCTCAGCGGACCCAGTGCAGGCCTGAAAACAGAACTTGCATAAGTGTGCAACAAACAAATCACTGGCCTTTATCACAGTTCCTGAGGCTTAAAAAAGACCAACAAAAACATCTTCACTGACTTGTGTCCTCCCTAAGCACTCTTCACAGGTGGAATGTGTCCCATGCCATATTTGCATTTAGTGAGAGCTATACCCAAAAAGCACAAGACAAAACAAAACGTTAATTAGAGTGGTCAGATTGAGGGCAACTGGTTACAAATCTTCAAAATATGGACATTTTAATCAGGATTAGCAGATGGTAAATTAATAGCTCATAATTGCGTTTCTGTTGGCCGTTACTGTCAACTTTAACAGTGTTTATTAATACACTTCATATTATTTGCATCCACTAGGTCATCAAACATTTATCATCTTTATTGCAAAGTGCTCTTATGCTGTTCACAAGCATCCTAGCTAATCATAGTGCCCGGTAGCAAGCGTTTCTGGGAAGAACATTTAGGTGAATGCTGCCACTCTGGAGGCCTGCCCTGTCTCATACTCATGCTCTGTGATTGCTAGTAGAGTGGGTACAAAGAGAAACAGCGCCCTCTCCTCCAGCTGAGCAGGGGCAGCTTGCACTGCTAGCCGGACGGCTGATGGACTCACAGGAAATGCTGACGAATGAGAACAGGAAAGTTTTCTTTATTATTGGGGTTTGTTTCATGTAAGTTTTTCTCATTAATAAGAACACATATTTATATATAAATGCACATTCACCGTGACATTCCCATGCATGTACAGAATGTATTTTAACCCTATTCACCCCTATTAACCACGGTCACTTCATAGTCCTCATGATCCATACCTTCCTGATCACAACTAACCTACCCCTGAATACTCGTTTGCTTCAGCAAGTCAGCAAGTCTGTGGTGTGTGTGTGTGTGTGTGTGTGTGTGTGTGTGTGTGTGTGTGTGTGTGAGAGAGAGAGAGAGAGAGAGAGAGAGAGAGAGAGAGAATTAGACAGAGACAGAGACAAACACAGAGAGACATACACAGAGAGACTGAATCCAACCTTTCCTGCCTTCTCTGTAGTAACAGTAATATTAGGAGACAGGAGAACGGTTCTTTTGCCAATTTCTTGGAAATATAATCATTTCCCCCCAAATCTGAAATTGCATTTGGCATTAAATGCTGATCCTTAAAGCCCCGATACGGAGCAATGAACGTAGAGAATGTCTACACACAGCTGCCGGGGTAGTGGAGGCAGCCCTTCTCTTCTGAAGGAAGGAGCTGGAACTTGCCCAGTCAGGTTTTTCCTCCCCCCTCTGCTTCCCTCCCTGCAGCCCCCACCTCAGGCTCGGAAGAGTTTCCACCCAGAATTCTGTAGCTAGCCCATCGAGTCTGAGAAGAGAATGGTAGAAAATATGAAATATTAGTACATTTAAAATATTTCTTTTTAAATGTCCTTCTCACCATAGTAATTTCCTTCCCCTTTAAAGGAAAGAATAGTATAGTAAACATTTTCTTTTGTTGCTGTTGTTTTGTTTTGTTATTTTCGAGACAGGGTTTCTCTGTGCAACCCTGGCTATCGTGGAACTCACTGTGTATATCAGGTTGGCCTCAAACTCACAAAGATCCGTCTGCCTCTGCCTCCCAAGTGGGATAAAGGTGTGCACCACCACGGCCTGGCACCAGTAAATATTTTTTTTTTACATTTTATTTTTTTTATTTACAATACTATTCAGTTCCACATAATAGCCACAGATTCCCTTGTTCTCCCCCTTCCTGCCCCCCTCCCCTTCCCCCCAGCCCACCCCCCATTCTCACCTCCTCCAGATCAAGGTCTCTCCCAAGGACTGGGATATATTCTTAATAAAATAAAAAAATTTACTTATTTAAATAAATTTAAATAATTTAAAATTCTACAAAAAATATTGTGCCCATTGTAACTATTACAAACACATTAAGGATGTTCCCAAACCAAAGTTTAGATTTTACAAACTCGTCAAAGCCTAGTTAAATGGGGACAAGAGCAAGTCACAGTTCTCCATGGACAAAGTGGCTACTGGGGAGTTTTAGAAACACGGAAAGCCTGTGCTATAGAGTCCACTGGCAACAAAACAAATAACTAATAAAGATTCATATAATCAAAATCAAAAGATGGCAGAGCCAGAGTTATGGCCTCTACGTGCTTGGTGAGCCAGAGGCTACAGAACCTAGCACACAGCAGATGCAAGCTGAGAGAGCCTGTTCCAAGACCTCACCTGACCCTCCCTCATACCCCCCTGCAGACCCATTGATTCTGCTGGGCCCTGGAACTGTGTGGTGATATTGTGTTCCCCCCAAATATTGTGCACCCTAATAAACTTACCTGGTGTCAGAGAAGAAAACAGCCACTAGATATAGAGGCCAGAAAATGGTTGCACACACGTCTTTAATTCTAGCATTCCAGAGGCAGAAATCCGTCTGGATCTCTGTGAGTTCAAGGCCACACTGGAAATAGCCAGGTGTGGTAACAAGAGCCTTTAATCCCAGGAAGTGATGGCAGGAAGCAGAAAGATATTTAAGGCATGAGGACCAGGAACTAGAGCTGGTTAAGCTTTTAGGTTTTGAGCAGCACTGTTCAGCTGAGAGGCATCCAGTCTGAGGAAACAGGATCAACTGAGGAATTGGCGAGGTGAGGAAGCTGTGGCTTGTTCTGCCTCTCTAGTCTTCCAGCATTCACCCCAATACCTGGCTTCAGGTTTGTTTTTATTAATAAGAACTTTTAAGATATTTGCTACAGAACTGTCCAGAGACTATGTTCAAAATACAATAAAAAGCCTCCATGATTCCTATCCTAAGCTCTTATAAGGGCAGGTTAAGCCAGCCCTTGCTCCAAGCAGGGAAGCTTCATACCAAACAGGTTGTCATTAACAGGATGACAGGGACATTTTGAGGTAATAGGATTGGAAAGTGTAGAAGTATGTTCCGATATGAAGATATCCCTGTTAGTGAGACCTTTGCTGACTTACGTTCCAACACAGTCCTGAGCAAAGAGATCAGTGGGGATTCAGACAGCTTCCACCCACCTCATCTCGTTCATTGTCTGCTTAGCTCTACGAAGCAGCCCAGCAGTCTAGGTCACCTGTGTGCAAGTCTGAGCACCGTATTGACCAGCCTGCACAGAGCGGCCCTCTCTCTGCACAGGTTTCTGTTTCTTCTGCTTCCAGGGGCCAGAAACGTGAGCCCAGGAGTGTCTGAAACCCAGGGCAACTTTACCCAACCCCATCATTGAATTCCCTGGGGAGAATTTTTGCAAAAATTCAGTAGGCTTAAGTTGAGATTCCAAGGAAACTATAGGTGGCCACACTCCCACATGAGAACTCATACACCTGCTCTGGGCAGACTTCTGACCTGCATCTCCTCATTTGAGTGAAGAAATCCCAGTACAGCACAGCTGTGGCTGTGGTCTCTCTTTGGATACTGTCCTAACCTTAATTGCTTATCTACTTGGAACTTCATGTGTCTTATTGGTTTAAAAGACTATTTCTCTATATTGTCAACCAGTGGTGAAGTCTATGATTAGCATTTTGTAAAACAACAAACAAACAAACAAAAACCAACCAACAAACAAAAAAACCCACAACTGTCTTCTTCCTGTGCTCTGCTCAGTGAGATGAGTGTAGAGGGCCTGAAATAATCACAGAGTTGGAGAAAGCTGGATAACTGGTGTGCTGATTCATCATCCATCCCTGTCAGCTTGGTGAGATTAGACTTAACTAAGAGGCACACCTGCAGGTGTGTGAGGATACTTCTGGAGAGGTTTCACTGGAAAATGGGACGGCACCATCACATGGGCAGGGTCCTAGGCTCAATTAAAGAGAGAAAGCAACCCGCGTTCATCTTTCTGCTTCTTGACCGCAGGTGTCCTGGGACCAGCCACCTCCCACTCTTGCAACTTTATCTTGCCCATTAGGATGGACTGTACCCTCAGACCATGGACCACAATAAGTCCTTCCATCCTCAAGTTGGTTTTGTTATCTATGTTGTCATAACGAAGAGCAAAGCCTAGGAGCCTTCTGCAGGCTTTCGTGCAGTGGCACTGGCATGGCTGGGGAGGAGGAAATCCCACAGATGTCAATGTTGAGAGTTTCAGCAACTTCAGCAGTGTGTCTAAAATTCAAAAGCAAACCCACTATAGAGAGGGTTCTGTTCCAACGCCATCTATCTCTCTGTCTCTCTGTCTGTCTGTCTCTTCTTCTCCTTTCTCCCTTTTCCTCCCTGTCTCCCTCCCCTTCTTCTCTGCCAAAGCAGCTGTTTATGGTGGTCACAGACACTTCCACAAACACACAGGAATGTACTAGCCAGCATTTTGTCCTCCAGGGTATAGCTGAGTCTTCACATGGCTGTTGAGCCCGGGGACACACTTCTCGGGCAGGAAGATGGATCATGAGGTAGTTTATTTAGTCAAAGGATCACGAGTGAGCCAGGAGACATGGAAACTCAGAAAGCGCAGTCGAAACTGATTGCCTGCAGAAGAGGAAACCATCTGCACCTGGCAGGCAGCTACCAAATCAGAACGGTCTGTAATGGAAAATCTACCTCCATTCCCCAGCAGGGCTGCCGCCCTCATCACAGGGAGTCAGGGTATTAAGTTTGGCAGTTCTTATAGAGCCTGCCATGCCAGGGAGGTTATTAAAACTGAACTGGAATGGTTTCATAATGCAGACTGGAAACAAGAGTGAGGAAAATGCTAACAGTGAAGTGACAGACCAGAACGAAATAAAGCTAGATCTGTGTGCTATCTGGATCAGATTGCAGAAGCTCCCACATGTTAAAACAGGCTGAAAAGTTAGTTAAATAAATCAAAATGCCAAGCCAGACATTTAACACCCTGGGATGACTGGCCAATGGGCGGAGCCTGTGGTTCACTTTGTTTACTAAGCGTTTCTGTGAGGAGTCTGTAACTAAACCCCATCCCTTAAACATCTGTCCCATTCAAGGGATTCTCACTCTCCAAGCTTGTCATTGCCACAAAGAACTAAAAGAGAATTTCCTTCTAGAAGGGCACTCCAGTAAAAAGAACCAGTGATGGCAAGAACAGGTGAAGGGTGCTTTGATATAGTCATCAAGAGTGTAGGTCAAAGTTTTTCGGGAAAGATGTGCAATAATACCACTCAAAACATTTGCTAAAATTTTGGAGGGCTTGACTTTCCTCCCCCAGCATCCTGCATAGCACCATAGGCACTATGAAAGCTGGTCAGCAGAGAGGAAGCATCCAGGTGAGTACCAGGTTGGTTTCTCCAAGTCCTGAGACCGAAGTTTGCGTTATCTCCAGTGATGGGATCTCACAGTCACAGTCTAATGGGTAACCAAGAGCAAGGACAATAGCTTAAATTGTTTGGGGGGGCGGGAATCAAGCTGTGGGGGTGAGGTACCTGACTCCTGGCCCTGAGTTTTATGTGTCAATTATGCTTCTGAGAGGAGGGTTATTATTTGTGTGATAGGGTGACTCCATTTAAGTGTGTGTGTGTGTGTGTGTGTGTGTGTGTGTGTGTTACACAGTTTATAAAACAGTAGATTTGCATATGGCTTTGTAAACACCCTAAGTATTAGTTATCCTTCCCGTCCCCACTCTTTCTTACCCTCCCATACAGTTGCAGGAATGTTATGGGGGTGACCAACCATTACTTTCTGATTGGCTTGAAGAGCCGCTCCACAGGAGGGGATGCATGCCTGCTGCTGTAAAACTGGCCAAGATCCCATGGATAGAGCACTCACGGGAGTGAGGCTACTGCTACCATTCCACCAAATGTACACAGAGTATCATACTGTCTCCTGCACTTGTACCTCTGTATCCACAGATTAGGGCAGCTCCCAGAATTCATCAGAGCAGTTTTGGTAGGCAGTGAATGGAGATTACCATGGCAACTCACAATGAATCAAAGTACAAAGAACAAGCATCTGTGGGGTACTCAGCCACAGAAGGAACATTTATATCACAGCATCCTCTCCTCAAAGCTCGGGGAACACTATAGAAGAACGGGTGGAGAGATTGTAAGAGCCAGAGGTCATGGAGGACCAGGCTGTAACAGTGTCTTCTGAATATGATATGACCATCATTGCCCACACAAGACCTACACAAAATCAAGCCAGGCCAGTCAACATTTCAGCACAGATGGAGGAAAGGCACACAAGCCCCTATCCCTGATTCAGGAGCTATTTACAGTTAGTAGCTTCTGTGGGGAGGGGGCTTAGATTTTTTTCAGTGGTGTGATCCTGGATAGGTTGGCTATGCTTCAGTGGGTGGCCCCACACCCACCACCCACACATGGTAACGCATTCATATATGCAAAATGCCCATATACATCATGGTGGTTTGAATATACTCATGGGTTTGAATGCTTGGTCACCAGGGAGTGACAATATTAGGAGGTGTGGCCTTGGAGGAAGTGTGTCACTGGGGTTGGGCTCTGAAGTTTCCAATGCTCAAGTCAGGTCCAGTGTCTCTTTTATGTTTCTGTTTGACCATCTGGATGTAGAACTCTCTCAGCTCCTTCTCTAGCACCGTGTCTGCCCGCATGCCGCCATGCTTGCCCATGATGATAATGGACTAAATCCCTGAACTTTAAGCCTGCCTCCAGTTAAATGTTTTCCTTATAAGAGTTGCCGTGGTCATGGTGTCTCTTCACAGCAATAAAACCCTAACAGAGACACACATACAAAATAAAAATTAAGTTAAAAAATTTAAAAAACAACCTGCATGGTGGTTGAATGTAGCTCTGGACTAGCAGTGTCTCTCCATCCCTTTCCTCTATGGACTAGGCTCTCTATGTAGCCCAGAGAGATCAGTAGCCATAGAGGAATCTTGTTCCCAAAATACTGATAGCTTACCATGTGGCTCATGTACAAGCCAAAAAGGTGGCTCTCATCTCACTAGGCACCAAAATCATACAGGGAACTTTAGATAATACACATGTCTGGGCTCTATTCCCACCAGTTAGCTTTGGGTTGGGTTAGGGTGGGGTCCATCAAGATCTGGGACATGTCTCTATAGCCTGCTATTGTCCCATTCCACCTTAAACAGGGACACTTGCCTGGCATCCATGTTCTTGCCAAGCATCTTCTCAGGCTTCACTCTTTCAGATGCCTTCTCTTTTGCCTCTTTCCTCCCTAGATGACTATACTCACTACCTGTGAAGTTAGAATTAGCCTAATCAACACAACGTAGGGGAAGAGAGTGACGGATTTGAGGGTTCTGACATAGTGGAGACAGCTCATCGCTCACATGACTCCAGTCTCTTTTTTAGAAGAAACTTCTTATGCTCCTCTCCATCAACAGCTCCTGAGAGGCAGCTGGAGCTAGTGCAGTGAGAACAGGGGGCATCCTGGTAGGATGCTTCTGGTCAGCGAATGGTAGGATGCTTCTGGTCAGCGAACATTGTAAGCAGAGAAGATGAAGTACTCACCATGGGGGCTCACCATGTCTAGGACTTTCGGGGTCTCCTGTCCCAGTTTTAACCACATGGAATTTTCACTAAATGCCACAAACATGCCCACAAAGATTTAGAGATTTATTTGTTTGATTTTATATATGTATTTACTTACTATTTTAACTACTATACTGTTGGCAAATATGCTTACAATCTTTCAGAATCAAAAGAATAAAAGTTATTTTTTTTCAATGCAGATATATGTCCATCATTTAAAAGTCAAAAGATAGTGGTATCTAAGAAAAGCAGTTTTAACAGAGAAGCTCCTTTTACATTTTTAAAAGAAATAGTATTATTCATCTCCTAAGTAAAATTTAGATGCAGCATTGCTATAATATAAATCTGAAATATTCTGAATAGGCTCATAGCATTTCAGAAATTGCAAGACCCAACCCATCATAGGCTCCAGGGTATAAAATCTGAGAAGTCATTTGAAAGGTTTCCCTTTTTAAAAAGAATGCTCCTGGGGCTATGAAAGACTTCCTAGAGAGTGTTTTCCAGGTTCCACAGGCCAGGAACCCAGAAGCCATTGCAGCTTTAGGAGATCAGACAGTGTGCAGCAGGTTCACACTCCCTAAAGACAGTCGAACAGGGTGATTCTTGAAGAAATATCAGTGAAACCCAAGTCAACATCAAGACTCAGGATACTGGAGGCATCAGGGGTTTAGAACATCTTTTGAGGCAACCTAATGGCAGTGAGTGGAACAATTATGCTGCCAGAGGCACGCTCCTGGGGCCAGGGCTGCCCAAGTGTATCAGTTACTTTCGAAAGACTTTAGTTTAGCTCATGGTGCCAGAGGCGTGAGAGAGTCCGTCATTGCAGAGACACTGGGAAACAAGTGGCAGGCATGGCAGACGGAGTAGAGAGCCGAAAGATCACATCTTCAACCACACATACGCAACAGAGAGCAAACTGGCAATGAGGTAAAGCTGTGAATTCTCAACGTCTCTCTCAGTGATGTTCTCCCCTCAGCAAGATGTTCTTCCCTTCATCTCTCCGTAACCTCTCCACACAGTGCCACTCACTGGGGACCAAGTGTTGGAAGGTCTGAGCCTATAAGGTGGAGGCATCTTATTCAGACCACCACACGAGTCTGTTAGAGCTAAGATGATGCGTGCATGTTCCCCAGATGATCGAGCTTTTGTACAGAACCTGGTGTTTTCTGTGCTGGGCTTGGGTGTCATTTTTCTTTTCTCTTTCCTTCCAACGCCCACATTCTTTTGCTTTTGGAATAGGAATATCTACTATGTGCAGTTCTGTATTGGAAGTATATAACTTTCTTAGTTGACTTATACAGCATCATGGTTCAGGGGTTCCTTATATGCTATCAGCTTCTTTTAATATCAAATGACTAGAACTACTTAAAAAGCTGACAAAGTTCAAATAATTCGATACCCTGAAGCAGTGACTTAAGGGACAGTGAACTGTTCAGACAGTAGGTCCCAGCTACTCCCCAGTGACACCTGCCTGGATGTCGACTTTATATTAAGGCTGTTTTCTTTGGGATAGATGGATTTCTAAGTTGTTTGAGAGCTGCGGACATTCGTATAATGTGTTTTGATCAAGTCTGTGACTTCTAATCCTTATCCTCCAGCTCTTCACCTATCCCCGCCACAACTATTCCCTCTCAATTTCATGGGCTCTTTTTAAAATCCCACTCAGTATACTTAATGCCACCTGTATGTGCATGGGTGTGGAGTCACCTACTGGAGTATGGGTAGCCTCACAAGAGCCTTATTCCCAAACAAAACTGGCTCTCCCTCGCCCAGCAGTCCTCAATGCCAATAGCTCCTCAGCTAGAGATGGGATTGTATCCCATCTCCCATCTCCCCACTCCACGCTGGGATTGTGTCTAGCTTGATCTTGTGCGGGCAGGCCTTGTGCATGCTGCTGTAGAGTTCATGTGTCCAACCACTCTGCTGTGCCTAGGAAACAGTGTTTTACTGTAGTCACCCAGTGCCCATGGCTTTACAGTCCTTCTGCCCCGCCTCTTCCACAATGAACCCTGGGAAGAGAGGGCGATAGAGCTGCCTCATTTAGAGCTGAACACTCCACAGACTCTTACTCCTTGCACATCAGCCAGTTGTGAGTGCCAGTCAACATTCACTGCAAATCAAAGCTTCTCTGATGAGGGCTGAAAGATGCACTCACCCATGGGTATGATGGTACGTCTTTAGGAAGTCAGTTTAATACTATGTCTATTTAGTAGAATAATAGTAGTATGTTCTCCTCTAAGATCTACGACCTACCTAGCCACGAGTTCTTGTCCGTGTTAACAATGCAAGGCAGGACTTCTGTCTTAGGGAGTGAACCTTAAATCCAATGAGAATGTGGGTGGTTTTTCTCATAATACTTGTACCACTCCTGTACCAGGGAGCATCTTGCCAGGCCAATCACTATTGTAGCTCATCGGGTTTACAGTTGGGTAAAACTGATGATAACTTTTCAGCCTCCGTACATATTATCTCGTATCTCCATGTCATCATTCTTTATGCTTTTCCCACAACTTATTTTTTTCTACTAAAATTAAAACTTATTTCACCAGGTACATGTCTTTGTAACCATTGTGATTTCTTGTCTTTCCATCTCCTGCAGCTTCTAGGTGGAGGAGCCCCTTGGTATGATTTCCTTCCACAGGCAGACACTCAGCCAAATTCCCTTCTCTTGGTTTGAAATGACTGTCCTTTAGGCTAGCAGTTTTCCAGCAGTGTTTCAAACTCCTTGGAGGAAGACAAAACTCCCACAGAAAGAACACAGGGAAGCTGGGGATGCTTCCCTGACCACCACAAGGTAGCCCCAGATGAATCTGCTCTAAACCTGGGGGGTCTTTTCTATAATAGTTCATCTTTACAATATAGAAACAGCTTGAGAATTATTGATTCTAGTTCCATAATCTTACTTTAAGACAAGAAATTTTAAAGAGGTTCACATATAGGATGTACATTCTGGTTTATGTCTAAATTTTGGGGGTAGATCTGAGAATTGGGGAGGGTGTGTGGAGGGAAGCATCAGACAGACTTACCCATCTTGGCCCTGACAAAGGTCTTCTGGATCTGGCTGGACAGACAGGTTGGAATATGGTGTACAGGGGAACTGTAGGTTGGGGTGAACAGTGTGGGTCCTGGCTGGGGCTTGGAGATTTGGCGATGGGTAAGCAGGAGTGGTCAGACTGGGCTTTGACACTGTATGTGGGACATGGATTAGATCCAGCTAAAATTCAATATTTAACAATACGCTTGAATTTCAAAACAACTATGAAAAACAAAAATAAGTTTAAAAAGTGGGTTTTAGTAATCCTGGTGTTGGTGTAGTTGTTATATTGCTATTCTGAAGCTACTGTGGGTTAGTAGTAGGCCAGAGCAAGTGAATGATTAATTATGTGTATTCAAATTCCATCCATGCCGCTATCACAGAGAACCTAGAAGGGAGAGACAGATAATGCGCCAAGAAAAACATGCTCTAAAGAAGCATCAGTGTGGACCACTGATAAACTTCATGTAAAATACTAAGAAACAAGGGGCATCTATTAATGAACACCAGGACTCCCAGATGGAGGTCTCAAGATAACTTTTTTCATTTAAAAAAAAATAAGATTTCCTACAGAAGTGATAGTCTTGGGCATGAAATGCAAGAGATAAAATGATTCAAGCCAGCTCAAAAAGGTGTTGCTTTAGTCAGGGGTCTCTAGAGCAGTGGTTCTCAACCTTCCTAATCCTGCAACACTTTGATACAGTCCCTCATTTTGTAGTGACCTCCAACCATAAAATTATTTCACTGATACTTCGTAACTGTAATTTGCTACTCTTATGGTTCATAATGTAAATATCTGACATGCGACCCCTGTGGGGGTCGTGACCCACAGGTTGAGAGTCACTGCTCTAGTGGAACAGAACTGATAAAATATATATTAGGCTGGCTTACAGGCTGTAGTCTGTCTAGTCCAACAACGGCTGTCTCCATGGAAAGGTCAAGAATCTGTTGTTCAATCCACAAGGCTGGGTGTGTCAGCTGGTCTTTAGGGTACACTGAAATTCTTAAGAAGTAGCTCTAATACCAGTGAAGGAATGAACTCTTCAGTGACAGTGAGGGCAAGGAGGCAAAGAGCCAGCCAGCCCTTCCTTCTTCCAAGTCATTTATACATCATATGGGCTGCCACCAGAAGGCGTGGCCAGATTTAGGGTGGATAGTCCCACCTCAGATGATCAATCAAGAAAATTCCTTACAGGTGTGCCTAGCAGAGATAGTCAAGCTGATAACCAAGAATAGGCATCACAGATGTATTCAAGAGAAGACTGCTATTAGTTGAAAGACATCAAAAAATTCTATATACTTTTTTATACTTAACATGACTTTAAAAACCTCTTTATCTCTTAAAAGCCCTCATTAGTCATCTTTAGAGATGGCTTCTAACCTGAGAAATTAAGAGAGAGAATTGAGCCTCTATCCTGCCTTTCCAGTAAGAAGTTTGAACAAGAAAAGAGTTGAACAAGTAGCAACATGGTCAGATTATCACCATTGAAAAATCGCTAATGAATTAGTAAGCTTGTGAGTTGATACTACAAAGAAACAGTCAGAAAAATCCAAATCACAGAACACCACAAGTTAGACACAATCCACTCGGACCAATAAGTTCAAAAGGGTGACGAATGTGGAGCTTAGATATTTAAAAGGCCAATGTGAGGCCTGCAATTGAATCCCGGCTCAAGCAAACCAAACTTTCAAATTACATCTACAAGGCCATTGGAGTTTTGAAGACTAAAGTCTTGGTCCACTTAGTAGAAATGGGTACATGTAGCTCAGAAGGAAGTTGTAGAAAGCCTGGGAGGGGGTGGGACTTCCCATGATGCATGGAGGGGGGCTGCACTTCCAAGCTCCTTCACTCATGATCCCTAATTCACACATCAGTCATCACCAAGGGTGACCACAGAACAAATTTGACAAAGCAGAGGCTCTGCACTCCAGAGGACTAGGCTGCACTCCTGACCCCGTCATCACACACTGCAACGTGCAAACAACGCTTGGTTTTATAGAGCCCTTAATTCCCATATTGGTAGACAGAGCTTCTGATTCTAAACATGACTATGATTCTATGATGTTGGTGGGAGCTGGATGGCCAGCAGAGAGTGGACTAGAACCCATGGAAAAGCCAAAAGAGACACATTTTCTCTTTTACTAGCATCCCCAGAGAGTTTGGCTACTGCAAGAGCAGACAGGCACATTGAATCCTCAGGGGTGGTTCTTCATTCCATTTCCTGTTGCTTTCCATTTTGAAGGGCCCAGGGTCCCTTTCAGTGTGTGAGAAGTCTTGTTCTGGGTAAAACAGTATTTTGGGGTCATCTGCACATTGCTGAAGTTAGTTTCTAACTGTTAAAGTTTTTTGGTTTGGGTTTTTTTTTTTTTTTTTCATTTTTTTGCTTGTTTGTTTTAAATGCCAGTGGCACAGCTGCTCGAGGCCTGGGGAATGTTGAATTTGGGAGATATCCTCATCCTGAGAAAAGTATCCTTGTCCCCGTGGGAGCTTGTAGCCTCTCCTTTTGGAGATGTGGGGCTGTCAGTCTCTGCTGCCTTATTGGCAGGCAACCCAGAGGGCTCCACCAGGTCAGGTCATGAACATGTTCACTCTGCTTTCCCCAAATCTGAGAATTCACTTGAAAAAAAAAAGTTTGCCATTCATTCATGACACGAAAATACTCAAGTTTCTAGCATGAGAGAGGAATCAGAAATGGAGCAATGAGCAGTCCAGATGTCTCGTGCAATTCTCTTTTAGACTATGACATCATCAGTGAGTCTATAATTTCCTACCAATCCCCCCAAGCTTTCTATAATGCTTTGCCCTGAAAAATACCAAAGTATGGATTCTTCATCTTATGTTGTCTTAGCTTTCTGTTTCTGTCTCTTCGGAAGGGAGAGGACGGAGGGAGAGAATCGAGCAGGACAGAATTGACAGATCCCAGGGACCTTTGCAGAGTAGAGGTCTTCCTGTCTGCATGTTAGAGCTCTTATCCTGAAAGAAAAGAGCCTCGGGAAAGAGTTCTGGCTGTGAAAAGTTGAGCCCAGAAGGAGAGCCCTAGTAGACAAAGGGGAATGTGTTTGCTCTGACCCCTGCCAGTTGCTTCTGAGTCAGCCCCTGAAGGGGTGCTGTTAGCCTGAAGCTCAAATCCCAGACAGGCCCAGAGCTAAGGGCAGAATCAAAGGTGGCCAAGTGTTAGTGCACAGGGCCAGCACACAGGTGTTTCAAGACAAGGTGACTTCTGAAAGCTGATCGGGCCCCTGAGCCCTTAGAGCACCTGGTGAGACAGGTGAGAGGTTAATTTTGGAAACTGGACCCTAGCTTTTATCTATCACACCTGTCTCCATGCATGCACCAGTATACACACACACACACACACACACACACACACACACACAGTGGGGTGTGTGTGTGTGTGTGTGTGTGTGTGTGTGTGTGTGTGTGTGTGAGATTTTCCTTCTGAATCAAATTCTGAACATGCTCCCAGTCCACAATGGTTCTGCTAATAGGTAGCATTCATACTACTGCCACCAAGTTAAGCAACATACACAATTATATTCTTTGGATTAAAACTATGGCATCCTTAAGTTTTGAGGCCATACATCCTGGGAAAGTTAATTCCAAATCTTCCCTAAGCTTTCTAGGAAGTACATACAAAGCTCTCTGATGTGATAACTGTCTCCCCAACAGCTTTCCCAGGCTTCAGAGAGGGGCTGGGGATCTAGGATCTCTTCCCTCCTAAGACTACAGATCTCTTGCAAACTGCACCACTGTGTCTCCGAGTTGAGAAGACAAATGGGAGACCCAAGCAGGTAACATCTGAAAAAGGCAAGCAGCGGGTAGACACATGCTCAGTGAAGGGGACTCCATGAAGAACTCAAGGTAGCTCATCTACCTAGGGAGACATTCACTTTCCTAGACTGGGGAGTAGCCAGCAGCTTTCATACTAAAACTTGAATTTTGGCAGACTCAGCCAGCATGATGGTCACATGTACTAGGGTACCCAAGCACACTGAAGGAGGTTGCTCTAAAGGCTGGCTGGGGATGGTGACAGTGAATGGAGGGAGCAGAAGGTACTGCCCAGGCTTGTGCATAGGACAGAAAGACATACTTATGGTTTTCTTGTGGAGATTCAGAACCTCCTTTTAAGTAAGGGGCTTCTTTCTTACTGCCTGCCTGTCTCTTCAGTGGAAGTGGTGTTCATTTGCTTCCTGTATTCTTTACAGAATCTCTGTTTTCCTTTTTAAAATTAGCAAGTCTCAAAATAATTACCTGGCTAAATAGGGAGATGAAGATATAAAGATTTTCTTTCAAAAAGGGAAGTGCTCAGACACAGCTTGGAACAGAACTATGTATGTCCCAACAAACGCCTCACAAGTTGCAACTGGTCTAAGTAGAAGTCATATTTGTTACTCTATATGCAGCCTAGCCCAGACTACTTAAACATGTTTAGAATGTTTACATCAGCCTGCACATCACTGAACTCAAGGCCAGGTTTTCAAAGTGATTTGTTTATTTTTATTGTATATGGATAGGTGTTTTGCTTGCATATTTGTCTCTGTACTGTGTACATGCAGTGTATGAGGAGGCCAGAAGGGGGCACTGGAACTCTTATAATTGGAGTTACAGAAGATTGGTAGTAGCCATGTGGGTGCTGGGAACTGAACCCAGGTCCTCTGGTTGTTCTTAACTCTGAGCCATCTCTCCAGTTCCACCTAAGGCTAATGTTACCGTGAATTGTTGACCTCCTCATATAGTTTCTGGGACAGTGTATTTACTGAAAGTGGAAACAGGAATGACTGTGTGGGTGCTCCTCTACCCCACTGTAAATGTGGGACATCTTACTGATCCTAAGCTGGGAATGGTGGTTATTTTTACACCGTGAACAATTTTCTTCAAATTCTGATTCTAAGTCACATTTTCCCCAGTCTACCTTTCATTGGAATGTTGTAAATGCTTGACTCAGGCAGTGGACGGTGGAGACCTGTATCTTTTTAAGGAACACGTTACTCTGTCACATCTTTGAGGTTAATGGTTCACAGTGTAACTGGACAGGAAACAGACCTCTGAGCTGGGGATGTGAGCCATAGCCCTTGTCAGGTGATCCTGAAAGCAACAGTTTACACTTTTTCTATTTGCCCGTCTCTCTACGCTGGGATAGTAACATCATATTGACTACACAGACATGTCTATATATTTCTGGGCCATAAATCAAAATGACTGCTCTCAGATAGTGAGGAGAAAGGAAGCATGGATATGTCACAACTTCAAAAGACTGACAGGGATGCTCATAAAGCAGGAAGGGAAGTGAGTGTGGGGTATATGCAGCGGTGGCAGAAACTAGCCAGCAGCACTCAGGGTTACAAGAGTAGTTATAAAAGGCAGAATGGGCTTCCAGTTTTCCTAACTGCCTGGTTAGGTGAATGTAATCTCACTTAGAACAAAATGAAAAGGATCTCCCCTCATTAACAACTCTCCTGAGTACCCATAGCCCTCCCTGGAGACAACAATTGGCTTCTGTTTGGGGTTATCCTTCAAGAGCATTCTAACACAGTTACAGTAGTCTATGTACACAGATGTCTACATAAACATTTAAAAACTTTATGATAAGAAGGTAAACTTTATAAATCAGCGGCTTGTGCTTTGTGAATACGTTTTTATCTGATTGCAGACTTTGGCCACTGTGAACCCGGCTCAGCGTCTTTTGCTTTAGCTGCCCTTTACAAAACCCCATCTCTCTGTGTTGAAATTAACCGGAATCTTCTTTCTCTAGACATACTTGGCATTAATATAGATCTCACTGTGTGCAATTTCAGCTTTTGTCAGTTTTATTCCCTGCTGATTCTTTCCATCAGCCATGCTTGTTACAAGTTGAATAGACCCCTGACAGTTTGCACTGGGGTCTCAGAAAGTCCAAGAGGGAAGTCGGAGCAACTCCACCCTCTTTGTGTTTCTGGGTTTCTCTTACACTCAACCGTGCGTGCTCCCATTTCTACCACCATGGAGCACAGAGTCCCCAAAGTAGTTCAAAAGACAGTCAGTGTGCCCTGAGCTGCTCTGAGAAATGGGAAAGTGACATGAGTCCTAAGGACATGTCTGTGAAACAGAAATGATCTGGCACTGGGGACGCCAGTGTACTGGCAGAGGACCCTGCAATCACTCAGAATGGCTCCCTGTGCCTCTCTGTTTGGTACATTCACTTGACAGTGAGGCTCAGGCTGGCTTTCTGACTGACTGACTCATCTGGGTCATGGTACCCTGGGTGCTCGAAAATACCCCCCAAATTTCTTTAGAATCAGAAAGCAAAAACAACTGTTGGGTCAAAGAAAAAGTTTTACATACACTATGTATAAATTCTTTATACTACTAGAGTCATACAAATCATTTTAAAATAAATGCTTAAAAAACAATTCAAGACATCTAAAAGAGGCTTACAACAGTCGAATATCCATGAAAATGAAATTATAAGCCTAGAGGCAGCCCCTGGTACAGCAGCCCCTAGGAGAATCCTGGGATAGAGGCAGCCCTGGTAAGCACTCCCTAGAAGATAACATTCTCCAGCATGATAAAAAACAAAGCTTGCTTGTTCAGAAATACTCTACATTTACGTGGCCAGTATTTCCTCATTTTCTTGCAGGGAAAAGAAGTTCGAATACTACTCGACCATCTGTGTGGAGTCCAGCCTCCTGACTGCCCTGGTCCTGGCTGCCCCCAGTGAATGTAATCACTGCATTGCCGGTCCAGGTCAGTTTAGACACACAGAGGAACTAGCCACTATCCCAGGTCTTTCGTCTGGAGGTCACTTCTGTCTTTGTACCTCATCGCTTCCTCTGGGAGCTCCAAATAAGTGCTTTGGGAGAAGCCTTCACGGCACTGCTAAGATGGGAGCCCAGGTGGAACTTCGCTTATTTAATGCAGGGCCAGACTGATGGCCAAGCAGGTAAAGGAGCTTGCAGCCAAGGCTGGTAACCTAAATTTGTTCCCTGGAGCCTATATGATGAAAGGAGAGTCTATCCCCGAGAGAAAGCTGTCCTCTGATCTCCATATGCATGCCATGGCACACAACTGGCCACCCACACAAAATTAAAATGTTTTCATTATTTATTGATTGTTTAACTTTTTATTGATTCTTTGTGGATTTTCACATCGTGCATCCCAATTCCACTTATCTCCCCATCTCCTCACCTCTGCCCTCTGCCCTTGCAACCTCTCCCACCCCCCGAAATCAAAGCCAAATTTAAAAGAAAAACCAAAAACCAAGCCAAACAAAGAAACAAAAACAAAAAAGAAGAAGAATCTTGTGGTAAAGCAATACTGGAGATGTATTATGAATGTAGCTGTGCATGCCTCTCCACACCCCCCACCAAAAAAGCCCAAAAATTTAATTTGTTTCTGTCTGATAAAATTTCTGTGAGAAGTAAAATAACATGATTTTTTTTTCTCATGAGATATCATCTCACTACACACCTCAGACTGGCCTCAAAGTTCCCATCCACCTGCCCCAGCCGCTCAAGTGCTGAGAACTCCAGCCATGGGCTAATGTGACTTCTTCAGAGGAAAGCACCAAGCACATCTCCTCTGTGGCTGCTCCCCACTTTCTCACCCTCTTCAGTACCTGTCATCGCCTCCCTCCCGAAAAGTCAGACACTGAATGCGGGAGTGTGAAGGGCTCTTTGAACTGGGTCCCATTGGCTTCTTGGGGCTTCTCTGCCAAGACAAAGGAGCTGGGCTGCAGGATTTCTGCATGTATCTCCCAGGAACAACAGACCCATTCTTCTGCCTCCTCTACTCTTTCCTTTTTCTTTTTTTCTTTTATGGATGCCATTCTAAAGTGCCCACACTCATGTTGAGGCCTGCACCCTCTCTCTGAGGTGACAGCCAGAAACAACCCCTATCCACTGGACTTAGCCTGCTCACATTCTTTCCGACTCCACGTCATTACAGACCCTCTAACACGCCCTGCTTAACACTCCCTGTTCCTCCACGGGGCTCTATCCCACAGACATGACCTCAGAGTGATTTACCCTTAGCCCTTTGATTACATCATGGCTTGGCAATTTGACCTTTTCTCCCACCAGCTGGAAGCAAGAGTTTTGTTTTCTTCAATAGATAAATACGTAGCTTCCTTTACAGGCAGGCAATAGGAAGACTGGGCAAGAGGTGCTTGCATTATGATTCATGAACTATTTGCACTGAGTGGAGATAAATTTGGATGTGCTGTGGATCAGCAACCTCATGCTGAGCAGCCCACTGGAGCTCTGTGGAGCTGTGACATCCCATGCCCCCAACCAGAGGGTGCTGATGAAATTTCTGGGAGCCAAATAATGTTTCAAAAATAACACATTGTATTACGTATGAATTGTTCCCTTTCTAATGCTCCATCATATTAAAAAAGGAATCAGTCTCCTTTGCAGATTATGCATGTACCTGCTCACACAACTGGTCACTTAGAAAGTGAGCAAGCTGCTTGACAAGCTTTCTTCTACCGGGAGATTTCGAGGCACACATCATGCTCTCATCACTGAACACCCAGACTTGGAAATACTCCATGTTAATAATTTTAGATTCATAGAACATTTGGGCATAAAATGGAAGCATCCATGGGCTTCCTGCATCCCCATCAGAAATAAGCCCCTCCCCCAAAGCCCTTTAGTAGACTGGTTCAGTTGTTACACTTGATGAGCCTGTGACTGGCACAATGCTGTCTCGTAGAGTCTGTGGTTCCCATCCAGGTTCACCACCAGTGAGGCACACTCCGTGGCTTTGGATGGGTGTGTCGTCACAGGTATCCACCATTGTGGGGGCCCTGGGGAGGAGTCTGCCTGCCGGCTATAGTTTGGTTGTGAAGTGTCCTGTGGAGGCCTAGGGTTAAAGGTTTGCTCTGTAGCCTGAGGAGCTATTGAGAGGTCACGAAACATAGCTGGAAGAAGCTGGTCATTGCTTGATTTGTACCGTTAAGAGGGATGCTGGGATCCCAGCCACTTCCTGACAGCCATGAGTTGGATATCACTCCTTTGCCATGTGCTCCTACCAGGAGGCACCATGGACCACAGCCCCAAAGCAGTACTGTCAAGTGATTACAAAGCTACATTAATTTTTTTCCTTTTCACTCATCATCATCATCATCATCATCATCTTCATGTGAGCTATGCATATGAGGGCAACTGTATACCATGGTGTACCTGTGGAGGGCAGAAGACAGCTTTGTGGAGTTCGTCCTCTCCTTTCACCTTTATATGTATCCCAGGAATCAAACTCAGGGTACTAGACTTGTGTGGCAAGCACCTTTACCCACAAGCTGTCCTGATGTCCCTGAACCTAAATTTCTGACTCCAGGAACCCAGATAAACTTTTCTTTCTTTTAATTTGATTATTTTGTGTATTTTGTAAAGTGATGAAAAGCTGGCTGGAACGACCCCCCACACCCCATGCTCCCTCCCTTCAGGTGTCCACTCCCCTGGATGCTGCTCACCATCACCACAGTGTTACTTTCTCTAGAACACAGCACAGTGGCAGTCACATATAACGTAGTCTTTGCAGATGGACATTTTTCATTTAGTGATGTGTATTGAATTTTCTTCCTTGTCTTTTCTTGGTTTGATCAATCATTTCTATCAGGAAATAGCACTGCATCATCTGGTGTAAAAGAGTTTCTTTACTCATTCATTTATTGAAGACTAACCCTAGTCTTCTGATTATCAGCAACATAGATAACGAGGCTATAATATCCATGTGTAGTGTTTTATGTGGACAGCTTCCTACTCCTTTCTTTCTTTGTTTCTTTCTTTCTTCCTTTCTTCCTTCCTTCCTTCCTTCCTTCCTTCCTTCCTTCCTTCCTTCCTTCCTTCCTTCCTTCCTTCCTTCCTTTCTTTCTTTTTACAGTGGTATCATTTCACATTATGAAGGTATTTCATACATTCTCTACCTTTAATGAACATTTAGACTATTCCCAGGCTTTTGACACTACAAATGATGTTTTAATGCATAGCCTTGGTAAATGCATTCTTAAGATAAATTTCTGTGAGTGGAATTTCCAGGGCAAAGGGCACAAGCATGTCATCATTTTGATGTATATTTCTAAATTGACCTCCACAGAGGTTGTAAAAATGTACCCTCCCCAAGAGTGTGTGGGAGCCCTGGTGTTCCATGGCTTCTGTTATTCTTTCCTGATGAAATCTTTCTCCATCCATATCTTCCCACGACCTTGCAGGAAGGGCAGACCAGCTGTCTATTGGCCCTCTGCAGACCAGCTACAGGGTCTTCTCTTCTTTTGTGCATTGATGCACTTGGTCATGGGTTCGATGACGTTGGAGAGCAGAAGTTTTTCCTGAAGCACTTCTAGAAGGAGTACGCACTTAGTGGTAACAAACAAATAGTAGCTTCTCACTAAATGTCTAATGACAATTAATAATAACAACTCTTGAGTATTTTGAAAACCCCTAAGTCTAATTAAGAATATCTTGGAGCCACTGACTAGACCACACAGTAGTAACACATGAGTCAAATGATAATGATCAATCAAGAAATTCTGAATGTATTGGGCTGTTATTTATTGTGCTCTGGGCACCATGGCAAGAAGTTTTAGAGTCCTCCAAGTTTTATGAGTTAGATGTTACAGTACCTGTCAGATTCACACAGGCCCTAGAAGAAGCATCCTGTTACTTAAGCAATGGGGATTTGCTATAAAAACAGGCGAGAGCACGAGGTAGTGTGAGAGTTGCCGATGTCAGCTGAATAATCCACCATGGATTCCCAGCTCCCTGTTCTGCACTGCGGAGCGGCAGGTACAGTTCCCAAAGGCACTCTTTGTGACACCTATCAGAGCTCAGAGACCCCCTCTGCTTTGTTCTCCTGGAACTCCTGAAAAGAAAGATTTGATTGGCTCTTTTCGGATTCATCCACTAGGTACGCTTGTTGTTCAACTAACTGTCTTGCCCAACTTCCTCAGAGGCAGTTTCCCTCCTGTGGAAGTCCTAAGTGGTGGCCTGTGTCCTGCGATTTTTTTTTTTTTAAATCTAATCAGCTGTAACTAGCCCAGGGGACTTAGTTTCACTTTGTCATAAGAACTTACCTGGGGCAGAGGGAGAAGTCAGTTGAAACTGCTTTCTTCAATAATAGTTGTCTAAGGGAAAACATTTTAAGTTTTATGGACTTCTGCATGCCATCCAGTCTGATGACTATCTGCACACGGAACAGGCCCATTTTAACATATCAGCAGCTCGTGTCTTCTTTCACGTACTTGCTGTTAACCCATGGCCCACCCCTGGTTAGCCAGCGAGATACAGAAAATCTACTGCCTGCAGGGATCATTGGAGAGAACAAAAAGAAAACATTAATCCTTGGCCTTTTAGCTGCAAAATCTGAAGTCCAGATGTGAAACAAAAGACTCAGAAGATTATATGATCAGAAAGAGCCAGTTTTCTGACCACCAGACATGAGATAAAAGTTCCTTGAGCTTGAGCGAGAGGGTGAAAGGAGAGCATGGATAAGGAGGTCTGAGGAGGCAGGCTGCACTGTTCCTTCTCCGAAGTTCCAACCCACGAGGAGGAAGAAGGGGTGAGGTGAGAATGAGAGACTCCTGGGCACAGCCTGGAAATGCTATCAGAAGCAATCTCTCTCATCTCAGGCAAACAGGACTGTACTAGACTAGAGAGAGAGGACAGTGGAGTGAGCCTTGGCAACAGAGCTGGGGGCCGCCACAGAGAGGATGAGCAGTATAGACAGGCTACACTCTCAGGAGCCTTAAGCAACCTCACTCTGGGCCCCGGAGGAATGCAGAAAGGTCCCACCAGCCTGTTTGGGCAGACCGTCTGGGGAAACAGAGCCCTCGCCTGATGTATGCTTGTGAATGTTTGAGCCCCCACATGGCTAGGAGTCCTATAGCAGATGCTCTGTGCACAGAAGGTGACAAAAGTTGACAAATTCACTCTGTGCAGACTTGGGAATTCTTAAGCAAATGGCAGAGCTGTGCAATGGCTGAGATTTTCATCTTTAGGGGAAGTAGAGGTAAGGAAAGACCTTTTTAAAAAGTTATTCACAGATTGTGTCTTCTGGGAGCTTTACCAGGAACGTATGCATCCTATAAGGGATGAGTTGCTAAGTTGCTTTGGGTTCTGTCATACTGAATACCCATGTTTCAAGCCCCCCAACCCTTTATTGTACCATATCACTTAAGAAAATAAAATGAGCCTTAAAATGTTATCTGATTCACTCTCTCACTCTCTGTTTCTCCCCCCCAGACACACACTTAAAAAGCCCACAAAGATAGATAAAATAGTAGAAGATCCCCACATATCTATCACTCAACTTCGTTATCAACTCAGTCAATCTTGTTTCATTTACATCATAACCCATTTCCACACTCTGTGTTATTTTGAAGCACATCCATGAAAACAAACCATATACTTTTGTTCATAACATCTTAAGGATATTAAACATTAAACTGATTCTTTAACATTATCAAACTTGCAAATATTGCTTGAATTTACAATTACGCTAACTTTTCTAAAGTTATACTTCTTATTTCCCAAATAGTGACCTTCACTGAAGGGGGTTGGCAGACCTACCGAGTCTCTTAGTGTATCTATTCCGCTTCCACCCTCCCCCCCATGTAATTATTGCTTAAATAACCCTGACCCTTTGTCTTGTAGAACTTCCCACAGTCTGCGTTGTCTGATTGCATCCCTGGGGCTTTGCTGCTCTGTCCTCTGGGTTTCCTGTCTTTAGATCCAAGAATCTTAGCCAGATGTTGATTCTCCTCTTTGTTTTGTTTTGATTTTTTTTTTTTTTTGGTGTGTGTATGTCGGGGGGGAGGGGTGGGGGGTGGCAAGAATTCTTCATCTGTGCTTGTAGCTTTCCCAGCAGGTAGATCACAATATTTGGTTGTCTCTCTTTTAGGATAAGCAGCACTATTTATGCTTGTTCTGAATAACAAGATCATAAGAGTCTTATTTTCATGTATCTCCTTGTGCATTAGCTACAACAATCTATGAGAAGAAATTCCCCATCAATAGTCAGATACCTGATAGTACTATTTATTTCAGGAAAGCCAGATAAATCTCGATTTTTCAAAATAAAGAGCTAGCTCTCTCTAATGATGACCAACTGGTTGTTTTTGGTTTACAGTATCATTGGGAAACTCATATTTTTATGTGTGTTTTATGCATCTCAACTCATTGTAGCTCTTACGTATGCTTGAAGTTTCTTGTCTTCACCCTGTGGTAGCTCATGATCTTGGTTTCTGTGTCTGGAAAGAGGCGCTTCCTGTGAGGTAGGACTTTCAGTTTTGAAGCAAGATCATTTGGGGGCAAACTGGGACAAGCTTGCCATACTAACCTCACTGGTCTTTCTGCCTGCCGCCGTGGGTAACATAAGGAATTCTAAGTTCACCCTGTCAATTTTCTCCTTTAGATTTGGATTTAGCTATTTCTCTAAGAACAATTGGTTTCTCTGACTAGGGAACAGATTTAAAGGACTCAATCTTCTGGCTTCTTCTAAGCATCAGGTTTTGCTTTTGTATAATGACTGAGTTATTATTCTTACCCCATCTGGGTGGTTGTAAGGACCATATGCAAATGAGGCTTACACAGCCTGAGGCCTGGGACACAGAAATCGTGATGATGAACACTCACTGTATCGGCAATGCTAGCAGCACACCACATCATCTCAGGGAAGCATCCATACATTTAGGGTGAGCTATGGTAAGGAAATATAGATGGGGGCAGGGACTCTTTGGACATACGCTATACAGTGTCTGTGAACTGGAATGTATTCTGCGCACTTCGTTATTTTTAGACTTTAAATTCAAACCATCAGTGAGCCAAACCTTTCAACAAAACATTAGGCTGTGCAGTCGGACCTGAAACCATTTGTAAAATGCCTTAGGATGTTTGGTTTTGACACCTGAGAAGCCTGTGCTTATGGTAAGTTTCTTAGCCTGTTACATATGTGGACAGTGAGGGGAGAAAAGTTTCATTCACATTAGTTGAAAAACTGTATATTGAAAGAGACTCTGAAAAACTAGTATTGGAGACAAAGGCAGAAAATAAGCCATAGTACATTCTTTTGAAAATGGTGGAGTCCATTGTAATCATCAACTATAAGTTATACTGGCGAGTCATGAATGTCACTTCCACGTGGGTTATCCATCTGAGCCAGTCTTGGCTGCTCATTATAATGAGGCCCCGTGTTTGTGATGTGCACCAAGGAGAAGCAGATCAAAGAATTCTTGTTCTGTGAACCGTTGCAAACAACTACAAAGGGTCGGATGCGTTCAGTCCTGACATGAGCGCCTTTCAAAAGCATAAGTTAATGCCTGACATATGTGAGTCCATTTGCACTGATGCTGCCCCTGATATCCTAAGAAAAAGTCAAGGTAGATTGTATTCATAAGAGGCAGGCAGGCCCTCTTATCATTAGCCCACAAATAATGCACCAGGATGCATTAGCCATTGAGCACTCCTCTCCAACGTTGAAGACTGGATTGAGTACTGTGGTATCATGGTACATTTTATCAGAGGGTTTTTAATGCAAGAATTGAAAGCAAGGACATTACTGAGAAATAATGGTTTCAATAAGCAGAGGCCAATTTGATATTTTTCTCAGTTGAGTATTGTTTTTTTGAACAATGCTTTGAACTCTCAGAAACTCTTTCCATATACTTCCCATGGGATTTTCTGATCATTGTTCTTTTCTTTGATTTCAAGTTTTTGGTTATCTCTTTTTATCACTATTTATAGTTTGTTTCATGAAGCTCATTGTGAAATCTATTGAGAATTTCTTTATTAGAGCTTTTATTTCTTTAAGATTTAAAGTTGCATAATTTAGAAAGGATTGTTTAAATTAATTAGCGTTTATTCATTTGTGTGTGTGTGTGTGTGTGTGTGTGTGTGTGTGTGTGTGTGTGTGTGTGAAGGCCAGGGAGGTGAAAGGACACCTTTGTGGGGTCAGTTCCCTCTGTGCACCTTTCTGTGGGTTTTAGGGATCAAACTCAGGTTGTCAGGTTGGCATGGTAAGCCCTTATTTCTGAAGCCATCTCACAGCCCCACAGAGGGTATAGTTTCTTTTTTCTTTTAACTTTTATTAATTCCTTGTGGATTTCACATCATGCATCCCAGTCTCACTTATGCCCCCATCCCCTTACATCTGCCTGAAGCCCTTGCAACCCCACCAAAACAAAACAAAATTTAAAAGAAAAACCAAACCCAACCAACAAAACAACTACAACCTAAAAACAACAGTTCATTCTTTAGTCCATACATCTTTACTTGGAAGTGTTCCTTGCTCTGAGTCATTGGTCTGCTCGAGGCCTCTGGTTTCTGTTACAGTACTGATAATGGGCTCTCACTGGGGCTCCTCTTGGATATTCTGTTGTCCTGTGTCATGGAGAACCTGCTGCTTTGGATCTGTAGGTTCATCCCCTTCACATGCTCCAGCCATTCTTTGATGAGGTGGATGTTGGGGTGGGCTAACTCACAGTCCTGGTTCTGGACCTGAGTGATAGCTGAGTTGATCAGCCTGCCAGCTTTCCCTCATCGTCACTCCTTGGGTGAACTCTCCAGCACTGCCTAGGCTAACTCACCCAATACAACAGGCAGCAAGGAGCAGGGCCAGTTCTCCTGCTCTCCTGCCCTCTAGTCTGGCTCTCTTGCACTCATATCACCAGGGCCAGCTCTACCGTTTTGCCCGGCTAAGGTGCAGGGCCCCCTCTTCCAATTGTTATAAGGAGCATATGCGGGGGGCAGAGGCGAGGGGGGCAAGTAATGGGGGCAATAATGCTCTCATGCCCTCGGGGCCAGCTCACCTAATACCCCTGCCAATAGGGTCAGCCCTACTGTGCTATCTGGGCTAGGTGTAGGGTCTGCTTTCTGGAAAGCTGCAACTGGTGAGGGGCAGGATCAGCTCTTGTACTCTCACCACCCCAGGACCAGCCTCTCCCATCTGCAGCAGGTGGCAAGGGGTGAGGGGCCAGGGGCAAGGGCACCTCACCCTCAGCACCACGTAACAGACAGTGGGGCTAGCTCTCTCATTCTCTGGCCTTCAGGGCCAGCTCACCTGCACTCCTGCCAAGAGGGACAGCTCTACTGTGCTGCCCAGGTGAGGTGCAGGGCCAGTTCTCCCTAGTGCCACAGCCAGTGAGAGACAGGGTCAACTCTGTTCAGCCCTAGAGGATATAGTCTTAATCTTGGGGATATATCATTAAGTCAAAACTCAGATGTGTGTATGCATTTCTTTTGGTTATATGTGTCTTTAAAGTTATAAAATGATACATTTCATCCTGGTTTATCCTTATTCTTTTTCCTTACAGGATAAAAGAAGTGAATGAAAGAGTGCCTAGTTTGTTTCATATGCTAGTAACTTTGCCTGTATGAATGTCAATGCCTTGATATTTGAGATACATTTTCATAAAAATTAAAGCTTCCTTACAGATGTTCATTTTCTTTATAAAATGTCCTTTTAAAATATTTTTTGTCTTAATCTTCATGAAAATTTTGTCATAATTCTTTTTAAAAAATGTCTTGGTTGCTATTACAAAATATTCTGATTGCTATTACAAAATACTTTAGACCAGATAACTTACAAACAACAGATATTTGTTGTTCATAGTTCCAGAAGCTAGGGAGTCCAGGATCAATGTGCCAGTGGAGTCAATATCTGGGGGGGAACTGTGTCACATAGATGGACTCTTCTGTGTCCTTACATGGCAGAAAGCAAAGAGGGCTACCTCCGTCATTTTAATCTGGGCACTAATCTAATTTATGAGGGCAGAGTTCTCCTAACCTAATATCAAAGAACCCACCTTATCATACTGTCACCTTGAAGGTTGTATTTAAATATGTGGATTTGGAGGGAAATAAACCTTCAGACCAAAGAAATTAATGCTGTCAGGAGATCTTTCTGTTGTATATCCTGCTCCACTTCTGGCTGTCTGTCTGTGTAGCATATATTTGGATTGTGCATTACAATTCAAGCTTTGAGTCATTTTTCCTTCAGTAGGTTTACATTTTTGATATGAGAACTGGTCAAGAGTGGATCTTCCTTAGTTACATTTGCCCTTCATTAAGCTATACACACAAATTAAAGGCATATTTATTTATTTTTCTATGTCATCTTTGGTTTGTTATTGCATGTGAATTTTTGTTCTGGGAGTGCTGAAGGCTTACAGTGTTTCTGGGACCCTTTCCTCATGACCTTGTATCTTTATGTACTGTTTTTATTAAGTTTTACATTTTCTATGTAGTCTCTGATGACTCAGTACAATGAGAAATCACCACACTTATATAGATCTCAGTCTCCTATCTCATACCAGTCAGTCATGGCTTGCTATAGCTGCCGATGCTGTACACTCAGTCATGGCTCTTTATGTCGTTATGTTCCTGGTTGCTGGTTTATTGTTTACGTAGGAGGTTGAGGGACCAAGTTACCTAAAAAGCTCCTACTTACACAGCCTTTTCCCTTCTCCCCTCCCATGCCTGGGTTGCTCCACCGCCGCCGCCGCCACCATTATTTTTAACTTAATCCGTAATCACAGCTCCCCCACCTGCTCCATCCTATTTCTGTACTGGACAGATGCAGTACTTTCTCTCACTGTAGCCATAGCTACTCCATCTCCTGATTGGCATCTTGGTTTTTGTTTAAGAAAAGACATAGTTTTTTTTCTTCTTCTGATCTTCTTGCATTGTTTGAAATGTTAAACAGCAGTTTGTCTAGGTAGAAAGTTCTTGAGCCACATTTATTATGAAGACTTGACATCCTCACCCCACCTATGTTCTAGTAGTTACTGTTGCTATGACAACCTCTGAAGCCACACTTCAGTTTTCCTGGTACAGACATGAAGGTATTTTTATACTCAGACCCTACCCCTGTCCTTGAAGCATAGCAGCTTTCATAAGCCAAAGCTGGGGTGAATGTTTCTGAATACCCCCGAGCCATGAAGTCTCTGGGTTCATATCAAACTATGGCTGTAGGTCTTATTGATCCCATTTTGTCTGTTTTGTTTCCTCTAATAGGGAGAAGTTAAAAT
This sequence comes from Peromyscus maniculatus bairdii, assembly GCF_049852395.1. Lineage (NCBI taxonomy): Eukaryota > Metazoa > Chordata > Mammalia > Rodentia > Cricetidae > Peromyscus > Peromyscus maniculatus. The sequence goes on along the minus strand of NC_134860.1, from coordinate 60,122,664 downwards.
TTCTCCAGGCTTCCTTTCTTCTTTCCTCACTAACATTCAAATGCTTTCCTCTTCTTTATTCATTTTCCTCAAACATATTCTTTTTATCCCTGCTGTGTTCCTAAGAGTACCTTTCGCTCAACCCATTGTTTATTTTCACTTCTATAATTACTTTTTATTTCTTTCCAGAACCCTATAATTTTCTTAAAAAAAAAAAAAAAGCCCAGTCACTTTCAGCTATTTGATTATCTCTCACTGGGGCCAACTAACTATTCTTTGTATTTTATCTGTGTGGCGTCATATTTTCTGGGATGTCTTTGATCCCACCCCTCTGTGTGCTTTTCTGGCAGTACATTCTCATCATGCTCTGTGTGAACTCTTTTGGAAGAATTCCCCTTCTTGTTTTATGTGGACTGTGCCATATTGGTAAATTGTTGCTGTTCCTTTCTTAAAGGATGACATGGCAGAGAGGCCAGCAAAGTAAGCTGGGTCAACCACCACCTCAGATTTCTCTTTGCACTGTGGCCTTGTCAGGAAAGTCACAGCCCCAGCAGGGAAGTCGCCCCACCAGCTGGCATCATCAATGTGGGTCTTACTGCCTTTCAGATGCAAGGTCAAATGCCCACTTCTTTGTGCTCCTCTTTAACAAGGATGCTGTAGCATGTCTTTTCTCATTAAGCTTGGCATCTTCTCAAAAGTAGCCCTACTCAGACCCCACTGCTCTAGAAGGCCAAGGGTTTTATGCAGGGGTCAGGCAGGCTCTATGCCTCCTAGGCTCCATTCTTATGTGGGTTTCTGGGATCATCATTTAACCAAGTCTAGCCAGACTTCACTGATTGGTCAAGTTCAGGTTCATGTCTGTCGATTTTCTTTTGCAATTTTATTTTAGTTGTTTTTCTTGGTTTCAGAAAAAAAGAATGGTGAGGTATGGTGCTTCTGCAGCACCACTGGGGACCTTCATATGTCCAGGGAAGGATTCTGGATTCACTTCTCAAGCTGAATCTCAGGACCAATATGATCTGAGGAAGGAAGAGCTCACAGATCAATGCAAACAGGATTCAGACAACAGCTTGTGCATTCTCATATCCACAGCTGATGGCTGTCACATAGCTTGAGTGTCTCCACTGCCATCTCCACAGCTGATGGGCATCTCAGAGGACCCTGAGGTAAGAACAGCCTCCATTAGTATAAACTCTGGTCTGTTTTATACATGCTCATTGAACCCCAAGTGTGGCCTCTAACTCCTTTGCAAAAAGCTCCCCATGGGCATCACTAAACAAGTGTTGGCTAGAGAGAGTTAACAAGTCCTCGATCTAACTAGCCTAGCAGGAAAGAAGATACTTTGAAGAGAATTGTTGTTTTTCCACAGGCTTAGCAACTGCATGTTAATCTATTGATATTTTAACTACTGTCTGTGGATGCCCCATGACCCCAAGTCAGCACCCCACAGCCTGGTGGGACTTCTGGTCCTGCCAGCACCTGCTCTGTTGCTGCTATCAAATGTAGTTTTTAATTAAGTCTCTATCCTTCTATTTACCAATAAAGACTTGGGAGTCAGATGTTGGGGTGAAACCTGCTAGCTCAGAGAGGCTGAGAAGCAATGAGCTGACCTTCCTTTTTGGCTGGAGACCCAGCAAGAGAGCATGTCACTAGCCATCCCAAACCAAAAAAAGACTGTGAAGCTCCAAGTCCCTCTTTACTCCTTCCTGTGGGTCTCTCTATCCATCTTTCTGGCTTCTCCATACAGTCTATGGCTAATTCCTGTCAATTAGTTGCTGGCTCTGTGGCCTGATCCCAAGGTTGATTTTATTAACATAGTCTCGGGTCTCACAGTGCCATCAAATATCCCACAGCAGAGAGTCACTTATGTTATCAGACTATTGAAATAATTGACACCCAAGAATTAAAAGGTTCCCCAGGATTCTCATGTTGTAGGAGGAAAAGACTGAGTGAAGCTCTGGGCCAGTCAAAGGGCAGCTTGTGTCCAGGTAGTTCACACAGTTCTTCCAACAACTGTCTTAGAGAGACTGGAGCTGAGACAGCCATGGGTCAGTGATAGGAGGGACCACAGCTTGATCAGACCTTCTGGTTTGCCTTCTTTTTAGACCTAATGTCAGGATCCAGAAGGTGGAGGTCAGGGTTAAAGAAACTCCATTTCCTCATCTCCCGGTGTGGCCATACTGAATGAATTGTCTCTGTCTCTTTAATTGACATATTAGGGACACATAGCCAAACCAGTTTGCTAGGCTTTTACCTTAAAAACTCTAGTAATATCTTTATCTTTGCAAGTATATAATCATTAATGCAGTTTTTAGGTATGGTAAACCATGCTATAATTCTCACAGCCTGCATTTGCTAGATTTTACGCTGAAAAAAATTAAATAACAATTTCCCCTCTTATTTTGATCCTTTAAGATGATCTTTTCAGATACTTGTTAATACATCATAGCAGAAAATATTTGGAAAATAGAGGAGATGTAGGCTTTGGTGAGCAGGCAGAAGTGAGGTGCAAAAAAAGGAAAGAGGCATGGACCACTCTTCGAGATCATTCAGTGATCTCCTAGTCATAAAATGCAAGAGCTTCTCTGAAATCTCATTCCCTGTGTATTTTGGAGGCTTTGGGACTCAAGTGTATCTGGCTCTCTTGGTGTGATACCATAGAATAAGGCATGAGCCAGCGAGCTTGCTGTTGAACATTGGAGGTTGACAGGGAGACTGCAGATCTGTGATGGAGGAAGCAGTCATGGAAAGTGTAAGGAGGTTGGCTTGGCAGGGCTTGTCCAGCTACTCTGCTGGGATGAGGGCAAGCTGCTCTACCTAAGACCAGCTAGCAGTTGCTGCAAGGAGCAGGGCATTAAGATACACATTGCTTTGTCGTAGGATTTTTGCCGCTCTTGCCAATCTTTGCTCCAATGGTCTCTTCTTGAAGCTACACTTTGCCATATTTTCTCACTTTTAATTTGTTTCACCAGCCTGTATATATCTTTGAAAGGTATTCTAAGTGTTTTTCTAGAGCAGAAAAGGACATAGGAAAAGAGCGAGAGACAGCAGGATAGAGGGGACATCAAAACATGGAATTTAAAACACAGAACATAGATGAGGAACTGGCAAGGTGAGGTGGCTGTGGCTTGTTCTGTTTTCTCTGATCTTCCAGCATTCACCCCAATACCTGGTTTGTTTTTATTAATAAGACCTTCTAACAATTCGTGCCACCTCTGGCGCCCATCATGGGGCACCAAATGTAGACAAAATTCTGAACAGTTTTATTAAATAAGAAACACAGAGCCAAATACAGAGGTAATAGCTGAAGAGATCAGAGTGAATAGCCATGACTAGCCTTAGCTTACCACCAGCAGTAGCTTCCACAGAGAGGGATTCTTCCTGTCTGACCTGTGCTTTTATTGCCTTCCTGTTCTGCTTTCTCCTTGGCTCTAAGCCCAGCCACATGACTTCTTTATCACTGCCTGTCTATACAGACCTCCAGGTCTCTATGGTTGGTACTGGGATTAAAGGCTGGTGTCACCACGCTTGGCTGTGTCCTTGACCACACATAGACTCTGCCTGCTGTGTGATCGAATTAAGGGCATGGGTTACCACTGCCTGATTTCTGTTTTTGGCTCGCTGACCTCTGATCTCCAGACAAACTTTATTTATTAACATAAAAATAAAATATCACATTTCAGCACAAATAAAGTATCACCATAGAACATGGTCCAAGGAAGCCAACTCTAGAAAATCTTCTGAGACTATGGGGAGGGAAACTGGAAAATGGGTACTAGATCCTACAAAATTATTATTCATTTTCTAAGTAAGATAATGACATTGTGCAGATTTTTTAAAAGATTTTATCTGGTGGTAATATGCCACAAATGGTTTATAAGTGAAAGCCATGTATGCCTAAGATGTCTTAATTTGCTAAATGAAAAAAAAAATAGTAGACAGGAAATGGGAGAGAAAAAAATCATAAATTTTGTTTGTTTGTTTTTTCTTTTTCTTTTCTTTCCCTCCTCTCCCCCCCACTGTGTGTGTGTGTGTGTGTGTGTGTGTGTGTGTGTGTGTGTGTAACCATGAACACGATGGCACCTTTCACAGAATGGATGTATTTGAGGAAAGTTCTAGAAGGTCTCAAAAGTCAGTGTGAGGGCATTGCACTGAACTCCTATCATGTGGACTGTCTGAATGGTCAAACAGTGTTTTTAAGAGGTTAATAGAAACCTTCAACTTTAGGTTTTAATGAGGAAGGCAGAAAGGAAGGAGCAGGTGTTTATCAAGCACTTAATGCATTCCAGTCCCCTTGCTCAGTGCCTACTTATATTGTCAAAGCTTTCCCACAACCTGATTGGACAGATATTCCTTCTCTCCTCTCTGTGTCTGCATAGCTGTGGTTTGCTGGGTGGGAAGGCTTATCACTCTGCATTCCCAGTTACTCACACTTCCCACCAGAGTCATTACAAAGTAAGTTCAGAAAGTCCCCAAGACAATGCTTTGGGCAGCCATCTTCACTGGCTCTGGCATTCATGCTGTATTAATGGTGCACATGGGTGTTTTCTCACTGGTGAACTAAGAGACTTCAAAGTCAGCCAGAAAGATGTCCCACAAGACAAATGTTCCTTTGAAATGAGAATCTCCATTACTAGCCACACTTTGAAAGCCACGCAATGGTGGGTGCTACTCATAACAAAATAAGAAATTAAGGACTTGTCACCTGGAGCCAAATGACAAGGGTTGACTGCCAGCTCTGCCGTGCCATAAAGGCAGTGACTTGTCATTTCTGTATGTTCCCAAGTCGATGTGTATAATGGGGAGGGCCATTGTCCCCTCTCTAGAGGTGATCATCGATTTTTAAATCTGTGCATCCACTGCGTTGGCCACATGTAGCAGCAGGAAGCTCCCTTCTATACTGGCACACTCCATGCAGCTTTCTAACTTAGAGCCTTTCTTTTTCTCTAAATTTAAATGAAATCATGATTTGGAAAATAATTTTATTTTTGAGCAACATTGTTCCAATAAAATGTGTCATACAGAATTTTCTAATATTTACAATAAAATATAAGAATAGGTAATGTGAATTTTAATGTTTTTGCTTTCTCCATATGTCAGGTTAACAAGCTATATTATACTCGTTGTATATACCAAATCTTGGAAACATTGTTTATTTACCCTCATAGCTCATTCCAACTTGGACCTCACACTTTAAGTATGTAATACTCTCATGCAGATGGCGGCTGTTTTGTTAGCTTGGAGAGAAAGCCTGCACCCTCACAGCAGGAAGCATTTGCAAGGAAGGAAGATTACAGAGACAGGTAGAGTTGGACAGGAAGCCCCCTGGCCTAATGTGGCACACAGGTCTTACAATTCCCTATAAGGTAAAGTCTCAGGTACCTGGCACAGATTTGGGCTAAGTGACTCCTCAAAGTCTTGCTATGTCTATAAAACTCACTGCCTTCCAGAAAACCAAAGAGCAGAGGAGTAAAAGTTCCACAGGCAGATACTTTAACCAAATTAACTTGACTTTCAAATTTGCTCAAGGACCAAAATATGGCATCTTGTTTATAAGCCAAGGAGACACCTTCCCAGTCACTACGCAAAGACTGCCGGGGTCTATATTAAGTTATACTTCCCATGACATCTGTCAGGTATTTGTTCTGAGCTAGAGTGTAGGGAAATAGATATGAATAAAAGCCTGACCTACCTTGTGCTCTTTACGGTCTTCTGAAGCAGTCTTGCATGGGAGTGTGTGCTCAGAGTCTGCACCCCTGCTGCTCTTCCAAAATTTGTGTTGAAATTGACTTGCCATTAAAACTGTGCTGATAGGCAGAACCTTTGGGATGTGATTACAGTTCTGCCTTCACAAATAGATGAAGGCCTTCAGTTGGCTGTGGGAGGGGCCCTTGAAAAAAGGATAAGGTCAGCCTGTGCCCTCTGTCTTGACCATGCTCACTTTCCCTTTTTCCATCTTAGATGTAGCATAAAGGTCCTTTGCAGGTGCTCACACCACACTCCTGATCTAATCTTCAGAACTGTGAGCTGAACACATTTCTATTGTTTCTCGATTACCCACTCTGTGGTGTTCTGTTACAGCAAGAGAAAACATAGTGAACAGATGTCAAACCACTCCATGGGAAAAAGGAGGAAGAACAAAAGCTATGCTGTGGGATCCAAGACCTGGTCACTCGTGGCTCCCTGTGACTTGTAAGGAGGAGCGGGGGAAGGTCTAAGACCCATCATAAGAGGGACAGGAGCAGAGAAGAGCATCAAGGGGAGAATGAAGACAATGATCCAAGGTCCAGAGAAAGGAGGGGAATTCTAGGCCTAATTCATAGCAACAGGGTCCTTTCCCACACTTGTAGTGCATGCAGGTGTTGATGGAGAGCCTGGTCCATTCTTTCAATGGATATTAAGGTGTGCTTGAACACTGGCCTGTGTAGAAGGGAAGGGCCAGGGGCAGTCCTTTACACACATCTTTTCCTGGCTTTTCCTTGAGGTCAAGTGCATGGGTCAGCCTCTGAAGGAGACTCCTGAACTCCTCTAATAGCCTTGGTTACCACCTCCTTGCATGTGCTTACCCAGCTGTGGCCATCCTGTGTGTAGCTGTCTTGAGACCAGGAGTTCAAAGAAGAGGTTCTGTCCCAAGTACTAGAATCATCTTACACAATGGGGATTGCCAATAAATATTCTCTAGATGACTTTGAAAATTCAAAAATATTTGTCAAACATGAAATTCATATGGATAGCCAATGGGCACTCAGTATATTCATGTTTGGATTTATTTACCCACACAGCACATTGAGGAATCTTAGTGGCTTATCTGACTCTCTTGGCTTATGATTTTAATGTCTATTTCTGACCCACTGGCTTATGTATGACATCTTATTGGGATTTATCAATGAACTTGCCATTTGTGAACATTATCTGTTTCATTTTAGCCCTGTTCGGTTCTTGTCTTTCGCGCATGCTATCATCTTCCTGACAGAACACAGCCCTTTTCAACTATGAAATGAGATGGAATTCTTGAAGGTACTCTGCAAAGGAGAGAAAGCTCTGCCATTGCTCACTGGATATTGAGATTTCATGCCCTCTAAGGTAAATGATAACTTCGGGGCTTCCATTTGATGTGGACTTTTTCAGGCATTTATTTGGTAGTTGTTTCAAAGGTGCCACCTTCTCCTCTGAGTATCCTGTCCCATATTGGCACATCCCCCAGAACTTGGTCATGTTTAATGGTCTGGAGTAAGAAATTAGTGACCTAGCTTTTCCACCCACCCAGGAGAAAGTTCATATCACACGCTCTGGGCACAGAGGACCAGGCTACGGTGAGCCTGCTTGTGGGACAGGTTATTTCTAGTGCTCTGGCTAACTGCATTTTATCTAACAAACTCCAGGGTCATTTCATCATCCATGAGGTGGGTTGAGCACAAGGGTCATGCTATCATCCATGAAGTAGGTTGAGCACCAGGGTCATTTCATTATCCATGGAGTGTATTGGGCACCCGTGGTCATTTCATCATCCATGACATGGGCTAGGAATCCTCCTTTTCTTGTCTCACAAGAAGGCAGTGGATGTCAAGGTAAAGCCATAAGCATTCTTAGCACCTTACATGTATGCACTGGCAGCCATACAAACACCAATAACAATGACTGGTTCTTCACCCTCACAGCATATCTATATCTGTAGACAAAATGATACTTTGTTGCTAATATAAAATGCTTTTGGCTACATCCAATGGGATACTTACATGTATTTCTGTCAAGAGAGAAAATCCCCTGCAGGCCTTCCTGAGAAATGATATGATACAAAGGTCAAGGGTGCAGCTCTGGAGGCTGACCCCACGGGCTGACCTCGCACCTGTTACAAACCTGTCCATGCCTTGGTGGTGGAGAAATGAGTCTATCCTTGGGTTTCTTTGAGGTTAAATGAACTCAAGGTACACATGCAGCCTGGAGCAAACGCCCAGCTGATGTCAGCCAGAATCAAAGGGATGCTGAACAGCACTACCAGCTTTCTCTAACATGGGACTTCTCCACCATTTCAGCTTCCTCCTCTTTTCCTCTTCCCCAGACTCCAGCCACAGTCCACAGAGCTTGTCTTTGTTCTTTTCCATTTGGGTGGTGACAGCAGGTCAATAGATCATTTTTGCTAGCAATAGCTCATAATAACATGCAAGAGTTTGCTGCATCATATGTTAACCTTATTGAATTGTGCTCCCCCATCCATTAAAATGTGATTTATTTTTAGACATTATATTGCTGGATAGCAGAAATGCTCATTTTCCTGTCCACTTCATCAATCACCTTAGTGCTGAGCTGATGAGATCCCAACAGAGTGGCTGAACCATGATTTACTTCACACCAGTGCATCCGTCTCAGTCTTAAATATATCTACCTAAGACATGCGGGTCAACTAATGTGAGACGGGCTCTTGGCCCAGTGTTTAAGGAACTGTTTTCTATAAGGGACTGAACTAGCAGAAGAGCAACTTGAATGAGGAGAAGAAACAAGAATTCTAAAAAGCAAAACAAAATCTGGGGTGTTGGGTGTTGACTTCTGGGAAATTAAGGGCCAGATTTCAGACTCAGACGAGACCATCTGCAACGGACACTCTCTCCTTTCTCCAGAGAAGACACAGATTTACAAGAGAGAATAGTTCTAGAAAAAAGCTCCATTGAAACCCGGAAGGCCTGGAGAAGCCCATCTAACCCAGTGCTGTTTGGAGAACTGGAGGGGGGCTTAAGCTCTGCATGGAAGAGTGGAAGAAGTTGGTAGTGATGGTGGGAAGAGGAGAGAAAAACCAAGAAACATGAAAAATGACCAGAGGACTTTAAAACACTAGACAGTCTAGCTGTCACTGCAGTATTCATGCCGGTTGGTACCCCTAATGCAGTAAAGTGTGATATACACAAGCTCCTCACTGGAAGGAATCATGGAGAAAGACTATTTTACATCCTGAAGATGAACAAAAAACAACAGCCTTGAGACAGAGGAGAGAGCAACAGGCAGTGGACACCAGGAACTGGGGCAAGTGTGACTCTGACATGGCAGGAACCTTTGGCATGCGTGGACATCATGGTGTGGGTGCCAGCTTTGCACTACATTGCAGTGCCAAAGACAGCTAACTTTAAAAAGTGTGGGGGGGGGGCATTACCAGGCTTACGGTTTGGGAGACTCTGGGGCATGGCCAGTGCCAGTTGGGTTCAGTTCAGAAGGCACTCTCTTAGCCCTTGTCGTCAGGGTGGAGGTGCCTGCAGAGAGTACAGTTTGCATGGACCAGCTAAAGCAGACAGACCGGGTCTCACAGTCCCTGCAAGCGCATGTCCCCAGTGACTCAGCTCCTCCTGTAGGCCCCATTCCCCAAAGTTTAAACTTTCAATCATAATGGACTATTGAGAGAAGGATAAGTAATCTTCACCAAAGCATGGATTTCACAAGCTTTGGATTTGGGAGAGTCCACCTGAGGGACAGCATGTCACCAAATGCTTAACTTACAACACCATAGACGTAAACAACCATCCCATTGACTCTTTGGCACTCGGTCAGTGATTTCCGATGTTGTTGACCTTTGTTCCTATTCCCTATTGGTCACCTAAGCTGGCTTGTGCTTTTCCAAAGGAGAAAGAGCACCTGACGGGGGTACCAGGAGCAGTTGGGGACCAACAATAACTAGAGGGAGTGTTGAACCAATTACCATGGTTCTGGCACAGCCTTCTTAATCAGGAATCAAACCAAGATGCAGAGAAGACAAAGGTTGTCAAATTTGCTCTGTAGAAAACTCACAGGTGTTAAAAAAAAGGTGGGGGGTGGTGATGACGGAAAGTTTCTAAGCAGCCTTGGACACTTGAAGAACAGACTGCCATCAAAATCCCTGATGATTGTCTGAGCTTATGTGAGTCCTGTGTGGGGACTGGTCAAAGGGCAATTTTGTTACAGCCAGCCGAGACTGGTTTTGACAGGTGCCAGCAAAGGCAAAGCTCTGTTATAGGCCAGTTAGCACATTTGGACCCACCTGCTGCTGTGACCCATTTACTAATTCGGATAAACAAGCCAGCCAGAACCTTGAACCTCAAAAACATGAAAAGGCCTAACTAAGCCTTTTCTGAACACTTGGGGCTGGCTGTGTGGTGTAGAGATAATGGATAACATAACTTCGTGCTTCTGTAAGCAACAAATAAGAAATTTAAGCCCACGAAAATAAAAATATCTATATGAGTCCTTAACAGTCCCCTTAAGAGAATGTTTATGATAACTTAACGTTATTTTCCATATGGTAATCTTACTAATAAAACAAATCTGGAAAAGCTGTCTTGGATTTCCTTACACATTACATGCCTTGTGTTTTATGGCTGTGAGGTCATAGCTGTGAAACAGCCCCTCTGACAACTTGGCTATGATGTGTGCTGTTGTATTTCAGTAGCTCCGTGACTGTGCAGCAGGATGAGGAGTTCATTCTGTGTAGTCACCACTGAGACCATCTGCAGCTCCATTTTTACCCATGAAATGCAAAGGACCAGAAAGCTGGAGACAAGATGTGGGACTGGCTACAAAAGACTTTCCACTATGCCCACGTGAATGAGGAAGATGCCTGGCATGCCACTTTTCAAAGTGCCTTCTCCTTGGCGGGTGCCTCAACCAATTGATAGGAAGAGTTTCGGTTTTAAAGAGAAGTTGAAATAGCCCCAGCTGCTTTGAAAATGCACACAGTGCCACACACCCCACTCTTCTGATCTTTTGATTGTTTTTGTCCCCCTAGGGTCACCAAGATGGCTTGGAAGTCTCATTTAGAAGCTCACTAGATCAAGCTGTCCGAAGAGAAGAAAAGGGTAGCATCTAGACCACAATAAATATCCCAAGCAGATGTGAAAAACAGGGCTGAAAGAAGATGGCAGTGGTGCATAGCTGTATATCCAGAGAAACCTATGGTTTAATATGACCTCAAGTTATCCTTTTATACTACCAACAAAGAACTACAGAGACACGGCCTAGGGGATGGGTCAGTTAGCAAAGTACTTCCTGTACAAGCATGAGGTTCTGGGTTAGGGTTCCCAGCACCCACATAAAAGAGCCAGCCACAGGTTGTGCATGTCTGCAGTTCTATTATGGGGACAGAGGTAGGTACATCCTCCAGAGCTGGTTGGCCAGCCACTTGAACCAACTGATTAACAGTCTCAATAACCCTGTCTCAAAAGATAAGGTAGACAGTGCATAGACACAGACATACACACACACACACACACACACACACACACACACACACACACACACACATGCACACACTATACCCACCCAACCTCCAAAAAGAAATACAAAAATAGTCAATGTGGCTTTATTTAAATAGAGGAAAAATGGAAACCACACAATGGATATGAAAAACATGTCTAAATATATTTTGTTGTAGCTAGTTATCGAAAAAACACTGCATAATCATGATATATATATATATATATATATATATAGAGAGAGAGAGAGAGAGAGAGAAATAACTTTTATAGAATTTTACAAAAAATGTAAGATGCAATGCTTCATACAATTATAATCAAAATTGAGATATATAATCAATGTTCTCTGTTTAAAAACATTTATATCTCTTTATTTGCAAGAGTATGTGCATGTACATGTATGTGTGCACATGTGTCGACACAAGTTCCACCATGCATGCATGGATGTCAAAGGACAACTCCAGGAATTGATTCTTTCCTCTACCATGTGAGTCCCAGGGACTGAGAGATTCAATTCAGGTTGTCAGGTGCAATAAACATCTCTACCCCCTGAGCGACCTTATTGACCCTTAAGAAATATATTAAACAAACTACTCTAAAAATTATGTCCTTTAATTATCAAAAGTTCTCTAGTGACCATCCTCAGAAAGCAGAAAGTGTTGGAGAAACAGACACAGTGAAGAACTTTAAAATGTGTTCCAAGTCCACATCTGAGCTTCTTGCTGAGGTAGGATCCTGCTGCACAGCTCCACACAGCTGGATACTTACTGTGTAGCCCAGTCTGGCCTTGAACTCATGGTAATTCATCTGCCTCAGCCTCCCCAGTGCTGAGATTATAGGTATGAGTTATTAAATTTTATAAAATTGGTAACACAAGCTAGACTTCTGTTTTGATCAAGATCATTAAAAAAATCACTATCAGAGGAGACATACCAACATACATAAACCCTACCCTACAACACTGCATTAACTGAGGTCTCTGCATCAGCACCAAATATGGTGACATGGGATGAGAACTCCCAGGACTGCATTTTTTAAAATCGTAGTGGTGTTTGTTCATATGTCATAGCTTCCTCTTCTTGGGAGACAGGGCATTAGACTTCCTTCAGAAGGCACAAGTTTTTAAAATAATTTGTTCAACAACAATAAAATCCCAGCTCCAGCAAGACCTGAATCTAAGCAGGTCTCCATTTGAGGAATCTCACCACAAGTGACAATCTTGATCCTCTGCATGAAAATGTTAACTCCAAACACAAGTCATGGCCTGCTCTGTTTCTTGTCTGGAGGTTGATTACCCAGTTCACCCCCCACCCCATCCCCACTCTTTGTCTTACTTTTGTGTCCTGTGGTCTCAATCCCCTGCCTCAGGAGGAAAGATGCAGTTCAGCTTCAGAAGGCATCAGCCCATCCTGGTGCATGTGAGTCCTTCCTGGTGAGTTTCAGTCCATCACTGGCAGAGAAGAAGACAAAGCAGGATGCTCACTCTGTGGCTGCAGAAGCATGTGACCAGGCTGTTCACACCAAGTGGGAACAGGAAGAAGAGGAGACCCAGATCAGGGACCATGCCCAAGTTAAAAAGTCATGCTTCTGCTTCTGCTAGCTAGACCCCTGATCCTAAAGGTCACACAGCCTTCCAAAAGTACCGATGACAACAGAGGACAAGCATTTAGAACATGGGTCTGTGAGGGCAACTTCAGATTTATAGCACCCACTTGGAAGCCCTGGGAACCCAGCTGCCCCAGCTGAACATATAGATGACAGGTGCAAGAGGCCATACAGGCCCACGCTGGGCCTTGTTTAATCATGAATGCAGACTCTCCTACAGACCAGATTGTGGTGATAATCTAATTGTACTGAATTATTATTTTGATTGTATGTTAATAAATAAAGTTGTCTGGGGGTCAGAGCTATTAGAGCCATAGCAAGAGTGTGGCGGTGGTGGCACATGCCTTTAATCCCATAGATATCTGTGTGTTCAGGGTCAGAGCTATTAGAGCCATAGCAAGAGTGTGGCGATGGTGGCACACGCCTTTAATCCCATAAGATCTCTGTGTGTTCAGGGATATAGCCAGCATTGGAGACATATGCCTTTAAGACCTAGGGGGCTGTACATTCAGACAGTGACGAGGCAGTCATGTGTTTGGGTTTACAACCAATGAGAAGGCAGAACAACATACTATAAAAAAACGAACCGACAGGAAGTAGCTCTCTTTCGCGAAGCTGGGACAGCAGGAGGAAGGGTGAGATTTTAGCTCTGAGCTCTGACCTCTCGGCTTTCTCTTTTACATTGTTTCTGTGTTTCTTATTTAATAAGACGGTTGGTTACATCGACACCAGATGAAAATGTTCTGGTCTTTTAGAGCTGCTGATAACAGTAACATTTATTCACAACTTTATCACTTAGCATGGTCTGCAAGTTGCTCATGTTTATCACTCCGACTAATGCAAGAATGCACATCCACTGACTATGGGAAATTTGGCAAAATGAAGAATAAAGAAAAAAGAACTTTTTTTTCATTATACAGCCTTCTAAAGAGGATGCCTGTTAACCGTTTCATTCATTACTTTCCTCTGCATATGTGTTTACTGATTTCACACCACGTTGAGCTGATTTTTCTCACGTTTGCTATCATATATGAACTCATTCAACCACACAACGTTGGGGATTGATCTCCATTGATATTTAGACCTACACCACAATGCATATATTGAAGTCAGCTGCAGGGTGTGCAGATAAAATCTTTAAAATGGCCACTCTTCCTTGGGAGCCTATCAAGCAGAACAAGCAAGGGCACTTAAGACCCTTGATACAGTTCTCTGAAAAACGGTGTGAATGTGGAGGGGGTCCTGTAGATGTAACCAATCGTATTATTAAAATAAGAAACACAGAGCCAAGGTAAAAGAGAAAAGCCGAGAGGTCAGAGCTCAGAGATAAAATCTTACCTCCTGCAGTGCTCCTAGCTTCCCCGAGAGAGGGAGGTACTTCCTGTGTCCCTGTTTAAATATTCTTTCTGTTCTGCCTTCTCATTGGTTGTAAACCCAACCACATGACTGCCTCATCACTGCCTGTAAGTACCGCCCTCCAGGTCTTAAAGGCGTATGTCTCCAATACTGGCTGTATCCCTGAACACACAGAAATCTACCTAGCTCTTCTAACCACCACGCTCTCACTATGGCTCTAATAGCTCTGACCCCAGGGCAACTTTATTTATTAACATAAAATTAAAATAACATTTCAGTACAAATAAAATATCACCACATTTCCCCTTTTCTATTTTAATAAAAAGAAAAAAGGCAAAAGGTTATAACTAACAAAAGAAAAACTATATACAAAAGTACAATAACTATATACAATATATACAAGTAACAAATACCTAAACGATGTCTAGTCCATTTGTATTTGACAAATCAGAGAAAATAATTCCCTTATCTATCCTATTTTAGTAAGTCCAAAATGTATCTAATTCACTTTCTATCCTAATTAATCTTCAACTATAACTAACTAATCTTCAACTCCCTCAGAGACCCAAGAAGGAAATAATATTAGCTAACAAAAATAAAAACAGGAAGTGCACAAAAGCAACTTCCAAAAATTTTGTGAGTTGACAGAAACAGCCAGCTGCCTGGACAGTCACCTGAGGTTTCTCCACAGTGTTGGGGCATCATCTTCAGCCTATAGGCTTATGGTATCTGACAGACTCATTTGTGAAGTAGGTTGTACACAAGGTCAACAGTTCAACCTCCATTTGGGTGAGAGCAGTCCATGTACCAGAAACACCTGAATTCCACTAGTGTCATGTCATGATTCAGGATTTTAAATTCTGGAAATTGTTGATGGTTTTTGAATTCAGCTGTCCATTCTTCTTGGCTGTGTATATATGGCTTCATCTAAGCATGCCCTTCTCCACATCCCTCTATTAAATACCAGTCTACTATTGAGAGGCGTGAGCTTTCAGTTGCTGTTCCATTGCACAACAGAAGCCATCGGCCCACTGCCTGTTCAGCTGCCTTCAAAGAAAAGGGCACTGTACCTTTTCCAGATTGTGAAGGCCACTTCAGGGATGGTGCCATATTGTCCTGGCCTCAGAAGATGCCGTCTGATAAAGCCATAACCATACTTGTTTTGGCAGGAATCGGTAGTCCTTTGTTTCGTGTTCTGTCTGTCCATTTTGTCCTGTTGATTTGAGGATACTTTGTTGTCCAGTGGCTAACTTTTGCCACAATGAAAATTAACTCCATATGCAGTTTCTTCAATGCCCATATTTTCTCTGAAGCAGATTGGTACTGCCAGGAGCTGACATGTCTCAAAAAAGAAAAATTTCTAAGTTATTAAAATATTTTAAATGCCATATTCGTTAGATCTCTGAAGGGTTTGAAGATGACCTGTCTAAAATATATCTGCTCAATTTTTAAAACATATCTAATATGACTACAATTTCTATTGTAATGTCTAACTACTAACTTTCATTTCTTTATATCCTAATAGTTGGTAATAATGTAAAGTATTTAAAACTAGTAATTGTCTTTTTCTTTTCTTTCTTTTTTTTTTTTTTTTTTTTTTTTTTTTTTTTTTTTTTTAAACAAGAACCTTAAATCTAATCTCCTTTGCTTAGCCTTTTTCCTAACCCTTGACAACAACTTGTAACCAACCCCCCTAAACAATTGAAAATTATCCCAGACCCAAAACCCATTAAAAGAACCAAAAAACCACCCGCCCCACACCACTTCTTTGGCAATGTGGGTGTCATATTCTTAAAATTGCTTCCTGCTGGGTATGGGTGAAGTTATCTTTATCCTGAAAGAAAAATTTAGGTTAATTGTCAAATTCTAGGAAAGGTAATTATATCCTTCATTATTATCCAGTCTGTGTATAAAGCCAAAGTTCAGGGTTTATCTCAAGTCCTTATTCAAGTAGTCTTTGAGACTGGATCATCTCAGCTAGTCATCTCAAAATTGTTCTGAGCACCTTGTAGTTCAAAGCTGATCTGTAGATGATGTTTGTCAGCTTAGTGATATTATTATTGTCCACGTGGAATTGTTGTTGTTGTTGTTGTTGTGGGGCCCCATCTTCTTTCCGGAGACTTCAGTTGATATTAGGCCTGGCCGTGATTTCCTGCAGAAAACTGATAAGAGACTCGAACACAAAGACATATATATGCAGCTAACTGAAGCCTTTTTTCTAGAATTAGTTAGTACTCTATATGACCATTCATATCTTAACAAAGTTTAAAAGGTATATATATATATTAATCTTGTAAATTTTGATATAAAATTTATACTTTAAGAAAAGTTTAAAGAATCAGAATAGAATCAAAGAGTTGAGATTAGTAATAGAATAGTCCCTTAATTAATTTGGCTTTTGTCCTGTCCCATAGCAGAAAATGGCTCTTTCTGGCATGATACAGGGAGTTTGTATTTTCATTTTAACAACATGCTTGAGTTTAAAGAAGGAGAGAGCCATTCTCCAACTCCAAAGTCAGCTTTAAATTTTAATTGAACTGGGACTATTAGAAAACCAATAGTGTTAAATCTTTAGAGAAAAGCAGAAACAAACATTTAAGAAGACATAAATTTTTTTAGATAATATATACCCATATGCCATATACTCCAATATACTCTGTTTCCTGGGATAGATGATTTGTCCCTTTTCTTCAGTTGTCTCATTTGTCTTGTGTCCTTCAGATTCCTTAACCTTCATTCTCCTAAAAGACAAAAACAAAAACCTTCCCCCAACACTAATTTTGGGGATGTTCCTTTTTGGCAAGTTATTATCTGATTAAATGAAAAGACATGTGTTACAGGTACAAGTTAGTTTAAATTGGATGTTCATGCTGGTTGATGAACTATCACCTCCTCTAATTAAGAGGTTTCTCTTGTTCAAATCGAACCTTTATCAATTTTGATGGTACCCACAGCTTATCTTCTCCTATAGAAACAAAAGCAAAACCTCGTCCCCAACGTAATACATACCCTGGCTTCCATTCTGAGGTCAGCACATCCTTAAAGTATATAGGCTGATTTAATTCTGTAGTTTTTTCTATTACCCAATGTCTCTCTGCAGCTGTTGTTCCTTTCTCATTGGCATTCAGAAAATTCAAAGTTAATAGAGCATTATGCAGTCTATTTCTGGGGGTTTTTGTTACTCCTTTCTGTTTATTTAGCATATCCTTTAGAGTTCTGTTTGACCTTTCTATAACTGCTTGACCTGTAGGATTATGTGGTATACCTGTAATATGCTTTATATTGTAATAAGCAAAAAACTGTTTCATTTTAACAGAGACATATGATGGAGCATTGTCAGTTTTGATTTGTGCAGGTATACCCATAATGGCCATAACTTCTAGCAAATGAGTGATTACAGAATCAGCTTTTTCAGAACTCAAAGCAGTTGCCCATTGAAATCCTGAATAAGTATCGATAGTGTGGTGTACATATTTCAGTTTTCCAAATTCTGCAAAGTGAAACACGTCCATCTGCCAGATTTCATTCCTCTGAGTACCCTTTGGGTTACATCCTGCTGGTAATGGTGTTTGATTATAGAAGGAACAAGTAGGACATTTCTTTACTATTTCTTTGGCTTGTTGCCAGGTTATGGGAAAATCCTTTTTTAAACCTTTACTATTGACATGATGTTTTTTATGAAATTCTGAGGCCTCCAGCACATTTCCTATCAATAATTTATCAATCTCATCATTGCCTTGTGCTAGAGGGCCTGGCAGACCAGTATGAGATCGGATGTGAGTTATATATAAAGGATGACTCCTTTTCCTGATTGTATCTTGTAATTGAATAAATAGTGAAGTTAATTCTGAAGCATCAGGGATAAATTCTGCAGTCTCAATATGTAACACCACTCTTTCAGCATACTGAGAGTCAGTTACTATGTTGAGAGGTTCTGAAAAATCCATTAATACCAACAGAATAGCATACAATTCTGATTTTTGCACTGAATTATAAGGACTTTGTACCACTTTACTTAAATTTTCTGATTTGTAACCTGCCTTTCCTTGTTTGTTGGCATCTGTATAAAATGTACGAACTCCAGATATGGGTTTTTGCCGTACAATTCGAGGCAAGATCCAATCAGCTCTCTTTATAAAATCAATTCTGTTGCTTTTGGGATATTTGCTGTTAATTTCTCCCAAAAAATTACTGCAAGCTCTTTGCCAAGGTTCACTTTCTGTCCATAATTTTTCAATGTCCTCCTTAGTTAAAGGTACGACAATTTCTGCTGGGTCTATTCCTGCTAATTGACGAAGTCTCAATTTTCCTTTCCAAATCAAGTCAGAGATTTTTTCCCCATAAGTTTTTAATTTTTTATTTGGTTTATTTGGTAAAAATATCCATTCCAATATAATATCTTCCCTCTGCATTAATATTCCAGTAGGGGAATGCCTAGAAGGTAAAATAACCAAAATGCAATCCAGCTTTGGATCAATACGATCCACGTGCCCTTCATGTACTTTCTTTTCTACCAAGGCCAATTCTTTCTCAGCTTCAGGTGATAATTCTCTTGGACTATTTAAGTCCTTGTCACCTTCTAAGGTTTTGAACAAATTAGTCAGTTCATCATTTTTTACCCCAACAATAGTTCGTAGATGAGAAATATCTCCAAATAATCTTTGAAAGTCATTAAGAGTCTGTAGTCTCTCTCTCCTAATTTGCACCTTTTGGGGTCTAATTTTTTGTAGCTCTATTTTATATCCTAAATAATTAATAGAATCTCCTCTTTGTATTTTTTCAGGAGCAATTTGTAATCCCCAGCAAGGCAAAATTTTCTTTACTTCTTCAAACATTCTTTCTAAAGTATCTGCATTTGAGTCAGCTAGTAAAATATCATCCATATAATGATAAATTATAGATTTAGGAAATTTTTTACGTATCACTTCCAATGGCTGTTGTACAAAATATTGGCACAGAGTTGGGCTATTTAACATTCCCTGTGGGAGGACCCTCCATTGAAATCTTTTAACCGGTTGAGAATTATTATAAGTAGGCACTGTGAAAGCAAATCTTTCTCTGTCTTTTTCTTGTAAGGGTATTGAAAAGAAACAGTCTTTTAAATCAATAACTATGAGAGGCCATCCTTTTGGTAACAGAGTAGGCAAAGGAATTCCAGATTGTAGAGAGCCCATCGGCTGAATTACTTTGTTAATTGCTCTAAGGTCTGTTACCATTCTCCATTTACCAGATTTCTTTTTAATAACAAATACAGGAGAATTCCAAGGGCTGGTTGACTGTTCAATATGCTGAGCATTTAACTGTTCTTCTACCAGCTCTTCTAAAGCCTGGAGTTTCTCTGTTGTTAAAGGCCATTGCTGAACCCATACAGGCTTGTCTGTTAACCATTTTAAAGGGAGAGCTGTTGGTATTTTTGGAAGATTATCAGTTGTTGTGCCCTGTTCTTGTATAATATGGATGGCTGGTGACCACTCAAAATAATGCCTTCTAATATTTCTCTCAGAAACATGTGCTAGTTTATGATTTGTTTCTGAGATTGGAGGGATTTTAATCTGAGTATTCCATTGTTGCAACAAGTCTCGACCCCACAGGTTCATAGCTATGTTAGCGACATATGGTTTTAATTTTCCTCTCTGTCCTTCTGGACCTATACATTCCAGCCATCTTGCACTCTGTTTCACTCCAGATAATGTCCCAATTCCTAACAGTTGAACGTTTACCTCCTGAAGAGGCCAAGCTGGATGCCAAAATTCTGGTGCAATTATGGTAATGTCCGCACCTGTGTCTACCAGACCAGACAACAAAACACCATTTATTTTTATCGTTAATTTTGGTCTCTGTTCATTAATAGAAGTTTGCCAAAAAATTTTCTTTATGTTTTCTCCTGAATTTTCTATTCTCTCTGTTTCATCATCCTGACCAGCATGATTTATTCCAATAGTCATTTGGTTATTTAATCGCTCAGAGCAGGGATTTCCTCTACAGCTGCAGGAAAGGTTTGAACTGGTTTTGCTATGGGGGCCTGCATGAGGCCCCTCCGGGAGTTTCCCGAAAACTGAGGCAAAGGATTACCCTGTCTGTCCTTTGTTGATCTACATTCGTTGGTCCAGTGTTTTCCCTTACCACACCTTCTGCATACTCCAGAAGGAAGGGGCATTCTGTTGCCATTGTTCCTTGAAGAAACATTGCTTCTAGGATTGATCTGTTTACAGTCCCTTTTAAAATGTCCTTGCTTTCCACACCCAAAACATCTAACACTCCTCAAACCTTTTGAAATTACTTCTCCTACCCACGTATCATGCTCATCAACCTCAACATTAATTGTTTCTCTAATCCAATCTTCCAAAGGTGCAGATCTTGCCCTTAACGGCCTGATTATTCTTTTGCATGCTGCATTCGCATTCTCAAATGCCAAAGCTTCAATTATTGCCTTACTAGCTTCTGATCCTGAGACCATTCTGTTTACTGCTGAAGCCAGTCTTTCTAAAAAATCTGTGAAAGATTCTTTAGGGCCTTGCATAACCTTTGTGAATGACTCATGTTTTTTTCCTGGTTCATCAACTCTGTCCCATGCATTCAAGGCTGCCATTCGACATAAAATTACGGTTTGAACATCATATAAACATTGTGTTTGTATTGAAGCATATTGGCCTTCTCCAATAAGCTGATCCTGACAAACTTGTATTCCTTTATCCCTCCATTGTGTTTCTACGTTTCTAGCTTCCTCCTTAAACCAAGTCAGAAATTGAATTCTCTGGCTGGGTTCCAGAACAGCTTGTGCAAGGTCCCGCCAGTCCTGTGGTATAATCCTATTATATGTTGACCAAGAGTTTAACATTTGCTTTACATATGGGGAATGCATGCCATAAGATACTATTGCCTCCTTAAACCTTTTAAAATCCATCAGTTCAATTGGAGCCCAGATATTTTGTGTAGCCATTTGATCAGGCATCTGCTGTACGGTTACAGGATAAATTAAGGATGATTGTGTGAAAACAGGCTTTCTTTCTGTAACCTTATGATCCAAACTTGAACCAACTTCACTGTTAAAATTAACAGGTTTTTCTAAAGCTGTTATCCTGGCACTTAAATCGACTATCTTTTTAAATAGTAAAATGAGAATAAGCATGGTGATTAACTGCATAATTCCCATAATACTAATCTTTTCATATAGTTGTTCCATTGTCAGACTGCCTAAAATTTCAAACAAAACCCAATTTTCTTCCAATGTACACAGGAAACCCATTTTTTTTAAATGTGGAAAAAATTTGTCTTTTAAATAGTTTCCTTTATGACTTACCAAATCTGCGTAGAACAGTAGAAATCTGAGCGAATTTCAAAACAGCCACCTAGAGTCCTAGGTGTAAATCCAGAGAGAGAGAGAGAGAGAGAGAGAGAGAGAGAGAGAGAGAGACAGAAACAGAGAGACAGAGAGAAAGCAAGAGAGAAAGCAAAAGCGAAAGCGAAAGCGAAAGTGAAAGTGAAAGTGAAAGCGAAGGGGTAGCCGGCTAAAGCTTAAAGCCAGCCACTTGTTCCCTCTTGAGCCGAGTCAAGGCTTGGCTTTACAGGCAGGGGCCCTGTTTAGCAGGGCAGGCCTGAGCTGTTTGTAGCACTGGCTTTAAGCAAGCAGCTCACAGTCCAGCCTGAGCCCAAGCAGACCTGGGCCGGGGCTAGGGAGCCAGCTGCTCCGGCTAGGGAGCCGGCCCCAAGCAGTTTTTAATGGATTCTTGTCACGTTGGGCGCCAGATGTAGATGTAACCAATCGTATTATTAAAATAAGAAACACAGAGCCAAGGTAAAAGAGAAAAGCCGAGAGGTCAGAGCTCAGAGATAAAATCTTACCTCCTGCAGTGCTCCTAGCTTCCCCGAGAGAGGGAGGTACTTCCTGTGTCCCTGTTTAAATATTCTTTCTGTTCTGCCTTCTCATTGGTTGTAAACCCAACCACATGACTGCCTCATCACTGCCTGTAAGTACCGCCCTCCAGGTCTTAAAGGCGTATGTCTCCAATACTGGCTGTATCCCTGAACACACAGAAATCTACCTAGCTCTTCTAACCACCACGCTCTCACTATGGCTCTAATAGCTCTGACCCCAGGGCAACTTTATTTATTAACATAAAATTAAAATAACATTTCAGTACAAATAAAATATCACCACAGGGTCCCACCAAAGATGCTCCCTCCAATCCCAAGTTCTCATCTATTGGATACAAGAAGGATCCTGGACCGATTGTATGTATGGTCTCAGTGAAATCCAAAACCAGAATAATCTTGCCATGAGTGAGTGAAGAATGTGTACACCCCCAAACTCACCATCGTTCTCCAGGAAACTATTTCTTGCTTTGCTGACACTGAGTATTGCATCTTTCTGGGGCATGAATTTCCCTGTCCTCTAAGGATGACCAGTAGAGTGTGGCTGAGGTGAACTGGCTTTCCTGTCACTACTGATGTTACCTTTCCCCTGCTTTAGTCCGTCCTCCTCCCAATGGCTTTGACTATTCTCCCTTCAGCTCGGTTTATTCCTTCTCTTCTGCTTACTTAGCAATACATCTCCCTTCTCTGTATAAGCGAGACAGTTGTGTAGCTTGGGCTATTTAAGGAGCCCCTGGCAGTAGGATCAGAATCCATCCCTGGTGCATGAGCTGGCTTTTTGGAGCCCACTACCTATGATGGGACACCTTGCACAGCCTTGATGCAGGGGGAGGGACTTGAATCTGCCTCTACTGAATGTGCCAGGCTCTACTGACTCCCCATGGCAGACCTTGCCTTGTTGGAGAAGGGAGTGGGGGATGGGTTGGGGGAAGGCAGGCAGGAGAGGCAGGAGGAGGGAGGAGAGAGGGATCTGTGGTTGGTATGTAAAATGAATAAAAAATTCCTTAATAAAAAATACATTGAAAAAAAAAGCACTCCCACCCAACCTTATTTTGTTTTTTCTTCCACCCAAAAGGTAGCTGAACCAAGACTAGTAGAATAGTTTCTGTTCAGCAGGCCCTCCGTTCTGCTGAAGCCCATGGCCAAGTTCTGAGATGGCCCCTTTCCCCCTGCCATGCCAGAGCACACCTCCTCTGGGTCTGTACAGAACTTTGGTAGATGTTTGGACTTGTAAACACTACAAGACACCAGAGGAAGTCAGCTGGAACATCATCTCATTCTCTCGGGGCTTCAACATCTTCAACTTGTACTTCTGAGCCCTTCCTCATGTTATCTGTATTCATGGGATCCTTTTATAAAGGCATTCAGTGGAAACGTGTGGGTATGACTACTCAGCACAGTTTGTGTGTCAACTCTTACCTGGAAGGTCAAGGGAACACTGCTGGAAAGAAAATGATGAAGAGAACAATGCCCCTAGGTTCCAGGATGGCACTGGCCATGGGCATTTCAGAGCGGTTGATGGGTTCTCACTGTTGGAGCACTGGTTCCAACAGAGTCTCCCCAAGTCCTCATTAACCAGAGTTGCACACCAGGAGTGGAGATGCAGGTCTCTAATCCCTGCCTTGGCCACAGGAGACGTCATCTCAAAAACAGAAACAAGTACACTGAGGGAAATGGGTGTGGTAGTTTGAATGTAATTGGCCCCCATAAGCTCATAGGGAGTGGTGGTATTAGGAGGTGTGGCTGTGTTGGAGTAGGTACGGCCTTGAAGAAATGTATCACTGCAGGGGCAGGCTTTGAAGTCTCCTTTGCCAAGCTTCGCTCAGTGTGACACTCTAATCACTTCCTGTTGCCTGTGGGATCAAGAGGTAGCTCTTTCTCCACTCTCAGCTCCTTCTCCAGTACCACATCTGCCTGCATGCTGCCATGTCCTGCCATGACGATAATGAACTAAACTTCTGAAAAATGTGAGCCACCCAGTTAAATGTTTTCCTGTGTAGGAGCTGCTGTGGTCCTGGTGTCTCTTCCCAGCAGTGGAAACCCTAACTGAGACAGTGGGTACCCAGCAAGCCCTGGGGTAGATAAGGTGAAAGTAAAGAGAGAGGAGGAATGGGAAGGATCAGACTAAGACCACGTTCAGGAAAATGGCCCACACAGCATCCTAGGGACATGCATGAACCAGGTGGAAACGATGCTTTCCATCCTGCAGCATTCAGTGACATGAGTGTGTGTGAAGACATGGGAAGATTAATTGCCGAGACAAATGCCCTCAGATTCCGGAAGGCTGCCCACTCTCCCAAATGACCTGCTGCAATACCAAGCCTGCCCAAGAAACATCAATAAATTGACGTTTTCTTGAAAAACTATGTTTGGATCTTTACTTTTGCCCCAGACTACTGTTTAAAGGGTGATGGGATGAGGCACACTTTCACCCTTCCCCTAGTCTATATACTGCTGACTGTTTAGAGCCCGAAGCCAAATTATTTCTAGCCAGTTAATGGTGGCTGGGGTCGTGAGGCTCCTGGGCAACAGAACACTGGAAACCTGCCCCAGGTCTGGGGCTCCAGCACACACATGGGCTAGTGAAGTAAAGGGAGAGAGTAAGAACCAAATGAAGTAACATTCAGACTGGGAAGGTTATATTTAGGATATACTTGTATATATGTTATATAACAATTAATGAAGAAAGAAGCCATGGAATAGAAAGAAAGCCAGGAGAGGTGTATGGGAGGATTTGGAGGGAAGGGGGGATGATGTCATTATATTGTAACCTCAAAAAGTAAAAAAAAATAATAATAATAATAAAAAGAGTGAATAAGCCGGGCGTTGGTGGCGCACGCCTTTAATCCCAGCACTCGCGAGGCAGAGGCAGGCGGATCTCTGTGAGTTCGAGGCCAGCCTGGGCTACCAAGTGAGCTCCAGGAAAGGCGCAAAGCTACACAGAGAAACCCTGTCTCGAAAAACCAAAAAAAAAAAAAAAAAAAAAGAGTGAATAAGTCTGCTGTGTATCTCCACTGGCAGAGCCATGTGGCTCGGCTTCCACGGGCTCTCCCATAAAATGTCTACATGGACAGTCACTTTGGTTGAACTGTGTAAGTCCAGGCTGAATCAAAGGATAAGCTATTGCTTCCAAAGATTCTTCTGGATGGCACCATGGATATTTTGCTGCTTATTTGACTGTGGGAACTATCAGTAGACCCTCCTACTGAGGACCTATATGGTGGGAGATATAGAAGTTGGTGTGTGGAACATAGAAAAATGAGCCCCACACCCCAAGCTGCCCTGTAAGGAACTCCGGGTCTGAGGCTGCAGTGGGAGACCGTGTAGGGGTGTGGACAAAGCAAAGCCTTGTCTCATCATGGCGGGGGTGGACAAGGGATGGGCAGGGCGTGCAGCAGTAAGGACACCAGGTCTACAAGGTGACATGGGCCTGAGGTAGCGATAGGGAGAAGGGGACAGCTGCAAACACCCTTAAAGAAGTCAATCTACTGGACCAAATGGTTTGCAGGTGGGGCGAAGGAGGGGACAGGGGACATACAGGGGACACTCATTACAGTCAACAAGGGTTTTTTCCCATGGTTATAACTGAACGGCATCATGAGCCAAACTCTTTGGAATATAAAAGAAAGTGTCCCTAGACAAAGGATTTCCCCACCTGCTTCAGTTCCCAGCTTCGTCTCTGAGGTCTCAATACTGCACCTCATCCCCAGGGATCCTCCTTGGTGTCCACCTTTGTGGCCACCAGGCTACAGGGGTAGAATCAGGACCGTAAGTCTGGCAGTTCCTGCAGGAGCCCAACTTTTGCAGGCTTGCCCTGATTTAATCTGCAGTCCAGTGTGCTGCCTTCCCCGAAGCCCTTATCAACATTTTACATTTCACCACGACTTTCCTGGGCTGAACGTCTGTGTTTTCAATTATGTAGACCCAGGTGAATTTCCCTTCCAGGGCTTAAGGTCAAACATCTCCAGTTGTGATTTCCTGCTACACAACTTGTCCTTTTCCCTTCTGTCCCTTTGGGGGCAGTTTCTCAATTGTCACTGGTGTTCCCAGATCCTATCTCCATCAGATTTCATCTGTATATTTCATTAAGAAGCCATGCCCCATTGGCTTAGTTCACTCAGCATAAACGGTCATTATGTAACCTTTCTCCACCAGACATGGCTAGACACACCTTCCTTCCTATAGCTAGAGGGAAAAGAAGAGCCAGGCTTTCTGGAAGGAGCTGAGCTGGTCCAGTTCTCTCTGCATTGTGGATCCCCAACCCTTTGCTTCCACACTTAGTCATGTCTGTTCCAACGCAGGTATTTTAAGACACAATTGTTAAAGTTAAAAGGAACCAAAAGCCAGAGTGGCTGCGTCAGAGTAATCCTAGACAGCAAGCTGGACCTCTGCTGACACATGCTGTCACATGGGCCCCAGTGCATACTGCTCTCTGTAGGGGTAGGCTTGAGTCAGTCTCTACCAAGGCTTTATCTGCCACTCTCCTGCTCACTCCAGGTCCCATACATGAGTTCTGCCTTTCCCCAGCCTGCACACTACCCACACCATCTCTTCTGCTGTAGGGAGCAACCCCAAAGCTGCTTTGGAGATGCAAGCACCCCTTGGTACCATGGCAGCTGCCTCAGTGGCTCAAGAGTAAACATTTGCTTTGATGTGCGAGCTGTATTTTGTGTGGACAATCAGGTCCTCATTTCTTTCAAAGCCCAAATCCCCCTCCTGCTATGTTGACTTCACTCAGCTCGTCTCAACCAGAGAGCAGAGACTGAGTTTAACCACAGATCGTTCACATCCACTGAGGCTTTCTGAGGACCAGATCAGACGGTTACAGCTTTCAGACATCAATCTTGTTTAATCGCCAAGGCAAGCTGCAGTAGAGATGAGGGCACAGCGGCTCAGAGAGGTCAACAAGTTGCCAAGGTCACACAGCTGTTAACACACAGCTACAGGATTTATACCCAGAAGTAATGATTCACCATTTCCTGTTTTGTTGTGCCATGATCTTTTATCTTTTTGACTGGACTGTGAGAGAGATTGTTGGAACTTCATCTAACTCTGTCCATTCTTGCCCCATTCTTAATGTGATGTTTTTCCCAAGGTGAATGGCTTTTTTAAGGATACCGTGCAGATCCTGTTCCCGCCCCCAACATCTACCTAACCAGAGACATTGAGCTTCAGCCCAAACTTCCTCTGACCCTTTTCCTGAAGGAAGATCTGTTTGTGAGGCTTGTGAAGAACAGCGCCCCTCTCAAGGGCTGGAGATCAGAGGTTCACCAAGGAAGGCGGGCAGGTTCTTTCCTCAAACTCCCCATTTCAGGCTTGCATCCTTACCACAAAGCATGTCACAGAACTATCAAACATCGGGGGGTTGACCATATTTTTACTTTCAGGTGCTAACTGGTTAGGTTAGTTGATTTGGTAGCAGTTTTGTTAATTCGGTGATTTCTACAGATGTCGGAATTACCTCTAAGTATTTGAAATGGAAATGAAAGGTGGTTCTCCGTGTTTGACATGTTCACAATACATATGGACGATCACTGAAGACGTCTCTGTAGTGACTCCTATAACTGGCCAAGCAGAAGTGAGGATACTCTAAAGAGATACAGTTTCTCTTAATCTAAGATTAAGAGAAGAATAATAACGAGATGGAGGCCAGAAGAGGGCACTGGATTCCCTGGAACTGGAGTTACAGATGGTTGTGAGCTGCCAGGTGGGTGCCGGGAACTCAACCTGGGTCCTCTACAAGAGGAGTCAATGCTCTCAGCCCTTGTGCCATCTCTTGAGACCCAATGGAAGACGCTTTAATAAACCAAAACGCACAAACCCAAACAAAGCAAAATGTGCTTAGAGGACTGAAAGAGGAAACCGGGCTGGGAAACAGGCACGCCTAGAGGAACCCTCACAACTGTGCCTTCTGGTGGGCACAAAATAAAATAAATAAGTAAATAAATGAATAAGTAAACATGAAAACTGCTTTTAAAAATAGGATTGAGGATGTAGCTGAGAGACAGAATGTTTGCCTTGCATCTATGGGGTCCTAGCTTGATCAGCAACACCACTATGAAAAGTTACCTATCACTGTGTTACACACCAATGACCTCTGTTATTGTTATACATACATTAAAAAAAAGCCAACAAAACCATTTGTTTAAGCACTGACTTTTAAACGTTCAGCATTTCCCATCAATTTACTGATTCTCTTAAAATCTGAGTGACATGAACAACCATTACCCCAAACGCCTTTACAATCTTCTTTGTAAGAGGTCATGATGGATAAAGGGGCTGTAAAACACGGACTAGCAACACACAAGAAGGAAAATTGTTTGTGGAGAGTGATAACCAATAAAAGGATGGAAAGAATAAACCTCAGAGCAACAGCCATCAAAAAATGGAATCAAACATCAAAAAAATAAGCTAGGAAAAAATTCTTTTACATAAAGAGCCCTGATAAATCAACAGTGGAATCCCAAAAATCTGATGCAAAATTGTTAACAATAGAAAAGCAAAATCAAATTGCTCACAGAAAAGGAGATAAAGATAGCCTGTCAAGGTCTGATAGGATGCTGGATCTTCCTCAAGTGGAAGAGAATAGCACTAGAGGAAGACAAGGAAACAGGCTGATGAAAGTTAAAAGATGCATATCTGCCAGGGAGAAAACCTAGCAAACTATCTCAAAATTAAATGTATTTCTTCCAAGATTCATCAACCTTAATTACTTAGCCTATGTACAATCATAGGTCAATTACATCATAATAACTGCTATATTAGCTGATCTCATAGTTACCTGGACTACCATAGCATACATCCTTGGAAAAACATTCAGTCCACACAGTCTGGACCCAACAGATGATGAGTGTAAGGCAGCTTTCAGTCCAACACCAAACACTCCTTTACATGGCATGGGGTGAAAGAAAGTTCTCACTTCCTCCATGACATCACAGGACCACTGTCACTTATGTGGTCTGTCATTAACCAAAATGCCATTATGAGAGGCATTTTACTGTAAGAAATGACATGTCTAGAAATCTATCCACTATAGTCTTGAGCAAGGTCAAAACTTATGGAAACCCATAGAGTCATTACAGTAAGTGTAACCATTCTTTGAAACCCTAGGGTTTATGTGGCTGGTCTGTCAGCACATTTTTTTAAATTAGTTAATTCAAAAATTAATATTGTGCATTTACCATATGTTGGTTTTTGTCAAGTTGACACAGTTAGGTCAGTTTAAGAAGAGGTACTAGTCACTGAGAAAATGTCTCCATAACATTGGCCTATCTGCAAGTCTGTCCAGCGTTTTCTTATCTGATGGCTGTAGAGGGCCACCTTTGGTCAGATGGTCCTGGTGTAGACAAGAAAGCAGACGAGGTGAGCCATGGGGAGCAAGCTAGGAAGCAGCACTCCTCCATGGCTTCTGCTTCAGTTCCTGCCTCCAGGGCCCTGCACTGACTTCCTGCCTTGACTTTCCTCAGTGACGGAGTGCGGCCTGGAACTGGAAGCTCAAGTTGCGCTTTGCTACCAAATCATTTTACCACAAAAATCAAGGAAACTTTTGATTTGCCAGGATTTTTGGTTTCATTTGTAATTTAGTAATTGTGTATAAAAGACTACAGCCCCAAGGATCCATACAAAGGAACAAGACACAGTGGCACACAAGGAAACACACTGTGCACTGAACCGTCTCCAAAACACGGTGCTGTCCAACTCTTAAGAAAAAGTGTAGCCATTTCATGCAAAGGTCGGGGGTCGGGATGAGGAACAGGAGTGCATGCATTTATGTAAGGAGGCTGGCTGTGACTGAAGAGGTTATGTGCATTTCCAGTAAGAGGGACTCAGGCGCCTACAATCAGTGAGTGGAGGGGATCTGGAGCAATCTGGAATGCAGATGCCTGTACTCCCCCCATCAAACACTTCCCTCTGCAGAAGGGTGAGTCATCAGACTGTCAGCTGATGTGGATTCCTGTATGTGGATTCCCTGCAGGTAGCCGGGAACAGATACAGATGTTCCGACAGTTCCAGCCATGCTGTGGCATGAGCACACCCATTTTAGAGATGAGAGCACCAAGTTAGACCCAGATAGCAATAATCAGTAGAGCTGGTGTTTATGTTATTCCAAATCAGCCTGCACCTGATTTCTGTGGCACAAAAGGACATTCTAGAAAGAGAGCTAGGTAGTTAAGTACACAGAAAGTATCTACAAGCTATGGCCAACAACCAGGGTTTCCTTGAATACAATTCTTGAGCAGCCACTGTGCTGTGGGACTCCTCTGGGCCTGGCTCCTGCCGCGCCACCAGGAGGGTCATCTATCTCTGGACAGGGGTGACTGCATGGAATCCAGTGTGACCACACCTGCCTGGTGCAGATGTCAAATGCACAGTCCTTTTCTCTGGCAGGGGAGAAGGAGAGAGATGGGTGCTTGAATCAGCTTTCCATTGCTGTGGTGGCTAAAAACAAAAAAAACAAAAAACAAAAAACAACCGAGATCATCAACTTAAAGGAGGGAGATCACTCTGCTCTGCTGCTGTGGATGGAGATCTCAGTCTGGAGCCTTGACCTAGCTGCTCTGGGTTTACTGTATGACCAGCATGGCGGAAACACTCCTTATTCTTTTGGTTCCAGGACCAAGGAAAGCAAAGCGGAGCTGCCCATGTGCCTGTTTGGGATCACGTACACAGTAGGTCTAGATGCTCCAAAACAGACAGGGTCTCTCCTTTCCCAGGGAATCTACACAATTCTCCGTCATTCGTTTGCCTCACGCACCAGGGACAGGTATCAGAGCATTTAGCATTTGGGATTAAGCTAAAACAAACTGGCTTCCAAAGCCACCCTTGTAGAGGGACCAACCGCTTTCATTTGTTCCAGAACTGTCACCTGCCTCAAGTCTGGTCATCCGACAATCACGGACAAATTCAGGATGTCTGCTCACTGCTGGAGTTTCAACCACAGCCCACCCAGAGCCATTCCTTCATGGAGCTTCTGTCTGTTCATGTGTGAAATGGGAAGAAAAACAGAGTCCTGCAGGACCATAATGCCCATGAAATCAGCGTGTGGAGTTCATGCTTGGTAAGACAGCCTCCCTGTTGGTGTCTTCCGTCCCACACAGCCAGGCTCTGGGCACTCCCAAGCTGCAGGACTGAGCTGGTCAGAGGCCCAAGTCAGTTTCTCTGTGACTCAGTGGGCTACAGAACCGGGGCCAGAGGCCAGAGTTCCTTCCCCCGAGGTGGGCCCACTGTACATTCTGCAGGTGGTTCACACCTCTTGCCCTGACTGACTGGCACATAATAGGCTCATAATAAATCTCTCTTAACAAACAAATACCTTTGTCTCGTTCTCCTACCCACAGTTCCTGGAAGGAGACAGCGTCTTTCCTTCCTCTTGCTTTGCAAAGAAGCCTAGCTGGTGCTAAGGCCTGGCGTATGTTTACCCGTGATGATTTTTCCTGATGTGGTAACATGAAGCAGGAGCAAATGAGAGGAGGGTCCTCTTCCTTGGCAGCTGCGTATGGCCTGAATCTATGGGCAGCCTGAACATAGAGAAGCTCCACTAGTCATAAGGCCTTTGGATCCTGAACCCCTGAGGTTGGGAGGCACAGCTTTGGGCTCCCCAAAGGAGGCTTGGGCTTGGCTCGCATGTCTCCTGCAGTTCCGGCTCCACCAGGCTCAGCATCCTTGCCTGAGTTTCCCCAGAACTCCCGCCTGTCTGTCTGCAGGGTTCCCACTTCCTCAATAGCAGAGGAGTCCCGGGCAGTGGTGGGGTCCAGATGTGCAGGCAGGCTCTGCAGTTCCCACTCCTAACAAGCAGCATATGTTTCTTTGGCTAAAAGGTGTTCAAATGAAATCATTTTTTCCATATTACTTTGAAAAGTTTATTTCATCAAGCACAAAAATGTTTAATAATATGGGTTTCTTTTTTTTTTTTTTTTGCATCACCATATTGAAGATGTTTCTCTTTTCCTCACCTGGGGGAAAGAACACAATGATATTTAACTCCTTCCTGAGGGGTCCAAGCCACAGACTTGACATAAACAGTGCTCTGGGGATCACGTGGTATGAATGATTGATCAAAAGTAGAAAACATTTGCTGCTCACAGCCCACTTAGCGAGGTGACACCTTGAGTTCAGTCCGAGCGATGGTTGTAATAAAACAGAGCAGGCCCTGCCGCCAGGCCAGCCTTGCACAGCCATCAATAATCCATGAGGGGAGCATGTGACAGGCTGGCAGCTTCTAGAACCATCACAGCTCCTTCCGCAGAGAGCTATATTCTCTGGAGGCAGCAAATGCTGGTGGGAAAGTGCCCAGGATCCCCAGCGAGGCCTTTCATCCACCACAAAGCACCTCCTCCTCAAGGTTCTCACCCGAATAAGAGGAAGCTAAGCCACAGTCAGGAGAACGTTCCTCACTGGTCTAGGAGGTCCAGGTTAAGGCAGTCTGTGTGGAATCTTGCCTGGAAGAGGAGGAGAGGCCAGAGGCACACAGCAACACATCATGAAATGAAGCTACTCTTCTGTCTTACATGTATCTGGAAGGCTGAAAATCAACAGGCAGTTCGGATCCTCACAGTCCACAGCAGGACAAGGAGGCATGGGGAAACTGAGATTTACCGTCCCATCCCCAGCCTGTGATCATCATTGTCTGAATCTCAGGCATCCTCCAACGCTGCACGTGTTCAAGGCTTGGTTCCCATTCTGGGAAATAACAGAATATTGACAGGAGGTGCTACTGGGAGGTCTCCTGGTCACCAGGGCCTTGTCTGTCCTTTCCTCTTGTCTTGTTTCCTGGCCTTGAAATTGGCATTTTTTGCTCTTTGATGGGATTGAAGACTAGCAGTTATAGTTACAACTTAGTATATATAATATCTTAGATAGAACATATTAAGTATTAGATTCAGGTTCTTTAGGATAGGACACCTTTGAATGATCTTTATAACATGCCGTTTACCTATGCTCTATACTTCTCTGGATTTTAGAATGTGTTTCTTGCTTGATATTGTTTGCATTGGTTGTAGTTACATCTTATCTAGGTCATTATCCCTCATTATTTCTGGACAATATTTGATAACCATTCCTTTGTATATAGTCTTGTATTAGTTTAGAACCTTCTTATTTAGACAAAAAGGGGGAGATGTAGTGGGTAGCCATTCCAGCTTGGATCTGGAAGCTCCAACCCCCATTGAGACTCTGGCAACTGTCATGCCTACGAGGCGGGGCGAGGGGAGGTGCTGGAAACCTGAGAGCTGGATGGGCAAGCGCTCGCTCTGGGCGCGCTCTCTGCGCCTGGACCCTGGATGGTGGAGACTGATTGTGCAGAGCTCCAGAGAACACCGCTGGATTGCGATACGCCTTCCCCAGACCCCCGCAACCTATCCGTTCCTTCATTTGTAAGTCATCCACTAAATAAGTCTTCCTTTTAACTACGTGGAGTGGCCTTTATAATTTTCCCCAATATATTCCCATCGTTGTAGACTGCCTCATCCCAAGCCCCAAAGTAGCAGGACCAACCCACTTTGAACTGAAACCTCCAAAACTAGACCAAGGCATGCTTCTTTATCAGCTGATTGTCTCAGGCGCATGCTGCAGTGGTGAAAGCTGAATGGCACCCTGGTCTCCGCCTCTGGTTTTTGTCCAGTATCAGCCATCATTTCCGAGCTCCACTTGCCTGGCGCAGATGGCCCTTCCTCAGCCACCCCTCAATATCAGCGCGAACACAACTTGGAAGGGCTCAGAAGTTCTGGGAAGCATCTAGGGGCAGTGTATGAGGCAGACAGCATGCGCTGTCTCTGTGTACAGTATAACTTGGTATGGGGTGGGAGGATCTGTGGGCAGAAGGAGAAAGTAGAACTCTCAATAGAGTAGGACCTTGGGCAGACCTCATACTCAGGCTGTTGGGACCCTATGAGCAGAAGCAAGCAACCAGCCAATGGGAAGAAGAGGCCCATTCTGACCCATCAGGACTACTGAGTCCGTCGATGAGATTGTTTCTGTAAACTGGGAGGATCTAAGCCAAGCAGTGAGGGGTGCCAGAAGGTCAGAGAGCTGCTTTGCTCATGGGTGCAAGTGAAGAGAGATAAACATTTAACATTAACAAGATGAATCAGGGTCAGCTATTGGGGATTTGGCACAGACTGAACATGCAGGATCAAATTTTTATCTCTGGAGATATCCCCTGACTTTTTCAAACATGATGTCAAAGAAAGGCCAGACATTTGAGTAACCACAAGGAACCCAGAATATGCTTTTCAGAGTCACGGGGCTTTAAAGAACATCTCTTTCAAGAAGGAGAGGCCCATGGCGTCGTAATCAAGTGGTCTTTCAAAATCCTCATGCTTTGCAGCCTTTGTCTATAAAGCCATAAGATAGATGATTTTGCTTTTCATTTTTAAGCACAGATGGGAGAGAAAGCACAAAAAGCCTGAGGTTCAGTGAGAGGGAAAAAAAAAAAAAAAAACGTCAGCAACCAGTACTAGATGAGAAGTCTTTACATGGTGTTTATCTGCTTTTTGAGACAGAGGAGCCTTGGTTGGCCTGAAACTCCTCATGTAGACCAGGCTGGCCTCACACTCAGGGATGTTCCTGCCTCTTCCTCTCAAGTTTTGGGGTTAAAGGCCTGCGTCACTACACCTGACTCTTTGCTTCTTTAGAAAATGAGGCATTTCCTAGATGTAGGCACAGGGAATGCTATAGGCAGCCACCTAACACTGTTCTAACCTCACCCATTTCACATTGTGCATTTCAGCTTTCTGTGACTCCTGTGTGCCAAGGAGTTCAACTGCCTCTGCCACCTGTGCTGGGTCCTGTCCACCCTCTCCACACAGCTTGTACTTATCCACATCCCTGCCCTGTGAGAAAGTGCACCAAAGGTCTGTACTCTCCCTCTCTTCATCCGTGCCATAGGTCTTGTTCCATATCCAAGAGTGTTGTTAAGATGAAGTAGACCCATGCTGTGTGAGAACAGGCTCAATAAACCCGCTGGTCTTAGGCATGGGGTTAACAGTCTCTGAAGGAAGTAAAGGAAGAGAGAAGAGTCACCAAGTGGGAACTTTATAGAGTCCTCGAGCATGAACACACTGGTTCCTATTGGTAGTCGGCTCGACAGGACTGAGAACTACCTAATGCACAAGCCTCTGGGCATGCCCAGGTGGGAGTTTCTACAGTGGGTTAATTGAGGGGGGGAAGACCCTCGCAGAACATAGGCAGCACCACCCCATGGACTTGAGTCCTGCTGAAATGAACCAAAGGAGACAGTGGGCTGAGAACTAGCATTCATGTCTCCCTGCTTTCCTGACTGTGGATGCAGTGTAAGCAGCCGCCATGCCTCCCTCATCTGGATGAATGCATCCTCCAACAGTGAGCTGAAATAATCTCGTCCTTCCTTAAAGAGCTCTTGTCAGGCATTTGGTCACATCAATGAGAAAAACAACCAATCCATGGAGGGTCAGAAACATCCGAAATTAAAAGTGGAAGCAGGGATGGGATTGTTAGACGGCCACTACCAGCACCTGCTCCCTGCCTGATTCCTGTTACCTGATGCAGGTTAGAGCACCAAGTGCAGGAAAAGACAACACAGAGAGGCGTTTGAAGAGCAGCATGAAAACAATTAGGGCAGAAAGGGAATTTTCTCTGATGGCTTAACTCGGTAGAACCTGGCCAAGTGATCATGTGGCGTGAAGGAAACATGATCGCAGTGAATATGAACGGAGCATTCATGGGGCATAAACAAAGGCTTAGTCCACTCCAAGGGAAACATAAATTCAGTGATGTGATGGAAAATATAGACTCAATTGGAGGAGAATTGCTGTATTGGG
Organism: Peromyscus maniculatus bairdii; assembly: GCF_049852395.1. Taxonomy (NCBI): domain Eukaryota; kingdom Metazoa; phylum Chordata; class Mammalia; order Rodentia; family Cricetidae; genus Peromyscus; species Peromyscus maniculatus. The sequence goes on along the minus strand of NC_134860.1, from coordinate 60,086,846 downwards.
AAGATCTATTAATCCGTTGACAGTCTCTCAAAGAAAGTGATGGCAGCCTGCTAGTTTGTCTCATTTCACGGCAGTCTGTCCAAGGACCTGGAAAATCCATCTCAGGGAGAGAGCCTTGTGAGCAGGCTGGGTGCCTTCATAAATCTTGTTCAGTTTTTCATCTTGATGATTTTTCTCTCCTGTTTCCTCCCATTCTCTTTTCCATTCTAATGCCAACCCCTCTTCGGATTCATAAACTCCTCTTCCACAGAAAGCTCATCCTGGCTAATGGAAGGGGTTGCTGATGGGTGACCTGCAGTTGTGTGTGGAGTGAGCACTCCATCTGCATCACTGTGGCCCTTCAAGGCTTGCATATGAGGCTGTCTTCCTCTGCAGCTCTGGCCTTCCGGTGCTCAAAGGAGTCCCACATTCCCATTGCCTGGTGCTCAGAGATTAAGCCTCTTCAGATGCCAACACTGAAAATGCAAATTTCAGACTCCCCACTTCCAAGGGCTGAGATGGATCAGGTGAGCCAAAGAACCTTTTCAGCTAGTCATGAGACTTCTCAACAGTCTTTTACACTCTTAAAGCAGAGATGTGACAATTTCCCTAATGCTCTTTCAAGGGCTTTCATGTTTATCCAAATAGCTTTTAGCCAAGGAAAGGAAGAGGCCCCCTATCGTCCAAGTACCAAGTGAGCAATAGAGTCTTATAAGAATCCAATTGAAGAAGAATTTTGCTGAAAAATCCAAAGAGCAAACCATGTTTCCAGATGTCAAAAACCCCGAGGTTCATGTGCAGAAAAAATATGGCATTCCAGACTTCTCGTCTGTTCTTTCTGTGGAAGGACATAGATGAAAGTTCCAAGACAATGTTTCCTTCACATTTGTGCTACTCAGGGCGCCGAGAGTGTCCCAATAACCACTTCAGTAAGTATTGCAGAAAGACACCACTGTGTGAGAGTGTGCAATCCTGTCCTGAGAAAAAGAGGAGCTGGACCCTGGGTTTTGTCTAGTGAAACAAAGAAAATGTTTGCAGAAATACGGGGATGGAGAAAATGACTTGAAATATGTTCTTTGTTATAACTCTGTGGCCAGCACTTAAATAAAAGGGGATTTGAAGAAGAAAATCCCTGCTTGGCATCAAAGAAAGGCAATTCGGGCTCAGGCTCTCTGCCGACCCTGTTGTTACACATGCAGGACATCTACACACAAAGCATTCTGTGGTTGAAAGTAGGAATAAATCCCCCACTAAGAAACAGCTCCACTGTGTGGAAGCAAATCACATCAGGCTCTGCTGACATACTTGGGGGAACCCAGCTTATCTTCTGGGATTTAGAAAGCATCTACTACAAAGAAGAAACCCCAAAGAACAAATGAGCCTTTTTGTGATGGTCATTCTATAACAAAATACCTGAGGCCGGGTGATGCATAAAAAGGGTTATCACAGCTTTAGAGTCTAGAAGTTGGAAGTTGAGCGACTTTATCTGGATGGCCTTTGGTGGGAGATGAATTGGCTCTGTCACATTAGAACAGATGGCATCAAGGAGGGAGGGTGAATGAGACAGGGGGATCTCACAGGGAGACAGGAAGCCATAAGAAAACTCGGGCTCTTTCTGAGTATCCTGTGGTGGTATTGTGTTCCCCAAAATATTGTGCACCCTAATAAACTTATCTGGGGTCAGAGAACAGAACAGCCACTAGATACAGAGGCTAGGAAATGGTGGCACACACACCTTTAAACGTAGCATTCCAGAGATAGAAATCCATCTGGATCTCTGTGAGTTCAAGGCCACATTGGAAACAGCCAGGCATGGTGACACACACCTTTAATCCCAGGCACTAATGGCAGAAAGCAGAAAGGTATATAAGGCATGAAGACCAGAAACTAAAAGCTTTTGGCTTGGTTAAGCTTTTAGGCTTTGGAACAGCACAGTTCAGCTGAGAGGCATCCAGTCTGAGGAAACAAGACCAGCTGAGGAATTGGCGAGGTGAGGTAGCTGTGGCCTGTTCCGTCTCTCTGATCTTCCAGCATTCACCCCAATACCTGGCTTCAGGTTTGAGTCTATTAATAAGACCCTTTAGGATTCTTGCTACAGTATCCCTTTCAAGGTAACCAACCCCACTCATGGATTCCCTTCTGAGGACACAGCTCAATGATCTAATCACCTGTGTGGTATGCTACCCACAAAGGTTAGCATGTGGGTAACATATTTCCCCAGCATTGCCATACTAGGGACCAAGCTTCCATACCTCTTTTGACACATTCAGATAATCAAAACCATGCAACTTTAATGATGAAATATTAGCAACAATAAAGTGATAAGCAGGCACCAAGTTTGTACGAGAATGTGTGTAAATGCCAGGGCTTGCCTTCCACGCTACCTGTACCCTTACTTACTACTCTGCTCTCTCCTAGTTCCTCCCTACCCCTAATTTATCATTCCAAGTGTGTGTCCTCTGCCACAAAGCAACGTTGTCTCATACCTTCCAAGTGAGACATGTGCGTACCTTCACTGGAGTTCCTAAGTTTCCCAACAGGCTAGGGACATCTTGCCCACCTGTTAGTCAATTGGCTTCTTGGAGAACTTGCATCCTTTGCACTATCTCTGAAGCGCTGGGGGGCTGGGTTCTTGATATCACCTCTGGTTCTGATCCCTGATCCTGGATTCCCAGTCACTCATCTATTTATCAATAGTGTGCACATCTTTTCTCTCATCTTATACTGGACACCCCCTTCCCCGCACTGCCCATTCCACCTACCCTGCTAACAGTAGGCTTTACTGAAAGTTGGGGCTTGCTATGGCTTTAATGTATGACCATCCTCCCCAAATTTGTGCAATGGAACCTAAGACCACACTGTGGCAGTATAAAGGGGGGATTTTAGGACATGATCCAATGAGGATTCTGCTCTCAGGAAGGGGATTAAGAAGCCTCTGGAAAGCATTCAGATCCCCTTTGCCTTCCTGCCTCCCTCCATGTTAAAGTTTGGTATCAGCCTTCTCCGGACAACGAAACAGTAAGGCAACATCCCAGAAGCACACGGAGCTCACAAAGCAGTCAACCTCAGGCACCTAGAGTCTGAATTTTCCAGGTTCCAGAACCACAAGAAAGAAATTTCTGTTGTCTATATAACACCCAGGATATGACATTTTGTTACAGTAAAAAGAATAGATTAATCCTGAGTATATGAGGACAGGTGAGCAATTACACAGCAAAATACCACACACACACACAAAAAAAAACCCACTGCATTTTGACATTCTACGCCTAAAATGCTTCCTCACTGGCAACTGGGTGTTCCTTCCCACCCTTTTCTGCCTCTTCTGTAGTTTCCTCCCTTCTCCTTCCTGCTCCCTTCCCTCCCTCCTCCCCCATTCCCCTCATTCCCCTACCTCTTGCTCCTTTTCTGCCTTACTGTGTTCTGTCCAATTCCTAAACTCCACCCCTTGGGTCTTGCAAAAGAAACGTTAGAATGTTCCAATCTCAGCTGTTCAAGGCAATGTTTGGCAAGAGCCAGACCGCCTCACCTGACAACCCAGCCACTATTGCCCTGCTCTCTAACCTCAGGTAAGTCACTATTGCTCAGACTGCTCCAGTCTGTCATCTGGAAACTTGGGATAACAGTACCGAGTTCAGAGGGTTGTTGTGCAGGCTGAATTAATATGTGTGAAGCGTTAAGCATGTGTAGCATACGGTAAAAGCTCTGTGTATACACACCATTGCGATGCTCATACCACCCCTGTATCTTTCTGATCACAGTCTGGGTGCTTTTTCACAACCAGTCCACACAAAAATGAAAACTTGCCATCTAAGAATACTTTGCTCAATAATATGTGTGATAGTTTGAACGTAATTGGCTCCCCAGAATCTCATAGGGAGTGGCACTAATAGGAGCTGTGGCTTTGTTGGCGTGGGTACGGCCTTGTTGGAGGAAGAGTGTCACTGTGGGGTGGGCTTTGAGATTTCATATGCTCAGGATTCTGTCCAGTGTCTCAGTCAACTTCCTGTTGTCTGCAAGATGTAGGACTCTCAGCACCACATCTGCGTTTATGCCGCCATGCTCCCCACCATGACAAAAAGGGAGTGGACCTCTGACACTGTTAGCAAGCCACTCCTCCTTTATAAGAGCTGCAGTGATCGTGGTGTCTCTTCACAGCAATAGAAACCCTAACCAAGACAATGTGAATTTTTTTTTTCTCAAACCCATAGTCACAAACTTTTAGAAAGTGAGGAAAGAGAAACTGTTTCTATGATAAGCAACTAGCTTGGCTGATACCACTGTTCATTCTTTCATTCCTTCATTCACTCATCTTTCAGTAATATACATACTTTATTATGCACTATCAATTTGCTGTCATTTCAATGTACGACAAGCAGAAGGGTATAGATTAGCATGAGGTTATCTCAAGAGCCAGATTCAGAATTGTTTTCTTGTGATGTCATAATCCAAGAGTGAACATTTCTTGGTAAAGTGCTGAATAAAAGTGCCAGCTTCTCTCAACATGCACAGTAGAGCCATTCTTCAAAGAGTCTTCTGTATGTTCAAAACAAAGAAATATATGTTTGCATATACATGTGTTGGGTTTAGGTTCCAAACTTAAATAACCATAGATCCCTGAGTTAGGTTTTCAAAGTATAAGCAAGGCTTTTACCAACATGGCTGTCTACCAGGGAACTATTGGGAAGACATGTGGGATATGAAACTATTCCTCATTGTGCAGGACTGTCATGGGAGCAGCAGATCATCTGTCATTCTTAGCCTCCACCATGAACTACTAGTTTACCTTAATTCCAACAACAACCAAAAGCACTTCATTTCCAAACACTGTAGAGGGGATGCCCCCACTGAGGACCACTGAACACAGCAATTTTGGTCTGCATCTCCTCTGTAATATTCCTAGTATTAGTTTTAACGCGGCACTTTTACTCTGCAAGGAAAAGTCACGAGGCACAACAAAGCCCATTATCAGAGCAGAGTTTTATTAGGAGAAGGGAGGGACAGAAGAGAGCGTAACCAGGCCTGTGGAAGACATGTGCATGGAGAGAGAAGATGGAGGAGGAGAAGAAGGAGGAAGAGGGAGGGGTCTGTGTCCCACTTCTTATGGATTCCCCTGCACATGTTCATAAGGGCTTACAGAGCTATGCCATGTATGCGCACACTTGCACACAAATTATGTGATCACACTGAATATGGATTACGTAGGACATAAGGCCCCTTACTTGGCTACTGAACTGCGCATGTGCGGTCATGTAGCTAAGGGAGTGGCCAGGAATCCCAACACCCAGCACATGCTCAATATATATTTGTTGAACAAAGGAAAGTGTAGATATATTAAATATCAGCTACTGGCAACTTTTGTAGACTATTTCATAAGACACACTGAGAACAAGCTTTTATGAATTCTTTGAATACCTGATCTTTTCCTTAAGGTAAGTGGGGAGCTGCTACCACAGTCATAATCCTATACCTGAACTTTAGGGGACTTTCTTGTCTCCTGATCTATCCTTCTCAATCATCTTGGTAAAAGCCCTAGAGCAGTTACACACCACCTTACGACGACGACAATGACGACGACAACGACAACGACGACGACGACGACGACGACGACGACGACGACTTCTCTGTCTTCAATGCTGTACCCTCTAGTCAGCAACGACAGTCATCTCTCCCCATTCCAACCATCCTATGAACAGCCCAATTGCCTTTTGCACAACAACATCACAGCTCTTTGGCAATAAATTCTTCTGACCCAGCCTCTGCTTTCTACCTGTTCTAGCAATGCTGACCCTCCTCTCCTTTTCTCTGCTTTCTCAGCAAAATCTGGCTTCTCATTTTCACCATGTGTGAATTCTTTCTCGATTAGATCAGTGAATGCTGCTCACACGATTCTTAAGATTCATTCACTGTTCATTACATCGTCCAAGGTGTTTTTCAAAGTCCTGAGGGCAGGTCTCACCCTGGACCAGTTGAACTGGAATCTCCAGGTATTCAAATACTCCCAAGCTCCCCAAAAATCCCATCGACACCCCGCCTGAGAACTGCTAGGACCCACCCAGCACCTGAATTTTATTAAGCTTGGTCTCTTCCTAGTGGGCTTCTTAATGCTTTTTCTGACTTGGGTTTTCTAAAACTCACCCCCTCTAGGTAAGACATGAGATGTTGAATGTGTGTCATCCTGACAGACTGAGGATCCTGTTCAAATGCAGATTTGGGCCGGGCACGGGGGGGGGGGGGGGGGGGGGGGAGATCCGAAATGGATTCTGTATTGCTAACTGACTCAGTGTTCCATAATATGAGCCTGTACTTTACACTCCTCCTGTATGAATTAACATGTGAATTTCTCTCATGCTAAAAAAAACTAAGGCAGGGAGAAAGGGGAAGCTTACTCTGTAATTTGTTCTCTGAGGAGTTATTTTAAAGTATTGCTAAGATTTGTGATCTTATACAAGTATTATTTTTTAACAGAGCTATTTCTTAAAAAATAAATGAGTTGATTAAAATTGGATTACAGTAAATTAAAACCACAACGAGATAATACTTGACACTCATGGGGATGTTTATAATAAAAAAATAATGAGCCAGCTCTATGGCACAGGCCTGTAATCCTAGCTACACAAGAGGCTGAGACCAGGAGGGTCACAAGTTCAAAGCCAACCTACATCAAGGCTCCCTGGGCAAATCAGCAAGATTCTGCCTCCAAAGTAAAAGTAAAAATAAGGGCAGAGCATACAGCTCAATTACACAGCATTTGCCTAGCATTTCTGAGGCCTTAAGGTTCAATTTCCCCATACTGGGGAAAAAAAAAAAAAAAAAAAAGGAAAACTGTGAGGCGTGTGGAGCACTCACCTCTCTCCTACTCTGCTTGCTAAGCTGTCCCACAGCACCACTGATTTGAAAAGAGCCATTACTGACCCAACTTCAATAGTGCGATCTCCAGTGACTTGGCAGTGATCTTTTCAAAAGCCTTTGGAGGAGCCGGGCCTTGCCCTGGGCTCAGGTCTGGCTAGTTTCGGGGAAGCTTTTGGCGGACTAGGTTTCTTCTCCCCTGTGATGGAGAGAAGAGCCCCTTGCCCATCTCTGCGGATTAGCAGCTGACTTTTCTGCTCTTTGTAACTCTCAAGCAAACCCGCCAGTTTCTGAGTCTTCAGAAACGTAGGCGAGGGGCTGGACCATACTTGACAATTTTTCCGTTTTCAAATAAATGCAAGTCGTTGCAGATAATAGACGGAGGAGCATTCGTGAAGGATGGCAGCCAACGTGGACCCCGCAGAGCTGGAAATACTTTCTGAGATAACAGCAAATTAGACACAGACCAGACACGGAGGGTCAAAGTTAGTACCCTGAACTGATTTTTAACAGACGGTCTTTAAAAAAACATGATTTCCGTGTCTTGAGTGAGCCGAGAGGGAATTGCATTTTTCTTCAGTTTGTTAATTTTACGAGTTTTCTCCCTGTTGATGTATAGTTCTCTTTGACATTTATTCTGAAAATTTTCTTTTAAATTAGCAGAAAGAAAGCTTAAGAGACCTCAATCCATTTATTCGGTGTGTAGATCTGGTACCCACACGCTCGCACACAGAAAGCCTGGCCTAGCGCATGCCGCCGGACTCTCGCGCTACACGGCAGATGCGACCCGGAAAGCGGAGCAGGTTAGTTAGCACCAGTTTGTGGTTTCTGTGCTTCTGATAATCCTCGCCACTGGTGCTCTCAGCACTTTTCTGTAGAGAGGAGAGACAAATCTGATTTTGATGTGGTAATTTCCCCTCTCAGGTTTGTCTGTGATGCAAACAGCTGTAAACAGACTCCATCAACTGCTGAGGGCCCTGGGAGTATACAACAGGTGACCACTGGTGTTTGACAAGTCGTCCCACCAGATGTATGACTCCCTGATGGGGAGCCCCACCTGGCAAAGCCATGGCGCCACTGGCTGTGGAAACCAGTTGTTTTCTGTCTGTAACTTTCTCACGTGCCAATGTTGTACCCGTTTCGAGAAACCCCCATACACCACCAAGGAGCCGGTTTCCAATGCAAGCACATAAGGGTCCTTTTATTATCAGGTTCAACCTGGGCCACCACCAGGCAGATGGAGGGAAATCTGGCGGTGGCCACGAGCCCAGGTGTAGAGAGTTTTTATAGGGGAAAAAAAAAAAAACATAAGCTGTGAATTACATGCTTAGGATTGGGTAGAAAGGATACGAGGCAAGTGATTTTTTTAAACTAATTGGTCTAGACTTTTGACCCGAAGCCACGTTTGAAACTATTGGATTGTACTTTTGGTGGGAAACCACAACCCACTGAACAGGATTATCTGGACTGCTCAGCAGGATTATCTAGATAGCTTCAAGGGTCATAAACCACAGACAGAATGTCTACAGGAATATACTGCCCTATATCTGTTCAAGTTGTCATGGGACATTCCTGAGGTCCTTCCTGGAACTGAGTACAGCCGGTGGTCTAAGATGGTGGCCCTACCCTAAGATGGAGTCTGTATTGCCTTCACACCACCATTATACCTCCCTATAAGAACAGCTGTGGGGTGATTTCCACAGCGCTTTGGTAGTGTGTTTTACATCTCTGGGCACACATTTAGCTGTGGATCTCTGTTTAAGCTGTATAACTCTGATGAACAGAAATATTACCAGAATATTCTTCTTTACTGACACAGGGAAGTAGCAGTATTCTCAGTCTCAAAGACAACCTTTTATACATTTTTGCAAAGTCCTTAGAACAAATCTAGTACAGACTAGCTGCCCCTACAGAATATACACAAAGACTAATTCCCAGATGTTGTTTATTGCTAAATCAAGGCCAGACTGTTTACATCAAGACATAGTCCTTGCAGTAGCTCCTCTTCTGCATGTACCCTGACTGTTTAAGGTTCAGCCAATTGTTGACTGGCTGTGTAGAGCTATGTGAGAGCTTGTGGCTGCATCCCTACTGAGCTACTCCTGGCCTGGCTCCAGAGAGCAGCACCTAGCCCTAATCCATCTTTTGTTGAACCCATACCTTTTGTTTCTCTTATCACCCTATGTGAATTTTGTCTCAGAGTCTCTCAAGGATACAAAGGCCTATGCAAAACCTGATTCAGGAAACCAGGCAAACCGTGGTACCTGAGAAATCCAGGAATTTGCACTTGGCATTGTATTTTTGGGAGCTCCTTTCAGATTGTTTTGAGCATATAGAAATCAACTGGCTAAACTGTAAATATTGAGAAAAATAAAAGTGCCCTGGGTGAAGGGAAAGGGGTCAGCCCCTAGAGCCTTGAGTCCAGAGAGTCTAGATCCCCCTGCAGCCTAGAAGACTAAATTCATTCTTAATGTACCTCCAAGTCTGCCATGAAACTTCGAGACAAGAGCTGTTGCCCAATGTGAGTGAAGTTTGTGTGTGTGTGTGTGTGTGTGTGTGTGTGTGTGTGTGTGTGTGTGTGTTCTGGGTGAGAGATGAAGAAGAAAAGCATGAAAGAAGAATGAGGAAGTGAATGGGTGAAAGAATGAGTGAGTAAAATGTGGTAGATAGACTAAAACTTGTTCCTAATTGAAGGGTTCACAATATGCCCCCATGGTCGCATATACCAGGCGGACACTTCCGCCTAGCCAGTTCCAGGTCAAGATAGCCATTTCTGGGTCAAGGCGTCTTGTGTAACCAGGATCCGTGACGTTTCATGGCCACGTAAGCGCGCAACGTGACCATGTGATCTACGCACACGCGTGGAGTAGTGACGTGACCTGGCCACGCCCCCAGCCGGTTTTAAAGTGGAGCTCCATGTTCCTGGTTCCTTCTTCTCCACGCACGTGTCTCTCCCACAGGCCTGCACACTCTCTATCCCTTTATCTCTAATAAAACTCTTATAAGCGGATTCTGTCGTGTTTCGTGACATTTCCTTGTAGGGTAAGAACACAATGCGGCTAAATAACTAACACTAATTACCCTCTGATGGAAGTTTCCCACCCCTCCCTACTCTGAGGCATTCCTTTCATTGTCCTGAGTGGATCGTGGGAGCTGGTCTCACATGGTCAGTGATAATCAACTAGCAATCAAGAATTCTTTTGAGAAAAATAATGCAGCCTTAGTGTTTAACAACTCATCCAGACAAAGTTCTTGGTTTTCAAATATATAAAATTGGGTTCCACAGGTAAAGGCACTTCCGGCCAAGCCTGAGGACCTGACTCCCATCCCTTGGACACACCCATGGGAAAGGAGGAAAATCCTGAAGTTGTCCTCTGGCCTCAACACACACACAAGAGGGCCCAAATGCATGCACTTAAACAACAATAAAAAAAAAACCTGTTTTTAAAAGTTTAAAAAATACATTAAATTGATCAGATCAATATATTGCTCTGAAAACCTTATGCAAAAAACTATGCAAAGACTGGAGTTATAATAGTAATTTTGTTTTTCAGATTTGGAGTGTGTGTGTGTGTGCGTGTGCGTGTGTGTGTGTGTGTGTGTGTGTGTGTGTGTGTGTGTGTGTGTGTGTGTGTACACTCATTTGTGCTGGCACCATCAAGAACCAGAAGAAGGCGTCAGATCCCCTGGGAGCCTGAGATATAGAAAGATGTGAGCTGCCTGACAAGGGTCCTGGGAAGCATACTTCTGCTCTAGTCCTCTGAGGAATAGCAAGTGCTCTTAACTGCTGAACCATTCCTCCAGCCAGGACAAGATTTACTAATAAATGCAATAGCGATTATGTGCCAGGCATAGTTTTAGGAACTGGAAAGAGCAGGTGAAGACAACACACAGGCATGCCTGGCCTTGTGGGAAAGAGATATCAACAAATAATCATAGGAATGACTATGGAATTACAAATGCAATTAACATTGCAAAGAAAAGCCCCAGGGCTATAAGAAATGAGACTAGCAGCTTGGAGAGGTTAAGAAAGGTCTCCCAGCAGAGGGATAGCTATTTATAGTCATTTAAGCTGAACTCACGGAAGATGAGGGAGAGATGGCTATGGCTTTCTTAAACATCTATCTTTTACTTTCTCAGAAGTATTAAACACTTATTCTTTATCCAATGACACACACACACACACACACACACACACACACACACACACACACACACACATACAAGCCAAAGTTGGCATCTTGAAGAAGAAGACACACACACACTCACACCTAAGTTGACACATTGGCTACATGATTGTGATTAGCTATGATAAAGCATAAACTATCCACATCCACTCTTAATACAAGTTAACCCCTGTGCCTTGCTGACACAACATTAAGGGGAAGAAACTGAACTCACTTCCACCACACAGCCCATCCTTACCTTGCTCATTAATCACTGTTACTGTACTGTTCAGCTCCACCTCCACCTCCATAGAGCAACATGTCCAACACGTCTGACGATAATTTTCAGATGCCCAGTGCTCACAGTGTTCTCTGTGTAATCGTTTACCCAGTGTGAGGGTTTCCTCTGGGAAGAGAGCAACAGGGAAAAGAGAAACAGGACGATTTAAAAAACTCTATGACACAGGTCTCCAAGCTCCAAGGCGCTTGTCCTCGGGCTATCCACCACCGTAAATGGTCTTGCCCTCTTGGTTCCTCACTCGTTACTGTTTGAAAACACAATGACACTTGATCATATTTTGAATCTCCAAATGTCTAGTTTGGAGTCAGACAGAGAAAACTTTAAGTACTCAGGCAAGGGACATTTGCAAGAGCAGACAATCCTCAAGGCTAGTTTTGGCATCTCTTATGAATTTTCTCATATGTGTAAATTACTTTTCTATATGAACTAATAAGAAACTGCATGTCCTGAATGATCACATAGTTCGAGTCATTCTTAGTGGGTATTTCTCAGCTTCCTCTATATTGTGGGCTGGTTTTGTCTACCAGAAACACTCTGTCTTGTCCCTGTATAATCAGTGTCAATTCAATAGCACACTGTCTTATGTTTGTGGATTCACAGTCATAGCAGCCATGTTTACATCCCAGTAAGGTTCTAAGGTGGGAAAAGACCCTCTCTGTCTTGATTGCCTTCAAACCCTGTACATTCTTAACATGAAAAAATGGTACAACTTTGCTGATAGACCAATCCACAGGCCTCTAGGTATAGAAGAGAGTTTCTTCCATCTGTGCATCTCTAGTTCTGCATCTCTGTCACCTTCCCCAGTGGAAGAGAGGGTGAAGGAACCTCTTCCAGTTTAGCTGTGTATGGTTTATTTCTTCTGGCATCTCAGACATGTCTCCTGCCGGCCTGTCCTCAGCCTGGAGAAGAGAAACTCAGCAGAAATAACAGGTTCGCCTGTCCTCAGTTGACCTCCAAAGAAACTAGGACAGTGGGAGGCTGAAGGTAAGGCCTCTCCATCACGCACCAGCGGTCAAAGCTGGCTTTCAGTGGAACCTCTCCAAACAGCTGAAATTGGTGTCAAACCACCAGTCTGGGCAGCCTCTCCCAGGGCTTCCTCGGCCACTAAGTGTTCTACCCCGAGTGAACTCCACCCAGTGGTGAGCTAAGGTCAATCAAACATGCATTCATTTGCCGGAAAGTGACATATCCAACCGGCCTGGCTCTCTGATGATGCCCACAGAGTCCAGCTGTGGCTGGCTGCATGCTCACAGGTGCCGGGTACCCAGCTAAGTATGCCAGTGGCTCATGGGATGGGCAGGAGATATTGGCACAGGGCACCAACACTTCTGCAGGAGTCATAGTGAAGGTTGTCATGTAGCATAGAAACAGGTTAAGTTTGAGCTTCCGAAGATCAAGGCTTCCATCACAGCTTGGTCTTGTGCAGGCCCTTTAATGGCACTTTCACTCTGTTTAACTACTTGTCAAATGAAGGTTACATAGGGTAATTGTGAGAAGTAGCAATCACAAAAGTAAAGAACCAGCTGTCCAGTAATACAGGATCAAACAGATGATAGAAAGGAGCAAAGAGCCCTCCTCAGATGACAACCAGGTTCTGTTAATGCTGAAGCTGATGTGGTGGGTCTCGAGTCTACCCTTGAGGGCTGTGCATATTGCCTGATGGGTAGTACGCTGGAAGACACCAGCCTCAGAGACAGAGCCTTGTCCTATCTTCTATTGCCTTGAATAGAGCATTTCGCTTCCATGACTCTCATTTTCTTGAATTAGCAACTGGGACTGTTTGGAGTTGTTCATTTTTATGGCTTTGGGGTTGAACCTTTCCATTTGTCTCTTAACTAGGCAAGGGCAGGTGAGTTTGTAGGGCCCCAAGGAGCTCTCAGCTGAGGATGTAGTGTAAATACCAACATCATCAATTTGGATCTCTGCAAGAGGCAGCAAAGCAGGTTTTCTGTGGGATTTAGCCCTGAACGCAGCATCTACAGAGTGTCCCAGTCCTATCCATCTAATCCGTGCTGCTGTGATCTCTGCCACACATGCGGTTATTAGACAATGGCCAGTGGATCAGTCTCAGTGTCTAGCAGATCCTCCAGGGCAGCGTGCTAGCGGCGGTGAGCTGACTTCTGGAAACATTTTCCATTCCATGCATGGCAACAAGTAAACATTTCCTTATTGGCAATTAATCAGATCAACCGTCTCTGACCCTCCCACAGTGGGAGTCTCAAGGAACCACGCAGAGTCTCTAAACATAGCAAAGACATTTCTTCCCAAAGCCAGGTCTTGCTACTATCTCAGCTGCTGCTGCCTGAGCTGTTTTGAATGACAGGCCCTCTTCTTTGGTGCTGTGCTTCTTCTTTCCTACCTTCTGTCCTAGAACTCAGCTAAAAACAACATGCAATGTCATCTCAACATGTCTCTAAAAAGGATCCCCTTGATACCCAGGGGGGCAGCGACTCAGCTGGTCTCCAAATCGCTGTCTGTATTTCCTTCTCTCAGCACCCATAGATGCCCTACCTCTCCTGGATTTCAGGGTAGGACTTCTTGGCATATACCTGTCCTGTGTGAGGTTTTGCTGTCATGGACCATCTGGACCTGACTCTTCCAAAGATGCTCTTCTTCTCTGTGAGAGTCAGCAGGGCTTTTGAAAGCAACCTGTTGGCAACACACACCTGCAGACTTACAGTAACTTTTCCACAGAACACCTTCCACAGGCAAATGGTACCATTCATTCACATTCTCTCACTCTATTCCTCTGATGGATTTTATTAAGGACTACCTATAAAATTTCTCCTCAGGGCTCACTCATTTGGTAGAGAATGATTAAAAGCTTATTCTGCTGTGTGTCTCTGGTGTTTGGAAGTAGGGAACACCCAATATCTTCTGAATAAATAAATACATACATACACCTTCCATTTATTTTCTATGAACCAGAACAGCAGAGTTGAGGAACCTTCCAGCCACTAAAGGGCAAGAGAACACAGTTTTGGGCTTTCCCTCAGTTTCTAGGAGAAGAGGGTACAGGAAAAAGCAACAATATAAAGGAAATGATCAGCCATAAATGAAACATGCTTAAGCTTTGGGAACACACACACACACACACACACACACACACATACACACACACAGCCACACACTGGGCTGGTGATTGACAAGTTCAGTGAGGGATTTCCAGCTTCTCTCAGCTTCCCAGCATTTCTTCTTGAGAGACTGAGACCCATCCAATTACATAAGGGCATTTGGAGGGCACAGGAATTGTGGGAACTTCTTCTCACACTGCGGTAAAACTTATCTGGACTTCAAATACTCCCTCCTCCACTTCCTTGTCAACTAGCCTGTCCAAAAAAAAACCCTCAGATTCTCTCCCTTGATGTTCCTAACAGGTGTTTCCTTCCAATACAAAGCCCTATAGGAAACGTGAGAACCCAGAAACACAAAGCCATCAGTGATAATATTTTACATCTTCCACACCTCTCACCTCCACAGTTGGGCGGTTGTAACGTGATCTGACCTGGACATGCACAGCCTTGATTACAAGTGGTTGCAGTGGTCGGTGCTTCAAAGTCGTGAAATGCTCAGGCATGCGCTGGCTGCAGATGGGATGACAAAGTATCGCGTGTTCACCACAACCCCTCAAATTCATGGCACCTACTGCAAGCTGAGTTCCTTATTCCACATTTGCCTGTTACTGACCCTGAGAACATTTTCTCACAATTATTGTCACATGCATGCAGACTAACATTTTTGCATGTGTTTCAGGGCTAATACATGGCATATGCACATATTAAGTACATGCAGATTTTGATGATTTTATTCATTTTCTCTTTGGCTTGAGCTTGAGGAGTGAGGACACCCCAGAGGCCCATGTGCTCCACCCAAGGGTGGTGCTCATTCAACACACATTCATTGAGTGCTTGTCCCAAGCCAGGCACCGTAGTAGATGAAAGCGATGTCACGACACTCCCACCAAGCATGGATCCCATCAGAGGGTCATTTTTAATGAGCAAATAAACACATTAGAAATTCACATGCCACATGGTGTGGATGCCTGGAGAAACAAGCCAGGGAGAAAGAAGGAAGGATGAGCCAAGTGTGCCCTTTCAGATGGGGGTCAGGGGCGCTTCTCTTAGGAAGTAGCCTCTAACCAGAGCTTCATAAAGCAAGAACCATGGGCGTACATAGGGAAGAAATGTCCCAAGCAGGAGACTGGCAGGTGCAAAGGTCCTGAGGTAGAGCCTAGTTGGGTGTGTCAGAAATAATCAGCAGCTATGAGGTCATACATCTAGATGTAAACTTGAAAGTGCCTGTCTTCTCCCAGACAGGCTCTGCTCATCTCCAGGTGCCCAGTAATCTGTGTGGAAGTGACTAAACCAGTAAAGTTTGGGGACAAAACTAGATTTGGACTTTTTACGAAATCCCTGATGTCTCCATGTTAGCTCAAATGTTGAAAATAGTCTGTGAACAAGACAAGTCCAATCCAGAGTTTCTCTCTTGTGAGCTCTACTCAAGTGAGTAAATGACTTTCTTTTTTTTCCCTTCCTTCTTCCCTGCCTTACTTCCTTTCCCTCCCATTCCTTCCCTCCCTCCCTCCCTTCCCCTCTTTCCCTCCCTCCCTCCCTCCCTCTCCCCTCCCTTCTCTTTCCTTTTTAAAGAGAGGGTCTCATATAGCTCAGGTTGGCCTAAGACTTGCTGTGTAGCCTATGATGACATTGATTTCCTCATCCTCCTGCCTCCCACCTCCTAAGTGCTGACATTAAAAGAGTTACTGTGTCAAGTTTATTTGGTGCTAGGGATCGGTCCAGAGCTTCACCACACACACACACACACACACACACACACACACACACACACACACACACACACACCAGGCAAGCACTCTATCAACTAAGCAGTATCCCCAGTTCCGTAAAGTCAAGTTTTTCACCTTACTTTTAGACTCTAAGTTTTTAAAAATGCATAATACTATGTGGTCCAAGTTAGCTTGCTTTTAGCTCCTATAACAGTCTGCTAGACGGTCTGTGGCTCTCACTTCCATTCCTCAAATAGAAGTTGCCTGAAGACTCAGTCTTGATTGATTTAGTATTCTCAGTAATTATCTGTGCTGAACAAAAGATTTCAAAAGAAATCTACTAAGATAATTCATTTAGAGGGAGCCTTTGTCTAAAATAATGAATATATATATATATATTAAAAATACTCACAAATATATAAATTAAATCAGAACTTGAAAGCTATTTTAAATGCTTAAAACCTTGTGCAAAATTACATTGTAACCATAACAAAAATAATTTAAACACCAAGAATTCACTATCATTTACAAGCATACCAGAATTCAGAGCATGTATTGGAAAAGTCCCCCAAAAAGCAGAAGTCCCCCCATGAAAGCAAAAGAGAAGACATAAATGGGCCCAGCATCATCGTGTCTTCATGTGGGCGCTGTCCTCTGCAGGGTAGCACAGGGCATGTCTCTGCTGGTTTGAAATAGGTGTCAGATGGAAAGAATTTTCTTCCAGACAGTGACCCTTTCATTCACGGCTTATCCCTACCCCTCCCTGTGGGTTTGTGCTCAGAGCAGCAATACGCACAAAATTGACCCAGCCACCATATCGCCTTGCATTTGGCAGTTCCTAAAACCTTTTACTTGTCACTCTGGGAGGTCATAAGCCAGCTGAGAACACAGGCTCAGAGAAAGAAATGCAGACAAGCCAAAGCCAGTCTATGTTAAAGCCACTGTTCCCCCTGCATAGCATGCTGCTCTTTTCACACGTTAGGCTTAAGAAATATACATCTTTTCTAATTAAAAAAATTTGAGAATGGATCGTATTTTAAGTTTAAAGTTCAGCTGCATATTCTCAACTTCTTCCACACAATTCAAGGGTTTAAAAAATTAAGACCCTCTAAATACTAATTTTAAAGCCAGATAATATGAAAACATTCTAATATTTCTCAGTGGAAGAAGAGAGGAACATAGGATTTGGTCTAGAATAATAAAACAGGAATGATTTCCAAGGCATAATTTAATCCTTGCTCTTTTAACTTTGTCTAGGATCCATTAAATAGAAAAACAAAACTGATCTGATGCGGTGTTAAAATATGAAGATCAAAGCATGCACATTGGCTTGTTATAAGCAGCCAGAAGTCTTAAACCAGCTCTAAACCAGTTTCTTTCTCAAATGAGTAGAAATTCCAATGATTGCATGTGAAAGTGCATGTATTATGCACAATAACTGAAACAAAGAACTAAAGGAGAGTTAGCCATAGATTCTTCTCCAGAAGCTTCCTAAAATGTACACATACACATATTGTTAGTTTGTTTTCTATTGCTATGGTAAACATCACGACCAAAAGCAACCTGGAAAGGAAAGGGTTGATTTCACCTTACAGCTTACAACGTGGAAGGAAGCCAAGGCAGGAACTTAAGACAAGAACTTGTAGGCAGGAACTAAAGCAGAGGCCATGGAGGTGTGCTGCTTTACTAGCTTGCTTAGCTTGTTTTCTTATCCCAGGACCAACTTCTCAGGGTGGCATCACTCTCCGTAAGCTGAGCCCTCCCAAATCAAACATTAATTAAGAAAATGACCTACAGAATTGCTGACAGGCAGTCTAATAGACTCGTTTTCTCAATTGAGGTTCCCCTTCTCAGATAATTCTAGCTAATGTCAAGATGATAAAAGCTATCCAGCACACAAATGTAAAAAGAATTAAATGGAGTTATCCTATAATAGGACAACAATGTCCCCACTAGATACCACAGGCTAACAATGAAAAAAAAAAAAAAAAAAAAAAAAGACCAGGACCAGGAATGAGTTACCTCCTTTGGAGTTGTTGGCCAGGGAAATTCAATATACACCATTTCTCTTCTATCAGGTTCAGTGTATCTGGTTTTATGTTGTGGTCTTTGATTCACTAAGATTTGAGTTTTGTGCTGGGTGATAGATATGGATCTGCATTCTTCTACATGCAGACATCCAGTTAGACCAGCACTATTTGTGAAGATGCTTTCTTTTTTTCCTTTGTATAATTTTGGCTTCTTTGTAAAAAATCAAGTATCCATGGGTGTGGATTTACTTCTGGGTCTTCAATTTGAATCTATTGACCAACTTGTCTGTTTTTATGGCAGTACCATGCAGTTTTTATTTTTATAGCTCTGTATTACAGTTTGAAATCAGGAATGGTGATACTTTCAGAAGTTCTTTTATTGCACAGGGTTATTTTAGCCATCCTGGGTTTTTTGTTCTTCCATATGAAGTTGAGTATTATTCTTTCAAGGTCTATAAAGAATTATGATGGAGTGTTGATGAGGATTGCATTGAATCTGTAGATTGCTTTTGGTAAAATGGCCATTTTCACTATGTTAATCCTGCTGACCAATGAGCATGACAGATCTTTCTATCTCCTGATCTATCTTCTCCAACTTCTTTCTCCAAAGACTTGAAGTTCTTGTCATATAGTTCTTTCTCTTGCTTGGTTAGAGTTACCCTCAAGATATTTATATTATTTGTGGCTATTGTGAAGGGTTTTGTTTTCCTGATTTCTTTCTCATCATTTGTATATAGGAGGGATACTGATTTTTTTTTTTAGTTAATTCTGTATCCAGCCACTTCACTGAAGGTGTTTACCTGGAAGGGGAGAGAGGGAAGGGAACAGGAGGGATCAGGTTGGGGGAAGAGGGAAAGAGAGAATATTAGGAGAGACAACTGGAATCTGGGGCATCTCTGGGATGAGCTAGAAGCCTAGAACAATGGAACCTCCCAGGAATCTATGAGGGTGACCCAAGCTAAGGCTCCTAACAATAGAGGATACTGAGCCTGAACCGGCCATCTCCTGTAACCAGGTAAGACTTCTAGTGGAGGGACTGGGACACCAACCCAGCCACAAACCCTTCAACCTACAATTAGTCCTGCCTACAAGATATGCTGCCAAAGATGGTGTGGAAATTGTGGGAGCGGACAACCAATGACTGGCCCAGCTGGAGACCCTCACCCCTGAGAGGGAGTTCCCCCTCCACCCAGGGCCAGGACCCAGAGGCGGGATACCCCAAAGACCTAGGATAGAATCAAACATGGCTGGCAAAAACAAACAAAAATGTCAATGAAATGATTCCTAATGGTATTCTGCTGCACTCATAGATTGTTGCCTAGACCAACTGTCATTAAGAGAGGCTTCCCCCAGCAATTTATGGAAACAGATACAGAGAACCACAGTCAAACATTAGGTGGAGGCTGGGGAATCCTACAGAAGAGAGGAGGAGAAACTGTAGGATCAGTGGTTTCGAGAGCACAACAAGAAAACCCATAGAATCAATCAACCTGGGCTCATAGGAGCTTACAGGGACAACCAGGGAGCCTGCATGGAACCGACCAAGGCACTCTGCATATATGTTACAGTTGTGTAACTTGGCCTTCATATGAGATTCCTAATAGTGAGAGCAGGGGATGTCTCTGACTCTGTTGCCTGCTTTTGGGACCCATTACACCCACCATATTGCCTCATCCAGTCTTAATAGAAGAGGAGGTGCCTAGTCTCAGTGCAACTTGATATACCATGGCTGGCTGATATCCATAGGAGGCCCACCTGAAGAGAAACAGTGGAGGAGTGGTTGGGGCAAAGGGAGGTAGGGGACAGGAGCTGGGTATAGAGGAGAGAGAGGAAACTTTGCTTGGGATGTTAAAACAAAATAAACAAGTTAATTAATTAACAACAACAAAAGAACTAAAATAAATCCCTGGACATTGAGAAGAAAAACTTTAAAATGGGGGTACAGAACTAATCAGAGAGTTCTCAAAAGACGAAGCACAAATGATTGAGAAATACTTAAAGAGATGTTCAACATCCTTAGTTATCAGGGAGGTGTAAATCAAAACTTCTCTGAGATTTCATACTACCCCAGTCATCGGCCAAGATCAATAAAACAATTGCACCTCGTGCTGGTGGGGATGTGGGGAAAGGGGGGACACTCTTCATTACTGGTAGGAGTGCAAACTTGCACAGTCACTATGAAAATCAGGTGGCAGATATCTAGGAAGCTGAGAATTCATTTACCTTAGACCCAGCTACATCACCCTTGGGCATATACCCAAAAAGATTCTATATCCCACTACAGAGACACTTTCTCATCCATGTTCATTGCTGCTCTCTTCACAATAGCCAGAAATTGGAAATTCACCGATGAATAGATAATAAAAATGTTGTACATTTACATGACGGAATATTATTTAGCTGTAAAAATATCCACAAAATTATGAGATTTGCAGGTGTATGGATGGAGGTTAAAAAGACATTCTGAGTGAGGTAATCCAGACCCAAATAGACAAATGTCTGTTTTCTCCTATATGTGAACAGTAGCTTTTAAGCCTTTGATATATATGCTACAATCTGTATAACCACAGAGGTTAGTCATAGATTGTATGAAAATTTTCTTTTAAAAAAAAAATCTTTGAAATAAACAAGACAATGAATAGTGTGTGTGTCCAGGTCATTAGTCACTTTTACTTATCTCATGGGTCTGACAAAACCAACAAAAGGACAAAAGCAACTTGAGAGGGGGAGGGAGGGAGGGGAGAGAGGCAGTTAGGAGGGAGGGAGGGAAGAAGGGAGGGAGGCAGGATGCAGGGAAGGAGGGGAGAGAGAGGTGGGAGTGCTGTGGGATGGTCTGTATGTCAAATGTGTTGCTCTGATTGGTCAATAAATAAAACACTGATTGGCCAGGAGCCAGGCAGGAAGTATAGGCAGGACTAACAGAGAGGAGAATTGAGAGAACAGGAAGGTGGAGGGGACACTGCCAGCTGCTGCCATGTCAAGCAGCATGTGAAGATGCTGGTAAGCCACGAGCCACGTGGCAAGGTATAGATTTATAGAAATGGGTTAATTTAAGATGTAAGAACTAGATAGCTAGAAGCCTGAGCCATTAGGCCAAACAGTTTAAATAATATAAGCATCTGTGTGTTTATTTTCTAAGTGGGCTGTCAGACTGCCAGGGTTTGGCAGGACCCAGAGAGAAAACTCTCCAGCTACAGTGGGAGGGGGAGGGAAGTAGGGATGGAGAGAGAGAAGAAGGGAGGGAGGGAGAGAGGGAGGAAGGAAGAGTGTGAGAGAGAGGCAGGAGGGAGGGATTTTTTTGTTTGTTTGTTTCTGGTTTCAGGGGATACTGCTCAACACGATAGAGAAGTTAAGGCCACAGAAGCAGGAGACTGTTGGTAATATTGCATCCACTGTTGGGAAGTAGGAAGTGATGATGTATGTGCTCAGTTCACTCTCTCCTTTTATCCAACTCTGACCTTCCTATAGGATGGCATTGCCCACATTTAGGAAGGTCACCCCATTAATTAACCTAATCTGGCTAGTCTCTCGGAGACATGGCCAGATGATAGCTTTTTCAGGGGTTCTAGCTTGTGAGGTTGGCAATCACTATCAGTCAACACAGAGAGACTGTTTTTGGAGATGAGATCTTGTTGTGGAATAATCCTCTCATACAATGTGAACATTTGTCACTCAAACTGGTTTAATAAAATGCTGATTGGCCACTAGCGAGGCAGGAAGTATAGGCAGGGCTACCAAACTCAGAATGCTGGGAAGAGGAAGGGCAGAGTCAGGAGTCACCAGCCAGACACAGAGGAAGCAAGATGAGAATGCCGAACTAAGAAAAGGAATCCAAGCCATGTGGCTAAACATAGATAAGAATTATGGGTTTATTTGAGTGTAAGAGCTAGTGAGTAATAAGCCTGAGCTACCAGTCGAGCATTTATGAGTAATATTAAGCCTCCAAGTCAATTATTTGGGAAGTGGCTGCTGGGTATTTGGGAGTTGTAGGTGGGACAGAAACTTCTGCTTACAGGATCTAATGTAACCTGACTAGTGTCAAATGCTCTACATCAGTAAGAATGACTTTGAACTTCCAATTCTTTTGCCTCCACCTCCAGAGTGCTTGGATCATAGGCATGTACCACCACACCTGGGTATGTGGTAATGGGGGTGGAATTCAGAACTTCATGCATGCTAGGCAACTACTTTACCAACTGAGTTATTTTCCAGCCCAGGAAAGTAAATACTAATGAAGAATGAATCACCAGTGTGGTGGTTTGAATAGGAATGGCCTTCATAGAGTCATGTGTTTGAATGCTTAGCCCATAGAACGTGGCACTATTAGGAGCTTTGGCCTTGTTGGAATAGGTGTGGCCTTAGAGGAAGTGTGTCACCGTGGGGGCAGGCTTTGAGGGATCACTTGCTCAAGCTATGCCCAGTGTGGTACTCAGTTTACTTCTGCTGCCTGTGGATCAAGATGTAGAACTCTCAGTTTCTTCTCCAGCACCATGTCTGCCTGCACACCGCCATGTTTCCTGCCATGATGATAATGGACTAAACCTTTGAAACTATAAGCCAGTGCCAATGAAATGTTTTCCTTTGTAAGAGTTGCCATGGTCGTGGTGTTTCTGCATAGCAACAGAAATCTTAACTAAGACAACCAACCTCAGAGATCAAGCAGAGGAATTTCCCCAGAACACAGAGAGAACAGAAATGTGAGGGAAAACATGAATGAAAGTTTAGGGTATAGAGGAATGGTTCAAAGTTTAGATTATTCTAGTTGTTGTTTCTTTTTGAGCTTTTGTTGTTGTTGTTTTGAACCAGAGTCTTGCTGTGTGGCCCTAGCTGGCTTGGTACTCACTATGTAGCTCAGGCTGGCATCACCAGCCTTTTGTCTCAGCCCTTCAAGAGATGAAGTCAAAGACACAAACCACCATGCCCCGAACTTAATGCTTGTAAATTATCTGCTAAGGAGTTAAGAAAGAACACGGAATGTGCATTTATTTTCAAATATTCCCAATAACATTCCCTTATGTATATAATATGTTGGCACACAAAGTAAGCATGATTAAATTTTGAAAGGTTGAAATACTATAAACTATGTTCTCTGAACAGAATGATATTTAATAAAATCCATAACAGAAAAAAAGAAGGGTGAAAATATCTTAAAACTGAATAATATTCTTCTAAACAGTTTCAAAGGAAAAAAAATCATAACAGAAATTAAAAATTTTAATTGATTGAAAGTGAGAAATGCCTACTAAAATTGTGGAATGCACCTAACATCATACTTAAAATGAGATGTGCATTGAAATGGTTGTTTGGAAAAGAAAAAGGTTACTGTGACTAATTTCAGCACAGTGTGTTAGACTAGCCAGAGCAGACAGACTGACTTCTTGCCAGGTCCAGAGCAGCAATGAGTGGAGGTAGAAAGCCACCATGGCATACGTGCGTGCGTGTGTGCAGCAGACCTACTAGGTGAGCTGAAACAGAAGAGCAGCTGTTCTAACTCTTAAGATAAGCTGGAGCAACTGGAGTTCTTGTAACTCAGTATAAATAAATGACACAGCAACTATAGAAAACAATCCAGTGTCTTCTTATAACGTCGTACAGACACTTACCTTGACACCAGCAACTCCATTTCTGAAGTATTTACAAACGGTGTGTAAATATTAGGTCCACACTAAGACTTGCATGAAAAATGTTCATGGCAACTTTCCTTCCAAATAGCTGCAAGCTGGAAAAGACATAAATACCCACCAACAGATGGCTAGGCAGTCAACTAGTGCCCCATGTAAAGCAGTGCTACCCGGAGACAAAAGGAAGGGTTATTATACACTGAACCATAGGTGAAGCTAAAGAATTATGCTCAGTGAACACTATAAACACAAAAGAGTACATACCATATGCTTTCATTTAAATAAAACTCTATAAAAGACAAATATAATGCATAGTGACAGAAAACAGATTAGTGGTTGACTGGGTCTGTGCGGGGGATTAGTTAGAACTGGGACAGAGAGGAACTTTTGGGGATGAGGTAACTTGCTGTATCTCAGTTGGGATGGTGGTTTTACGGGCATATAAATTTGTCAGAACTCATCAAAATGAACACTCAAAATGGACACATTTTAAATCGGTGCAGCCATTATGGGAAACAACATGGAAATTCCTCAAAAAAAATTAAAAATAAAACTACCATATGATCTAGCAATCCCACTACCAGGTATATCCAGAGGAAATGAAATCAGTATGTTAGAGAGATGTCTGTACTACAGTGTTGTCCATGATAACCTAGATCTGGACGCAGCCTGCATGTCCACCAATGGATGGATGGATATGGAAGATGTGCAAGCTGCTGACAACAGATCGCACCATTCTGCCTTTTAACAACAAGATTTTGCCATTTTCAGCAGCATGAATAAACCCAGAGGTTGTGTTGGGGGATACGGTACAGAAGGTAAGTGCTGAATGAGCTCATGGGCGGAATCTAAAAACTGAAGCTCACAAGGGTAACAAGCACGGGTGGGTGAAATGTGGGGAAGAGAAGGATACATTCAGTTACCTAGGAGACATATGCTCAAGCGATCTACTACACAATTTAGCACCTTACGGCTTGGATATGAAGTGTCTCCTCCGTAAGGCTCAGTCATTGAAGGCTTGGTCCCTGCAGCAGTGGTTGGCGGTGAAGCTTTTGAGAAGTGATTGGTTCACAAAGGTTTTACCAATCAATTGATGACTTCAGATTTTAAGTATATTACTGGTAGGTGGTGGACTCTTAGTTGTGAGACTGGCTGGCTGATGGAGGTCAGTGGGGCCTGCCTTTAAATAGTGTCTTATTCACAGCCTCTCCCTGTATCTCTTGCATCTCTTGCTCTGCTTCTTGACTGCCATAACCGCTGTACTACCCTGCCTATGCAGCAGCCCAGACGTTAAAACCAGGGGACTTTTGGCTAGAATCTCTGAAACAGTGGGCCAAGGCAGATGCTTCCACCTTTAAGTTGGTCCTGTCATGTGTTGCTGCCATTATGACAAACTAACACAGTTGCTGCAGATAACAGTGTTTTCAGAATCCTTAAGAGAATATGTATTAAATGTTCCCCCAACAGAAACAAGTATTTGGTATAAAGCTTATGCTAATCAGTTCAGCTGAGTCATTCTATAATATATATGTATTTTAAAGTTCACACTATACTCATAAACATTCCTATGTATATATGTATAGATACGTACATGTATCTATACATATATCTATACATATATGTACATTCCTATTTATCAATGGGAAGACTACCTTAAGTGTAGATCTATTGAATATAAAGTTTGCCTTGGTAAAGCAGATGTTTATAAAGTTTTCAGGTTTTCTCTCTAAACTCTACCTTCCTTTTAATTCCTTCTGTTCCACTTTCTCTGAAAGAACTGTTCACAGGTTTCCTTTATCACTTCAGCCGTTAATCAACATGCTCTGTGCATCATAAAATTCTTCTGGCCAGTCACCCGTGCCTCCTCTTTGCTGAGTCGCTCTGCAAAGGTGAACTTCTATGGGCCAATCAGCAGCATTCACCATGCTTGACCTCCCCTCCTCTCTCACGGTTATGCTCTATGGCTGTCCTAATGGAGCAAACACTCTTCTCAACTATGTGATCTCCACCACCTCTCCACCTTGAAATGTTGGCACGCACCTTAGACCCCTGGTCTACTCTGCTTATACTATTTCCTTTGGGACTATTATCCATTTTCATGGTTTAGTTTCCCTCCATATGGTCACAACACTCAAACTGACCCCTTTAATGTAGAGCCCCACCCCAGAACTCCATCCAGACTCACATCCAAATCTTTATGCCGTGTCCCTATGTAGGTTTCTATTAAATGTCTCCAAATTAGTATTCCAGACCTTTCTCCACAATTTTTTCTTCTCATAATGCCGCATCCAATGTTCAATACCACTTATTCAGTTTTTTTAAAACAAAATCTGTGGAGTCTTTGATATTGCTTTTTATATTATGCCCTCCACCAAGTCTAACACTTGTTGTCAACATATATCTAGCACCCAATCACTTCTCACTCTCTCCACCACCGCCATCCCCATCTACATCAGCACCATTCTTGCTTTTGATTGCAACTTAGAATCATCTCTATAGTCTTTCTAATGGCTTCAAGCTCAGCATCCCCTTGCCTCGATCTCCCGAGTATTACCCCCACACCCCACCACTCCTTGCTTTTCTGCTTCCCCACACTGAGCATCAAGTTCAGGGTCTCACACACTCTCTGCAGGCGCCCTACCATGGGACTGGATTCCCAGCCCCTACAGCTATTTTTGAGGCAATGTCTTTCCTTGAACTCACTCTGTAGTTCAGGCAGGTCTTGAACCTATGATCCTCCCACCTCAGCCTCCTTGAGTAAGTCCGACTTGTGTCACCAGCCTTAGCTTCTGTCTCTTTCTCTATCATCTGAACATACCAGCCAGAGGAATCCTGCTGAAACACAAAAGTTGACACTTCTCTGCTCCAAGCTTTTCTGTGTCCCCTCGTTTCCTTTAGAGTAAAATTCAGTGTTTGCCAACTGTGCCCAATGCAGCTCGTCTTCTAGCTCTGATAGATAGTGCTTGCTTTGCTGACCCCTCCTTCTTCCCTGGGGTCTTTGCACTTACTCCTCTTCCTGCCACACTTCCCCCTTCATTAACTCATGCAAAATGCCACCTTGACCTTCCTTGATGGCCCACTTCAAGAAGCAACCTTCCTCCACACCTTCTCCCCATCCCGTGGTCTCCTCTCTACAGAACTCATTATATGTTAATATGCTTTGTCCTTCATAATGCTTTTTGTACCCATTTCTCCCAAATAAAGTAGTGGAAGCTCTGTCTGTTTTGTTCAGCACTATAACTCTGACACCTAGAACTATGCCTGAATCATAACAGGAATTCAATAAGAGTTTGTTAAATTAATATTTGTATGAAAATGCTAATGTTAAAAATCTGCCTTTAAATGAGATTTTCCACTTCCAAACTGTTAACTATTTTATTGTTATTTAAGCTGTTATCCATATTAATGGGTTGCCTTGTCACTGTCATTTTCATATATGTATATCATTATACTTTGGCCCTCTCATTGCCCATCCCTGTCCCTCAATGTTGCTGGCCTCCTCCATAGCCATTGCTTATCATTGTTCTGAGAGTCTAGTCAATATAATCAGCTGTTAAAACAAAATTTCACTTACTTAAAATAATTTCCATTATTTACTGATGCACTATGTACTCAGAAGACCTGAAAGGAAAAAAGTAGAATCTGTGTTTGAATGTCTATTAGTGTTGTCAACTGAACTCTGTCCTCTTATCATTCACAGTCCAAGCCCTGAACTCTAGTGCCTCCAATAATGACTAACCTGAAGACAGCATTAGAGAGGTGAGTTAACAAGAAGTCACTACAGTAGGCCACAGCTGATATGACTAATGTCTTCATAGAAGATGAATACATACAAAAAGACCTAGAAGGTGTTCACACACAGAGGGCAGATCGTGTAGGAGACACAGGACAAAGGAGGCTTCTGCAGCCATAGAGAACGTTGTGCTTTGACCTTAGACATCTAGCCCCCAGGGCTGGAAAAACTGAATATCTTAAGCCCTGTGTCTATATAGCTTCTTGTGGCAGCTGGACAAACTAGCACAGTTGCCAATAACCAGTTAAAGGATAAAAGGGAAAATACTTGCCTTCATAGTAGCCCTGGCCTAATAAAATGCCTAGCAACAACCTTATCATGTAAAAACATTGGTTTGTTTTCTTATTCTTAGCACCCATGGGACCCAGGAATGGGGCAGGGCCATGGTTTCTTATCCCTCGTGTTGGCATCATCTGCTCAAAGCTACCCAAACAACACAGCCTTTGTCCAACAGCACAGACTTACAAAGAGAGGGTGTTAAATATTAGATTGTGGTCTCAGATTCGATCCACTTCAACCTGGTTTACTGTGCTTTGATGGGGCTTACTGTGATGGCTAAACCAGATAAGGCTGAGAGATACCCAGGCCATTAGTATAAGACACACCCCAGAGTATGTTTCCAGATGAGATTGAGAGGAGAAGACCAGCCCTGAGTGGGTGGCACCATTCCCAAGCCAGACTCCAGATGGAATGAGAGGAAAAGGGGAAAGCCCGTGTGCACAGGTGTTCTCACTCTGCTTCCTGGTCACTATGGTGACACCTGCTCCCCCTCCTCTACACCTCCTATGTGAAGCACAGAGACCTCTGGAATTGTGGTCTAGAGTAAATCTTCCTCCTCTGAGGTTCTGTCAGACATTTTGTCACTGTGACAGAAAGTTCGTTTGGACCATATTTTTTCTCACCTAAAGCAAAAAAGTAATCTTAACCACTCATTCATTCAACAGTGAAGACTTTAGGTAGAAGACTTTGTGACAATGAAAATACCTTGTCCAAAGACAAGGAGTCACAGCTCTGAGGTCCAGGGTGTGTCCTAGCTTGCTGTGATGAAAAGAAACAACAAAAAACAAACAAACAAACAAAAAACCCTGACCAAAGGCAACGTGGGAGGAAAGGGCTTATTTCATCACAAACCATCATTGAGGGAAGTCATGGCCGGAACTAACGTGGGAACTTGGAGGCAGGAACTGAAGCAGAAGCTGTGGAGGAACACTGCTTATCAGCTTGCTTTATATATGGCCCAGGATCTCCTGTCCACAGTAGCCTGCCCCCCATCAATCATTAACCAGGCAAATGCCCTTACAGACTTTCCCACAGACCAGTAAAATGAAGCATCGTCTCATGCAAGATTCTCTCTTTCTGAATGACTTTAGCTACTATCAAGTTGACAAATAACCAACCAGCACATGGTGTATGGTAGACACCCTCCAACCCTTCCTCTGTTTAGCTGCTGCTGGCTCACAACACAAGAGGCAAACTCAGGAGAGTGGTTGCCCCTGCTGCTGCTCCGTCTTCTCCCCTCCCCTGCATAATCTGTAGCCGTTGTCTACATTTCCTAAGACAGTTCAAAGTTGTTGCCATGGGGATCAGACTCTTCCAGAAGACCTCTCTTCCAACATTTTCACAGGGATGTTTCTTTCTCCTCAAGCTTTGGCTCAATTCCACCACCCACAAGACTCATCCAAATTCAAGCTCTACCCCTGCTCCACACCCTGCCATTGGAACATGTTCTCTTTCATGGTTTGTCACTATTTAGCCTTTCTCTGCATTTTCTTATTAGTGCTCTGGATTTCATCCACTAGATCACAAGTGCCCACAAATGCAGACCATCATTCTTGTCTTTATGTGTCAGGGCTGGCTCCACCAGAGCTCCACAACACCTTTAACTTCCAGTGATATGGGCCGGTGAACACTTAAACGCATACACCATTAGATGAATAAAAAGGAATGGAAATGTCGTTCTCGGGATATGATTATACCCTTGGCCATAATTCCTTGGAGACCTGAATTACTAATAGGAACTTTCTCTTTTCCTTGCTGGTTTATAAGCAAGGGCCTTTTCTTTACCCACTTATTCCTCCCACCAAGAGGAAGGGCTTTACTGGGGTTGAACGTGATAGTCAATAAAGACCCTACTAGTGATTATATATGGATGAGCTTATCTCCATCCATTCTATGTTTCTGCAGAATCAGAACCTGACACTGATAAATGAGCACCTGCTCAATAATTTGCTTTGTTGATCCAAGCAGACCAAGATGGTAAAGTCAGATATTGAGAAAGTTCTATACTCATTGTTGCCATTGCCACCTTGATGTCACAAGTGGTCCAAGACATTGTGAACAAAGTACCATCAGTGATGGGATGTTCAAGGGATGCCCTCCCTGAGTTAATGGGAACCGTGCATCTGCCTAAACAGGCCAACACTTACAAAGGACAAACATGCATCAGTTACCAAACTCCTGCCCTCAAAGTGATTCAGAAAAGACAGCAATGTGCCTAGAAAAGGAGAGGATGGGCCTCACATGAGAGGAGCTTAAATAACATATTTTCATCATCATCATCATCATCATCATCATCAATGACCTAGAATTCATTTAGATATAGCAACAAGATTTGGAGAAGAAAAATTATACAGAAAACTTATATGACTGAATATTAAAACACATGCTAGTACTGATTGCTTAGATAGTGTGGTCTTGGCAAAAATAATGGGGTAAAAACACACTGTATTACATGTGAAAATTTATATCTGAAAAGAACCACAAATTAATGTAGAAATAATGAATTCTTCAGAAAAAATATTGAGAGAATTGGATGAATCTTTAAAAGAAAGATTCTATAACTATAGAATAAATAAATAAATATAGAATATATAAAGATTCAATAAAAATAAACATACACTACTTAAAAACAATTTGTAAGTGGATGGCAAAGTTAGATGTACAATGACGCCAGAAAGTTGGCATAGCAGTGCCTCTGTGGGGATTGAGAAAACTTTCTTATAAAAAAAGAAATTATATGCACCAAAGAATGAAAGTTCACTAGGCTGTACAAACAAAATATCTGTGCATCAAAATGCCTTTGTCAAGCAACATGGCAGAAAGACCTGAAGAAGAGGCTGTTGCATTCTGGAAAACGGGGTGTTAATGTTCTCAATATGCAAATAACCACCATGTGAATGAGCTAGAAATACTTATACACTGTTTTAACCTAGGCCATTTATAAAGGAGGAATTAAGACCGTTTTCCCCCCAAACTAAGTAACTCACATAAAATTAACACAGTAAGTGGCAAAACCCAGACAGGGTGGTTCTAGAATCCACACGCTTAAGCCACCACCTTGCAATGTGTACAGTTAAAGGACAAGCAAAGCTGTGGAAGATGCCAACAGTAGTTTCCTTTAACCTGCAGACCTATGGGTAATTTGCATTTATTTCCTTCGATGATGAGAGGGTACCCAACTACTATCCACAGTACATCTCATCTTGGAGCCTTTCTTTCAGACAAGTGCATTCAATGGCAAGTCCAGTGCCATTTTCTGAGCTAAGGACCCTAGGTCTTTATTGATCCTAGATCAATACAGCCCCAAATTGGCTAACAGCCCAAATCATGAGACCTTTTAGAGATCACAAAGGTCTTACTGGGATTCTAATGTATGACTTTCTATCCAACACCATCTCCTTTTGAAGTGATATCTGACAGCCACTTGAGTAAGCCATTTGTTACCATATACCCCTAAGCAGCAGACAAGATGACCTGGGGGCACTTTTTTTTTTTTCCGGTGACACCACTGTTCTGAAATTGATATTGGCTGCATTTTCACTTTGGGTCCTGTTCCTCCCTCTTCCCATAACCTCTATGTGATCTAGAGAGCCCCTCTCACACACAAAAAGCAGAGCTATGTCCTGGCATGTGAAGCAAATCAGATTTTATCTCTCTCTCCATCCCAATCTTCAGTTTACTTCCTACAAACATTCAGACATGTCACAGTCACATCCTGATATTAGTATCCAGTCACAAAGATTCTGTTTCTCCCATGGTTGGGCTTCTTCCACCAATTTTCCAAAGCCATCCCATAATAGGGTCAGCTTTCTTCTTCTGACCTTGTTCCCTGTTGAGTCTACAGAACCCCAAACCACAAAAAAGCAAATACCAGGAGGATATGGGGGAGACGTGACCAGACAACTTCCTGGTGACATACTCCAAGTTGTCCCAGTACCACAGACTGTTGTGGTTTCCTATATTTCTGTTCTGTATTAACCTTGACCTCTCTCGATGCCTTTCTGTACTTCTGTGGCAGACTGAATCATCTTTCACCCAAAGGAAGCATCCTCTAGCTAGAGCCATGTCTCTCCAAGGCAGGTTTCTATCATGAGAGACCGGAAGGCAGGCTCTGATCACAGACCTATTGGGGGGTCTGGCACCCATACCTCACTGCTTCTTCAACTGCTATTCTGAAAATCCCATTTAGTATTTATTACTGGTAGAGTAGGATGTGACTGTCAAACAGTCATGAGGCAACAACACCAAAGTTCTCCACAGAACCTTGTGGGTAACAGCCACCTCCCTTCAGCCCACACTCAATACTGTCCCAGCCCCCCTTCCCAGTCTTCTCAATTGCTGTTTCATTATGTACACCTATGTCTGTGACAGCCTTCAGTCCTAAAAGGAACCTTGTGCGAGTGAAAACCATTTACTTCATTTTTCATTCCCCGGTCTCCTCATCAACATCTGGAACAAGATTTTTATTCACAGCAGGTGTTCTGCAGCCATTTTATTTACCTTGCCTGCTTATTTATCTGCTTTAAAGAATGCCTGTATATTTCAGGCTCCAAGAGAGTACATTTTCTTAAGATGACTCCATTATTTTGTTGCTGGAGCCAAGAGATGTGAAGGGAGGGGAGCTGGAAATGGAGCCAGCCCCTGCTCACTTGCAATGAACTTGCCCTGGGAATTCGGTACTGGCAGGGACGCACAATGACTCCACCTGTGCCTGAAACGCTCCCCTCTGCTTTCAATAGCCACTCTCTCTCCAAGCTCTCCTATAACACACTACAGCTCCTTGTTCAGAGTTGATTCAAGGATCATCTTTTCTGAAGGAGGTTTTCTGCTTTCTTGTCATGGTGCTAGGGTCTCTCTTCTCCGAATCACCATATAATAATGCATGGAAGCTCCTAATATATACTGTATTTCATCAGCACAAGAGCACAATTTTCAGCTCAAAGAGGATAAGAGTTCATTCTGAGGTCAAGCATGAATGACCATGACCCAGGAAAGAGGTGTTCCACTGCAGAAGTGGTTACATTAGATTTTATTAATTACAGAAAAAAGAATGTCATAAGTCATGACATTTACCAAGTTCATCAGTGGGTGGGCTATAGTGCAAAGCAGAGAAAACTTGGCTATAGGCTTCAGACACTGCCCAACAATGTCAGCTTCTGCTTTGTTGGAAGTTAGTACTCTGCTATGGAAATATTTCATAGGATGCTAAGCCACATAGGGTGTTATGAATGGCTTTCAATAGGACTAAAAATAGCTTAAGAAAATTTGGCTCTGGTTTGCAACATCTCAGCTTAGTCACTTGTACAGTCTTTAAGATGAGACTTAAAGTGCTGCTTTGCTTTTTCCTAGAAATTTCCATTTAACATCTGTTAGATTCAGTTTGGCTACATATAATAATAATTATTTTTAATTTCCCAAAATAACAGTACTTGAACAAGGTAGAAATTTATTTTTCACCTTAAAAACAAATCAAGAGTGTACCATCCTGCTTCAAGGCTGTTCCATGGAGCTATTAGAAATCCATGCCCTCTTCCTGTCTCCATCCAGCTATAGGCTTCCACTATCAAGTTCATCTTTCAAAATAGTGAGTTTCATGCCAGGACAAGTGGGGGGAGCACTTGAATAGCAGCTCTGCCTGGTGGGTTGTCACCTTTTGGGTCTTCCTTAGAAACCCACACAGCACATGCCTGTTCACACTTCCTCAGAGAGGTTGCAGTTTGACAAAGCAAGTCATCGTCAAACAGAATCCATTGTGCTCAGAGATCAGGAAACCAGATGTAAACCAGTGTAGTGGTTTGAATGTGAAACAGCCCTCATAGGCTCATGTGTTTGAACATTTGCTCTCTGGCTGGTAGTGCTGGTTTAGAAGACTGTAGAAGGTTTAGGAGTTAGGAACTTGCTGAAGGAAATGATTTGCTGGGGTCAGATCTCTTCTCTGTTTGCTGTCTGCTTTTTCATTGCAGATGTGGTGTGGTAAGTCCCCGGAGGCACTGCTACCATGCCTTCCTGGCCACAATGAACTGAACCTCTTCTTAAGCTTTAAGGCAAAACTCCAACCAGCAAAGCAAACAGAAAAATCTCTGCTCTTACTCTTGCTTCATTTCTGGTCGGGTATTTGCTCACAGCAAAGAAAACGATTTCTATAGAGGAAGGGGAAAGCAGATGTCAGGGTAAGCAAATGGCTTCCAAACACACAATTTATAATCTGAACAGAACTACTTGCTTTTAGATCTATCTTCATTCCCGGCAATGAGCTATTGGAGATCTAGGATTTAACTGTCGATTCTGGACTGACAGTACTGTGTGTGGTTCCCACAAGAGGGCAGGGAAGGTATCTGCTCATTGGTCCTCACAGAGGAGTTAAAAATCAAAAGACACAGTGACACAGCCTGTTGTGTGGAGACTCTCCAGTTAAGGACCAGTCCTGCCCACAACATGAGATCTTTCTTCATAAAGATGCAGAAATGAATTGACATGTCATTCTGAGGTTAAAAAAAAAAAGTAACGCAGCTCTACAAATTAACTCAACAAGCATTTACCACTCACATTCTAGACTCCAAAAAGAAATAAGGCCAGACATTTAGCCAAAAGCCAAAGATGTGACTTTCAGCTCTAAATATTTTGCAGAAGCAGTGGTGGCCTTGTGAAGCCAAGCTACCATTAGAGAACCCCAGGCCATGCGTACGTTCCAGAAAGGAGAATGCTTTGCCAGCCTGCCACCTGTCTTGGCAGGAAGCCCTGTGTCCCTTGCTTCTTCCTTCTGTTCCTTAGAACCAGACAGACATCCACAAAGCCATAGAGAGGGGCTAAATAATTTGCCGACCACTGGCGTTTTCAGAGACAAAACCAATCTTCTAGCTTACCCTCATGTTTCTCACCATCCATCACTGCACACATTGCCTACCCAATTCAATGGGTGAATGTCTTTCCATAGTGTCCAGGTTTACTTTCTACTTAACCGTCACCACTAGCTGCCAGAAAAGCAGTTCACTGCTGAGCTGGCATGAGGCCACCAACTTTTGATTAAGAAGGAGTTTTCTAGGGAAACATGGGGGCCACAGAAATTACTAAGCCCTTAACAATCTTGTGGTGACTCTCCCAGGAATATTACCAAACCTGAGTTACCAACTCCCTCTGGGTTACTCATCTTATAGGATGATGTGTTGCAGCCGCAGGGCTCTGAGGACCCAAGTGTGCCAAGAGTTCTGAAGTAATCTGCTCTTTGTTAGAGATGGATTCAGTTAAAAAATAATCACAAAATTGTTAAATTATTGAACTAGTTAGCCTATATTGACACTATGAAAAGTTAATGGTTTCAAAAATAAACTCTGTAAGAAAATGAGAACAGGCCTTTTCAACTTTTGATTACTAAATCTGAGACCCCATAAAATGGAACTCCATATGACCCTTGTTTTAGATGTCCACATTTATTGTCTGTTTTAGGCTCAAAACAAGGCTTACTCTGGAGACATTTTGAGCTCATCAAATATGTAAATTGTTTTTCAAACACTTTGGGGTTACCACAAAACCTAAATTGTTTTTAGCTAACCAAGCACTTTCTCTCTTCGGTTTCAAAGGCCAATTTCATTTTATGTTTTTCAAGAAAATTTAATTCAGATGTTTCTGATCCACTTGCAATTAAATAATTAAAACACTATTTTGAAAGAGTTGATTGGTGTGCAAAAAAAGCAGGAATGCTCTCGAATCCTTTGTCTCAGTCTCTGTAAACCTGTTTTCTGGAAAAAAAAAAAAAACAACAGAAAATCTTGCTTTGCCAATAGTAAACCAACTATAATGGTACAATTTGGTTGAAAGTCTGATTTTAGAGCAAATCTAGAACCATCCATTTGGAAAGGCATGGGCTGTGTGGAGGACTCTTCTCTCTCTTCTGTTTCCAGGGAATTGGCAGTAGAACCTTCTGACCAGATACTTTTCCAGTGATGGGTACTTGGAAGAGGTGAACAAGACCCAGGGGCTTTCATCTAGGACCGAGTGGGAGCTCCCAGGCTGGTCATAGTTTTATTGATCTTGCTTTTGATTTCCAAGCATTGCCAAGATGGTTTTGCAAGCTGGATCCAGTGAAACATGGAGGTAAAAATAGGTGTGGAGATGCAAGCACTCAGGAGGCAGAGGCAGGTGGATCTCTGCTTGAGGTCAGCCTGGTCTGCATAACAAGTTCCAGGCCAGCCAGAGCCTCATAGAGAGATTCTGTTTTCAAAAAGGAGGAGGAGAAGAGGAGGAGGAGGAAGAGGAGAAAGAAGGAAGAAAGGAGGGAGGGAAGGAAGGAAGAAAGGAAGGAAGGAAGGAAGGAAGGAAGGAAGGAAGGAAGGAAGGAAGGAAGGAAGGAAGGAAGGAAGGAATTACTGATTGCATCAACTGGTTCTACTTCAGTCTGTCCTGCTGAATTGGAGCCCATTCAAGCCAACATATAGGAGCCATTGAGAACTCAGTGCTTTGGGGGAACTCCCATACATACTATTATCTTCTTAGATTATTAAACACTTGATACTTGATTCTTAGAATGAACCCACTAAAATCAGAGTATAAGAAGTTGCTGCATCTAAAAACACAACATCACCTCCCCTAGACCTGGTGGCTCTGAGATTCAGAAGATGACTTTAGTCAATTTCCTTTAAGACAGAGACACTCACATTGTTGATCTCAGGGGGTTTTAAGAGCTGCTTTCCTTAACACAGAGCAGTCTGTATTATGGTGCAGGTATTTTGAGAACCCTTCCAGGTGGACCTAATCACTTAGAATTCTCACCGGGGGTGGAAATTCACTTTTCTGTTAAGCAAAGCAAATTAAGGGAGCGTGTTTATTTCAACTCTGGTTGCAGAGGGATCAGAGGCCATCATGGCAGGAAAGCATGGCAACAAGCAGCAGGAATGGCACCTGGGGCAGGAGTCTGAGTGCCCACATCAGGAGCAAGACACAGAAGCAGAGAGAGCAAACCGGAAGTGGCACAAGGTACTTAGTCTCAAAGCCCACCTGCAATGACGTGTATCCTCTGGAAAGAGTGTCACCAGCTGAGGAGCAAACATTAAAATATCTAAGCATAGGATGGACACTTCTCATTTAAATGGCCACACTAGTTAAGCGGTTGTCACTTTCCTTGCTGCTATAACAAAATAAGAGCAACTTACAGTATTTGTTTTGGCTCACAATCTGCAGGCTGCAGTCCTGCAGGCTGGCAGGAGGAATCTGAGGGGACTGGACACTTGGTGTCCACTGACAGGAAACAGAGAGTAAAGGATGCAGGTGCTCAGCTCATTTCCCTGTGATTCATTCTGGAAGCCAACCCATGGAATAGCGGCACTCTGTTAGAGTGGATGCTCCTACTTCAGGGAATCAGTCTAGAAACTCCCTCACACACATGCCCAGAGATTTGTCTCTAAGGTGACTCTAGATATATCAGATTGACAGTATTTGATGTCATGGGGCATAAGCAGTACCTCTGCATGCTGCATGTGGTTTGGTGTTGAATTCAGTAATGCAGGTAGCAGTAGATGACTCTGTCCACTGAGCTAGACAGACATAAGGCTAGAACTAGAATCCAAGATCTTTGATTCTCAGCAAAAACCTATTACTTTCTATATTCTGAATTCAACTTTATTCTGCTGCATAACCTCTGACTTAAATGTTTATGACTCTTATTTGCACATAGGGCTTGCCTGTGTCAATCCCTTTATCTCAGGTTGAGAGTAGGTTGACTTCTCAATACCTATGTGACAACAGTTAACTGCCCCTTAGAAACACAACTGAAGATAGAAAGACTTCTCTGGGTGCTGGGGATTTTGCTGGCTCAGACCTGGCTGGAGGAGGGTTACACAGAGATGTCCAGGAGGGAACAGACCTAAACATGAACCACAAGAGCAAGGTGTAAAGATGATGTAGAGGGAAACACAAGGTCACTACAAGCATTGCTTTGTTTGATTGTGTTTTACTTTATTAAAACAACAATAGCAACAAAAGATATCCACATTTCAAAGCACAAGAGTAAAGACTTTGGGTAGATTTCCTCAAAGGCAACTACTGAGAGTTTGGCAGAGCCTCTGCCCTTGAGGTTGGTTTGGATAAACAGGGGCATTGCGGGACTGTGTAATCTAAGCTTCTCCCCATAGTCCATGCCAGCATTTTAGCTGCCAATAAGTAGACATGCTTTCTGCTTCCAAAAATAAAATGCGATTATACCCTTGCTATACCCTTGGTCATTCCATGGACCATCATAGGAAGAAAAGAAGAGATGAATTTTGTGGTGGTGTTTTTGGTAAGCTCCTGTTTAGAAAATTCTTTGGTGTGTGCTATCATAGAGGGGCTGGCTGCTGTGGGCAGACAGCGATCACCTAATAGAGTCCCTGGAAGTGACTTTCCTGCCAGGGACCATAATGAGTCTTTTTCTGTGCTGCCAGCTCCCAAATAATGATATGGAGACTTCTTATTAATTATGAAAGCTTGGCCTATAGCTTAAGCATGTCCCACTAGCTCTTATAACTTGGCTGTTCATCTTTTTATTACACCAGTCACAGAAATACATTTTCACACAGTGTACAAATATCCCACAACAAGGGACACCAGGCCTCCATTAGTAAATTAGTAAATGGAGGCCTCTTGCTGTTATATATATCTGATACTTCTCTAGATTGGACATGAAGGTTAAGAAAGAAACAAACAGGGAAAACTGGGGACATTTTCTACAGCTGTGACAGGGAAAACAAAGGTCTTAGAAATGTCATCATGTCAATACATTTTTTGGTTACAATAACAGAATGTGTGAGACTATTGTATAATTTGTTAAAGAAAAGTTTACTTGGACTTTGGATACAGCAGCAGCATAGAGTTTCAGGATACAGCAGTGGTATCTGGTTTGGGTGTCATAACAGGGCAGAAGGCAAAAATGCAAACAGATGTGTATAGAAGAGGAAAGCTATGAGAGGCAGCCTTGGACCCATGAGAAAGGCATTAATCCCCCTGAATGACCAAATCATGTCTTAAAGCTACCACTTTTCAACACCACACAGAAGCAATTAAATTTAGGCATGAGTTTTGGAGGGGTCAAACCTTATTTAGATCAAGCTTCTTGAGTTCTCTGCAGCCATACTAACAATGAGAAGATCTTGCATCTTCAGACCCTTCTTCTGCCTTCCTCACAGGACCCACATCCCTGTTCTACTCAGAAGACCATCTTGACTTAGTTTGCAGGAACTCACTTAGTTTTAGAACTGGAAGGATTTTAGAAGCCTTCATACCAATAATGGCTTTCTAATTTGAGCATCTAAACTGGGCACATGAAGGAAAGAAGAGAGTTCAGTTTGGTGGTTGGAACATGAATGGTGTCTAAGTCAGGGTTTCTATTGCTGTGAAGAGACACCATGACCACAGCAATCCTTATAAAGGAAACATTTCACTGAGGTAGTAGTTTACAGTTCAGAGGTTCAGTACATTATCATCGTGGCAGGGAGAATGGTGACGTTCAGGCTACATCTTGAGCAGGAAGCAACAGGAAGTAGACTGTGACACTAAGCAGTATCTTGAGCATAGGAAACCTTAAAACCTGCCCCCCACAGTGACACACTTCCTCCAGGGAGCCATATCTACTTCAATAAAGCCATACCTCCTAATAGTGTCACTCTCTATGAGCTTATGGGGGCCAATTACATTCAAACTACCACAAATAGGTCCCTGTGTTTCTGCAGAGCAGCCGTTTACCTCTGTGAAGGGCACCACTGGTGGTGGTGGTGGGGTGCACAGATAATAGTGTTGCATTTGAACAAGTAGCTCTGGTGAGAGATTTGGATAAAAGTATCCAGAGCTATTTTATATTATAGACAAAATTTTAAATCCACAGGGGTCTCAGACCACTAGTGTGGGGCTCCATCAATGTCTTACCAGGGACCAAAGCAGAGTAAACAGAAACTTGGCCACCTGGAGCCTCCTTATTTGTCTGTCTCCAATGGTCTACTCAAGGAGCAAAGATAAACAGTGTCTCATTGGGAGGGGGAGGAGCCCCATTCTCGTAAAGTTGCATCCACACATCCAAGGCTGCCTGCAAAACTTTTCATTCAAGACTTTTAGTGCAAAAGAAACACAAGCCAAACTTACATCTATAACTTTTCTCCCCCTTTATTTATGTTAAAATAAAGTCAATTCTTGTATCAGGCCTAGGTGCCAATGTGAAAAGAGCCAAGTTGTCAGCTTTCACTGCCCATTTTCACAGAGAGAACAGTTTGGTTTTTTGTTTTTTGTTTGTTTGTTTGTTTGGTTGGTTTTGTTTTTGTATTGTGTGTGTGTACACAATTCTCTTACACACACACACACACACACATGCAAGAACTCCCAAATTTAGTAAAATCTGAAACTCTACTCCTATTTTTATAGTAGAATTATTTTGCCCATGGTGATGGGGAAGATAAAGAAACAGGAAAAAGAAACCATTTGTCACTGACTTGAAGACAGATTGGTAGTGAGGGATGGAAATCACAACAATTTTAATT
Organism: Peromyscus maniculatus bairdii; assembly: GCF_049852395.1. Classification (NCBI taxonomy): domain Eukaryota; kingdom Metazoa; phylum Chordata; class Mammalia; order Rodentia; family Cricetidae; genus Peromyscus; species Peromyscus maniculatus. The sequence goes on along the minus strand of NC_134860.1, from coordinate 60,046,551 downwards.
TTTATTCTGAAGGCCTCGGTCAGTGATTTAGACAAGAACATAAAAGGATGTCAAATAGTGCTGATACACGAACCTTGAAAGTTCACCTTTTATTTTTGTGGAAAAGGAAGAGAGGAAATTGAGGTGAAGCTGCAAAACTTTCATGTTTTTTTTCCTCCAGCCAAACCTGCAGAAGAGAAGTTCTCTCCAGTCACCGCTGAGTGTGTTTTGGCAAAGCTCAACCACCAAATGTCCTTCGAGACTGGTTCTCACCACGGAGACACCGTTTTAGCTTTTCTCTGGGGCAGCTGCCATCTTCCCACATCTGGGCTGTTCTCTTCCCTCCAGCCAAACCCAGTTCCTTTAAGGACGCCACTGAAAATCTTCAATGCTCACTGGCAGGCAGCAACAGAGCACCATCCTCCCAGACTCCGCTGCACTGCTGGATTCCTCATCACTGCAGAACTGCACGATGAAACACAAATCCATAATCTCTGAGTAGCTCGGAGCATCAGTTCACACAGAAGAATCTTATAGGCCTGCAACTAATAAAAAGCAACCCTCCCCTTCTGATTATAGCTAGAAAAATATAACCACGGAAGGCGAGTAAGACAAACACGGCATCTGTAGGAAAGCTGTTGTCATTGAGGAGGGGAGGGCTGCAGAGAAACACCAAAAGCGTATTCCATTGCACTCCATCAAGACATTTAATAAAACTGCCATTCTGGACACTTTACCGGGCCTACTTTGGAATTGTTTTCACAGTTACTCAGCAGGAAACCAACATTTGAACCCACCAATCTTTGGAGTCACAAATTCAATTTTAAACTTTTTATTTAAAAAGCCTTGAGAATATCTATCACTCCAGGCAGAGGGATGATAATAACATTGAATTTTATGAATTATTACTTTCCAATCAAGGGTGACAGACTTGCTTATAGGAACAGGGAGAGACTTTTCATAAGCAGCCGTTGTGTTCGGTCCAACTTCTCCTGATTCTATTTTGCCAAAGAAAGGAAAAGGATATTACATTTTAAAATAAAATTCTTCCAAATAAAATCCCAGCAGTGCTTAGCTCCGGAGAGCTCTTGCGGTGCCTTTTGGTTGTAAATGCTGGAGTTTTATGTCACTCACATAAGCTCAAGTTTGTCCATTTAGACCTAAAAACCCAGGAACAGCTGGAGTCTTAGATCTGAGTCGCTTGGACCCAACACAGCCTGTGGACTCCAAACCAGAGCAGTGTTCTCTCAGCCCACTGTAACTCATCACTATCTCAGCTTGCAGGCTAAGAACCAAATACTAATGGCTGCCAATCATGAAGACACAGCAGCACTGACAGACTGGGTATCAACCAGGTCTTTGCTGATGTTTTTAAAGGGTCACTTCAAAGGGAGGTCTGGGTTCTTCACATCCAATCATCGTCACAAGACAGACTTTTAGAGATAGCCAGTGTCCTGCTCATCTAAAGGAGATGCATTTTAAATAAGAAAGATGCAGACAGACCCTCTACAGTCCACAGCCATTGATTTTAAGTCAGGACTTGGCCTGAAGTTTGCTGAACAAATCAAAGAGGAAAAGAATTGTAAATTAAATGGCTTAAGACAGGCCATTTCTAAAATCCTTTAAAAATAATTTACAAGTATTTCTTCCACTATAAATAACTGGTATGTTCATTACAAAGACTACTTTAAGAGTGACATGGCGATTATAAACAGTGCTTATCTATATAGGTCTTCCATGACCCTGTAAGAGGTAACTGCTGTCTCTGCATACTGAGTTCAAGTTACTCAGTGTGTGAAAAGACAGTAAACTTTTAATCTTTAAACATGTCTTATTAAAGCATGTGTCTCACAAAATCAGGTTGCCTTGCCTCCATTAGTCTGAAATAGTAAATTTTTTACTGCAATCCTTGGGGCACATATATTTCCAGACTGTTAACTCATTACAGGACCTAAGCTACTTAACCTCTCCTAGCCTAGGTTTACTCCTTGTGGGAATGATGTTAATCATTTGATCCATGAGTTGATGTACATAAAGAACTCAGGGAAAAGTAGAACAAAGGACTAATCACAGTTATTCCTCAGTTGTATTCAGAAACTAGGAGTCAGAGAAATTGATTGATGGCTTCTTAAAGCCAAGTTAGAATCCTATAGATATTTGAACTGTGAGTATAGAGTAAATAAAGTGATTTGGGGTCATAGTACATGCCCCAAAAGGTTAAGTTCAGCTACCCATCCTTAAGAAGTCAATTAAAACAGCCAAATTAATAGTAAAATGAAGAAAAGGGAGATTTATTCAATGTGGCCACACTGGAAAGAGAGGCAATGAGACCCAAGGACACCCCACACACACATACACCCTGTTCATTTTCAGGGTCCTGAAGTGATGTTAAAGTTTCAGTAGAAGATCAGAGATGTGTACATATAAGGCAGTCCCAGCCAAGGTGTGAGCATATCTGCCATTGACCATCATTGTCTGGGCTTCAGTGTCTTCTCATTAGGTGGTCTGACAAATTGACAAGTTGTAAATCCCTTTCTGGGAGATGATGCCTTTTCTTTCTCCCAGCATATGATTCCTGGAGGAAAATTCTATCGTTTGAGGTTCATATTTCAATCACTTTAGAGCTTGAGGAACAACTCAAGCATCTCTTTAGAATACCATCCTTTCTGCCAGGATGGCTATGATTTGACAACAGCACAAGAGAGAGTATCTACAAATCAAATGTAGAAAGAGAAGGATTCATTCAGCAAAGACTCTAAATATTCAACAGGTCATGCTAGTTGGGGCCCATAGTGGAATGCATGTGTTACCACAGCCAACACTAGCACCATGGTGCTAGGACCATGCCATTTTGTAAAGTGCCTCTGTTTTGGTTAAATGATGACAATTTCTTGAAACCACCACAATTAGCCTTCCCATAACTAAAATAACTGTTTTCCTAGATTCTTGCCACTTCCCCTGCAGACCCCAGGTGATGGCTGACCACAAGAGATGTTATGAATCACTGACATTCTTTTATTTACTCCCCACCATGCTCTGATCACTCCTGTAGAGACCCACAGATGGCACCAGAACTAGGGACTTGGGTGCAGAGAAAGTTAAGTGAGAGTGGGACAACCCCGTGGAAGCAATTGGACATGTCCAGTTTTGTATGAAGGTTAAGGTAGTGGTATTTTATTATATCGTATGTGTTCTCCAATGACAATAGATTGAAATTAGAAACCAGTAGCAACAGGAAGCGTAAAAGTCCACAAATATGTGAAAATTCAGCAATGCAATCCTAAACAATGAATCAATCAAATGAGAAAAGGGTAAATTAGAGATATTCTGAGATGGATGAGAGCAGAAAGTCAAGGTCTGGGGTGACATTCAGTGGCAAAGCACTTGCTGAGCACAAAAGAATTCCCCGAGTTCAATGCCCTTCCCTCCAGAGAGACAAACAGATAGACAGACAGAGACACTGAGAGTCAAGAGAGAAGGAGGTGTACATACTAAAACACTTATGGAGTATGGTAAGAATAGTAAGAAATTACTGTAAAAATATATTTTGAAAATCATATCTACTTTGAAAATGAAGATCTCAAATAAAAATAAGCAAACCTTATATGAGAAACCATGAAAAATAAAAGCAAACTGAATTAATAAAAGGAGAATGAAGTAAATAATAAACATTAAAGAAAAATGGAGCAAACAGAAACAATAGGGAAAATCAGTAACACTGGAAGTTGAGTCGTTACAAAGATGAACGAAGCTGATGAGCCCACAGAATGACTAAGAAAGAAGACAAAAGAGAGTGAAAACCAGTTACCAACATTAGCTCAGAGAAAGAGATTGCTACTAACCTGATAGAAACAATGAGATCTTACATAGACAATAAAATGGAATGCACTAATATTTAGAACAATTTAATCTAGTAGGTTATATAACCAAGTGGCAGTAAACACTCTCAGAGAGACTCACATGAAAGATCCTCCATGAAATGAAACTGACACAGGAATAAGTAAAAAAATCTGAATGAGCCTACTCAAGGAAGATATTAAGTTAGTAAAGAAAAGGCCCAGCCAGATGGCTTCACACAGAAATCCTATAAGGTATTAAACAAACATTTAAGACCAACATTTACAAAGTCTTCCAAAAAAAAAAAAACCAGAATAAAAGGCAATATTTACCAACTTACTACATGATATCTGTGATACTAGGTATCAAAACTAACCAAAAACATCACAAGAAAAGTACAAATCAATATTCCTTATAAATATAGATAAAGTTAATGAAATTCTAGCACATTTAATTCAGTGTACAATATTTTTTAAAGATTATAAAAAAAAATGACCAACTAGAATTTAGTCTAGAATGCAAGGTTGGTTCAACATACCAAAACTGACCAATGCCATATACCATGTATACCATATGTGGTGGTTTGAATGAAAATGGCCCCAAAGGCTCATATATTGAATGCTTTGCCCCCAGTTGGTGGAACTGTTTGAGAAGGATTAAGAGATGTGGCCTTGTTGGAGGAGGTATGTCACTGGGGATGGCCTTTGAGGTTTCAACAGCCTAGGCCATTTCCAGTTAGCTCTCAGCTACTGCCCCAATGCCATGGCTGCCTGCCTGCTGCCATGCTCCCTTGCCTGATGATCATGAACTCTAACCCTCCGGAACCATGAGACCTCAAATTAAATGCTTCCTTTTATAAGTTGTCTTGATTATGGTGTTTTGTCACAATAGAACAGTAACTAAGACAGCACACTCATAGAAAGAAGAAAAGTCTGTCATCACAATAGACACATATAAATCTTTTGATTAAATCCATGATACAAACAATTCATGTTAAAACATCCAATATGTTAGTATAGAAAGGAGCTCCCTCTTTCTGGTTCACAGCAAATAAACATAAACTAACTGTATTATGCTTTGTGGGACTAGAAAGATGGCTCAATGGCTAAGAGCAAATTGGCTGCTCTTCCAGGGGACCTATGTTTGATTCCCAGCACCCACATGGTGTCTCCCAACTGTCTGTAACTCCAGTCCCCAGTGATCCAATGCCTTCTGTAGGCACTGAATGCATGTGGTGCACAGACATAATGCAGGCAAAACACCCATACACATAGAATGAAAATAAAGGGGGGGAATGTAATATTGTGCTTCATGCTAGAAGTTGAGAGCCTTCCTACTTAGATTAGGACAGATGTTCTTCCTAACTACCTGTTTTCAGCATTGTTCTAAAAGCTTTGACTCATAGCAATTAGTGGAGAAAAATATATTGGTCTTAGTTAGGGTATCTATTGCTATCAAAAGATACCATAACCATGGCACTCTTATAAAGGAAAACATTTAACTGTGGTGGCTCAATTACAGTTCAGAGGTTTAGTCCATTATCATCATGGCAGGAACCAAGGCATTATGCAAACAGACATGGTGCTAGAGAAGAAGCTAAGAGTTCTTACAGCTTGACTCATAGGCAATAGGAAGTGGTCTGAGACACTGGGTGTGGCTTGAGCATATATGAGACCTCAAAGCCCACCCCCACAATGACACACTTCCATCAAAAAGGCCACACCTACTACAACAAGGCTACACCTCCTAATAGTGCCATTCCCTTTGGGACCCATTTTCTTTCAATCCACATCATACTACTCATTGGCCCCCAAAGGTTTGAAGCCATATCATAATGCAAAAATGCATTTAGTCCAACTTCAAAAGTCCCCATAGTCTGTAACAGTCTCAAACTTATTTAAAAGTCTAAAGTTCAAAGTCTCTTCTGAGATTCATGCAATTTCTTAACTATAAACATGTAATCTCTTAACAGGGGCATTATAATCAAAATAAAAAAGCGTATCACACACTTCTAACATATAATAGCACAGGATATACATTACCATTCCAAAATGCAGGGAAGGGGGCATAGTGAGGAAACACTGGGCCAAAGCAAGACCAAAAACCAGATGAGTAAACTCTAGAGTCTGCATTTCCATGGCTGATGTCAAAATGTTCTTCAGATCTTCCACTCTTTTCAGCTTTGTTGACTGCAACACACTTCTTTCTCTTGGGCTGGTTCTACTCCCTGTTAGCTTTCCTTAGCAGGTATCCCAAGGCAATCTAGGTTTCAACTTCATAACTTCACACAATGGCCTCTTTAGACCTCTATTCAGGGACACCCCTGGCACATGCCTGGCCTCAGCAGCTTTCCTTAGTCGTGGAGGCAAATTTCATAAACTCTTTCTTATATCTTTGACTCTAAAGCCAGAACCATGTCCCCGAAGCTGTCAAGTTCTGCTGCTTGCTAGGGCTGGAACATGGCCCTCTTGTTCAATTATATCTTCACCAACTTTCTGTTTTCAATGGTTTCCTTCACTGCCTAAGCTTGGCTGTCCTGAAATTGGATTTGTAGACCAGGTTGGCCTTGAACTCAGAAATCCACCAGCCTTTGCCTTCTGAGTGCTGGGGCTAAAAGCATGCACCACCACACCCAGCTCTAAGTTTGCCTTTAATTCCTTTTCACAATTTGGAAACTTAGATGGGTGGGATCTTGCACTGAGATCACCACTAACCTTTATTCCATTTCTTAATCCATTTCTGCCCTTGAACACAGGACTTAGCTCATTCCTCTTCCTGGTGTTCCTTTTCATCAAATTGTTCATTTTCTTGCTCCTTTTTCTTTTTTTTTTTTTTTTTTTTTTTTTTTTTTTTTTTTTTTTGGTTTTTCGAGACAGGGTTTCTCTGCGTAGCTTTGCGCCTTTCCTGGAGCTCACTTGGTAGCCCAGGCTGGCCTCGAACTCACAGAGATCCGCCTGGCTCTGCCTCCCGAGTGCTGGGATTAAAGGCGTGCGCCACCACCGCCCGGCTTCCTTTTTCATTATAAATCTTTGTTAGAGTTACCACTAATAACCACACAGCAGAATCTGTACTAGTGTATTTTGAGATTTCCTCTGCCAATGTAATTAATCCAAATGTCTTCACTTTAGCTTTAGGCATACTTTTCAGAAAAGGGCAAAAAGCAGCCATATTCTTCACTAAAATATCACAAGAAAGACATATAGGCAACATATTAAAATTCCTCTCATTTGAAACCTCTTGATTCAGCGCCTACAGTTCAAATCACACTCAGCACTACTGGCTTCCATGCTCCTACTAGGATGACCCATTAGCAGCACTTAAAGCATTCAACTGCTTTTCTAATCCTCAGTCCCAAGGTCCATATTCCTTTAAACAAAAGCATGGTCAGGCCTATCACAATAATACCCCAGTCCCTGATACCAACTTCTGTCTTAAGGTTTCCATTTCAGTGAAGAGGCACTGTGACCATGGCACCTCTTATAAAGAAAAACATTTAACTGTGGTGGCTCACTTAAAGTTCAGAGATTTGTAGACGTAACTATCTTGTTAAATAAAAAACACAGAACCAATGCAGAGATGAAAGCCCAAGAGGTCAGAGCAATAGCTAAGAGCTAAAAACCTTACCCTTCACTGCCGCTGCTGTCCTCCTCAGCAAGAGACCTACATCCTGTGTGTTTGTCCTTTTTACTGACTTTCTATTCTGCCTTCTCATTGGTTATAAACCCAACCACATGACCTCCTCATCACTGCCCATCTATACGGACCTCCAGGTCTTCTATGGTTGGCATTGAGATTAAAGGTGTGTGTCTCCATGCTGGCTGTATTCTTGAACACACAGAGATCTGCCTAGCTCTGCCTTCCAAGTGCTGAGATTAAAGGCGTACACCACCACCGCCCAGCTTCTGCTATGGCTTGCTATTAGCTCTGACCCCCAGGCAACTTTATTTATTAACATACAAATAAAATCACATTTCAGTACAAATAAAATATCACCATAGAGATTTGGTCCATTATTGTCATGGTAGGAAGCAAGGCAGCATGTAGGCAGACATGGTGATAGAGAAGGAGCTGAGAGTTCTTATATCTTGACTCACAGGCAACAGGAAGAGGTCTGAGATACTGGGTATGACTTGAGTATATATGAGACCTCAAAGTCCACCCCCACAGTGACATACTCCCTCCAACAAGACCATACCTACTCCAACAAGGCCATACATCCTAATAGTGATACTCCCTTTTGGGGCCATTTTCTTTCAAACCATCACAATCTTTAAGAACATTTGTACTAGAAAAAAATGAAGAAATAAGCTTGCCTGTGTTTGCTTATCTTGAACATAGGAAATGCTAAAGAAAGCACAAAACTCTTATCATGGTCAAAAGCCAAGTTCAGCAGCATTATGGCTGAACTCCAGGAAATCACTTGCAGTTCTCTACCCTAGCAATACACAGTCAGGAAATAACATTAAGAACATTTTATTTATATAAGCCTTTAATAAATACCTAGAAATACATGTAACAAAGTATATTACATACATTGAAACTGCAAAACATACTCAAAGAAACAGTCTAAATAATGTTAAGCTGTCTGTACTCATGGACCTGGGACTCCATGCTTTAACTACCTGTGCTAGGCCATATATTCCTCTTTGTTTTATATCAAAATCTCAACTGGAAATTCTAGAGACCTAGAAAAATAATAAGAAGATAAAATTGGAGAATTAACTTTCCAATTTTTGAAGCTATTGTACAAAACAATAACAGTCAGGACTGAGGTGGGGGCTATGGTGGTCATATAGATCACTGTAATAGGATATTTTTGATAAGAATATAAGGACATTTCAGTGGTGGCAATGTTTATAAAGAAATGGTGCTGAAACAATAGGGTATACTTACAAAAGGCTGAAAGTAGGATACCTCACATCATAGTCAAATGCTAAAATGTAGACAGTTACAAAATGCATAGAGGCCTAAACATAAGAACTGGTGCCATAAAACTCAGAAGAAATCACATATGTGAAAGTCCATGTCCATAGTTTAGCAAATGAGTTCTTAGATATGATACCAAAAGTAACAAAAGAGAAGATATTTAGACCTTATCAATAATTAAAAGAAACTTCTTTGTTTTAAAAGATATTACCAAAAAAGTAAAGAGAGAGAGAGAGAGAGAGAGAGAGAGAGAGAGAGAGAGAGAAATGTTTAAAAAAATATCTGTAAGTGATATACCTGGCAAGAGTCTAGTATTGTATATAAAGGAAAAATGATTACAATTCAAAAATAAAGAAACCAATTTCCTAATTCAGATAAGACAGAAAAGACCCAGAGGATATGAATAAATATTTCCAAAGAAAATATGCAAATGGCCAAAAAGCACTAAAAGCTAATCATAATTAGTTATTAGAGAAATGCAAATCAAATCACAAAAAGATGCCACTGCATCTTTAAGACATTGCAGTCACTTTGGAACAGTTGAGCAGTTCCCTCTCTAGTGACTGCTAATGAGTGTGCACTCTCTTCTGAGGGTAATAAAAATGTTCATGTCTCCAAATGTTAAACGTAGAATAATGATATGCAGTAGCATTTCATCCAAGAGAACTTAAAACATGTGATAAAAATGTATAAATGAATATTCATCATAACACTAATTATAATAGTAGAAGAGTGGTGAACACAACCTAAGTCTACTAACTAGTGATAAATGTAGTATATTTAAACAATGGAATATTATTCAGCGATTAAAAAGAACAAAATTCAGATGCAACATGGGTGAGCCTTGAAGACTGTAAGACAAGGAGGGAAGCCAGATGCAACAGGCAGGCACACAATTTTTCCATTTTATGAAATGTCTAAAATTGGCAAGCTCATGACTGAAAGGGGTGCACTGTCTTCCAGGGATGGGGGAAGGGCTGATGGGGAGTGGTGGCTAATGGTACAGACTTCTTGGAGTGGTGAAAATGTTTAGGGATCTGACAAGATACTGAGTGATCCTTTTAAACAAATGTGTGCAAGAATTATATCTCTGCTAAAAATTATATATCATTCCAAATACTCAAATTAGAATATCTTGCATCTACGGCTAATGAGACATGGAGAATGCCATTAAGATAAAGATTAGAGTCTTCTAGAACACACGGGAAATCAAAGCTGTGGAGTGTAAGGCCAATCTGTCATAATTCCTAAGTGAACAGCAGGGGGAGCCCTTGTTAGCAGAGAAAAATCACAAAAATAATACTTATGATAATAAAACTAATAGATTTTGTTCATTAAAAAATCTGAAAAAATATCAAATAAGGTAACAAAACCACTGACAAATCCATTATCCCAATAATCACTGCTCTTCCTGTGTCTATCCATGCAGTTTCTTTTCCATGGGTGGACATACACAAACATACATGAAGAACCCAAGCAAGCCACGGCTCTATTGTACATGTGGCTTTGAAGCCTCTTTGGTTTCATTTCATATTAATTGTATATTTCTTTCAAATCCTTTAATATAAATGTAATGTATTTTTTCTGGGAATGTAATTTTCTGCAAACTGTAACTATAGTAGCTCTGTAATTCCTTAAACACATTTTGACAATTTTTTAGTTATAACAGTACAATAAACTTCTTGTACCCAAACCCTTAAATATCCTAAAAAATGTCCCTAAGGATAGATTCATTTCATGGGAACTATTAGGTGAAGCTCTATTTACAACTCTAGGATTTTGGATATGTAACCATATTTCAGCCAGATCTTGCACTTCCTACTGCAGTACATGAGTTTCCCCGTTCCTGGATTTAAACAGTGTGTGTGTGTGTGTGTGTGTGTGTGTGTGTGTGTGTGTGTGTGTGTGTGTACGTGTGTACGTGTGTACGTGTGTACGTGTCTGTTTGTGTACCTGTGCATGCACATGGAGGCAGAAAAAGGCACCAGGTGTCCTCTATCACTCTTGGCCTCTTCCTTTGAGGCAGGGTCCCTCCCAGAACCTGAGGCCCCTAGGTTTACAGCTGTGCACCTGATTCCTGCTGTTTCTAGGTCCTGGGTGCAAAACTATGGTCCTCATCACTGAAGAACAAGCGGTCTGAACCATTGAGTCATCTCTCTAGTCCCTGTGTTTCTGAACCTTTACCAAAATACATAATTACTGGATTTTCCCTAAATTTAAATTATGTTCTAATTTGGTAGACATTATCTTCTTTACATTATATTTTAAACAGTGAATTTGACTTTTTTTTCAATATTTATTGCCTAATTTTCCCTTATACAGATTCTTTTTCTTGTAAATAACAGAAATTTTCAGTTTAGTATACTTCTATTCCAATTACTAGTTTCTGGAAGCTCTTTATATATGAGCCATGGTAACTGTTGCCTTAAATGTTGTATTTTTCCTTTAGGTAGTTTTTGCTTCATGATTTTTTTTTTTAGTTTTAACATAAGGGTTTTAATTTTTGGAATAAATAAATCTGTCTTCTCCTTTCATAAATCCTTCCCCATTTTTTTTCTTAAGAAGTGTTTTTCCACACTGGGAATTGATGAAACCTTACCATAATTTTCTCTCTTCTTTTGTGTTTTCAGTTCTTAAATTTTAATTATTTAATTCATCTAGGATGAATTTGTTTGGGAATAGGATTTGGGCCTTTTTCTATCCTCAAAAAAATGAACTGCACCCTCATTATTCACTAGAATAACCTTCAGCTTCCCCCAGCAATCTGAAGTCACTTTATCATAATAAATTTTGAAATACACTGAGTGTGCTGAGGGACTCAATGCTCTTCTGGTAAGTGTTGCACCAGTATTTTGCTATTAAAGTATTATTAAGTTTTTTTTTAAATTCTTTATCTCTTTCTTGGTTATTTTTACCTATCCATGCTTCCAGATCAACTTCACAGTGTCATTTCCATTGAAATATATCATATTTCTTATATTGATTAGAGTCATATTTGTCTTAATTTTAAAAAAGTCATTAAAAAATTATGAAAATCATCAATTTATTTGATTCTGCCTCTGCTTTATTAACTATAGTTTTGTTGCTACATTGAGAGGGGCCCTGTGCCTTTTTAACGTGTCCAGGTTTGTTGTGAATTTTAGGTTTTTTTCTTGGTGGCTTGGCTTGGCTCTCTTTCCCGCCAGTATGGAAACTCCTCTGCCCTCTGTCCTGCTTCAGCACAGTATCCAGGTACCAGGGTGTTCTCTGAATGCACCCGCTTCCCATCTCCTGGTTTCCTATATAGACAGCCCTTCAAAAACCTCCAGCTTTTCTCTACAGTCATGACTTTGGGACCTCAAACTCAAATCAAATGTTTGATATTAAACCTCTTCATGAGCCTGATTAAAAATTAAATAAATAGGAAATATAGGCTAGCTAAGTGGCTTAGCGAGTACAAGTGCTTTTTATACAAGCCTGCTGACCTGAGTTTGATCCCTAGACCCACATGAAAATGAAGGACAGACCAAGTCCATAGACTGTTCTCTGGCATGCGTGTGTGCACTGTGGTATGTGCATGCTCACCAACATACACAGTATACACAATAAAGAAAATAAAGTTAAAAATAACGGAATGAAATGACCACAGAAGAAAGTACAAACAGTTCTGGAACATACAGATGTTATCCCCACCTCCCTACTTCTCACATCCACTGAACAAGCTGAGACTTGCCATGAGATTGTTTTAATGTAACAAAAAAAAAAGTCTCAAATATTTTAAAAGAGGCATTGGTGGGTGAGAGCAGGCCCTGGTTTTAAACAGTCTGTTGAGCACCGTGTCTTTTCTGCTCAGGCTGCTGGAGTTGTAATCTGGTGCACAGTGGAATCCATCCTTTCTGACTACATTATTTCGTGAATTTTGACAAACATCCTGTTGTGAGCATGTTGTGTGCAGTGGTTAGTCTTGGTTGTCAACTTGACTACATCTGGAATTAACTAAAGCCCAAATGGCTGGGCACACCTGTGAAGGAATTTTGTTAATTAAATCATTTCACTTGGGAAGACCTACTTTTAACCCAGATCTTCTGAGATGGGAAGACCCACCTTAATCTGGGCCACACCTGCTGGCAGCCTACATAAAGGACATGGAAGAAAGGAGTTTGCTCTCTCTCTCTCTCTCTCTCTCTCTCTCTCTCTCTCTCTCTCTCTCTCTCTCTCTCTGCTTGCTCTCACTGGCAAATCCATTCCCTCACTAGCATTAGAGACTACTCCTTTGGGATTCTGGTGAATACTGAAGACCAGTTGAGACATCCAGCCTCGTGGACTGAACAACTACTGGATTCTTGGACCTTTTGTTGCAGACAGCCAATGTTGGACTAGCTGGACCACAGCCTGCAAGTTGTTCTAATAAATCCCCTTATCTATCTAGAATATATATTTTTTATTCTTTAAATTGTGTTCCTCTAGAGAACCCTGACTAACACACTGTGTGAGAAACACAAACACACTCTACCTTCCCATGGTGTAAGTAACAATAAATGTATAGGCTACAGGTTTTCATTGGTCGCAGCTTGCCAAGACATCCCGTTTCTGTTGATTGGCAAACACAAGCTACCTTCTTCCCATCTCAACTTCAACTGTCAATTCTTTGGTCACACATCACACAGCAAATACAACTACATATAAAACGTTTAGGTCACAGGGTGGCCGCAAAGACTTAAATATACTGTAACAGAGTCCAGGGAACTCCAAAAAGACCTTCCTTCATGGCAGGCAAAGAGCTAGCATCCACACAAAGAACTCTGTAGGAGTCAAATGGCAAACCTGTTGAAAGGCTGCCAGGGGGCTATCGCAGACTGAGGCAGTAAGCCCAGAGTTGAACAGAACCTCAAAATTCTGTCAAGCTGCTCAGGTGAGGTGGGGGACCATGGAGGCCCAGAGAAGAGAAAGGTAAGCCCAGTGGACACAGATAAACAGGCTGATGGCAACTCATGTAGGCCAGGTCAGCAGCTTATGGACCACACTAAGCTGAAGGTCCCCAGTGAGGAGCTCTCTGCCAATCAGGCCCTTGAAAGCACACACTAATGGCCAGATGACAGGTCCAACAGGGCTGTCAATAAGGTAGTGTTAGGTGCCCTCTTTTGAATGGGGTCCAGGTAAGGATGCCTCACTATCTGCAGCCTGGTATGCTTAATCAGTTCTCAAGCTCCATTTTCCTGATATGGTTCCAATATGCTCACACATCCCAATTGGCTTTAATAAGTTTATAATTTTACAAATGTTTAGAAGTTCTTACTTATTCTCATAGGTGGTGTAGAATGTGCTTGCCACCAAGCTGCCCACCAAGGTGCAAAGTCATCTCACCGCTGTGTCTGCATTCAAGATGGAGTCAAATGCTTCTTACAAAAGTTGAGTCACCCAGTGTGAGAGCCAAAGTTACATGTTAAGCTTCAATTACAATGCCTAAGAGGTCCATGAAACAAAAATGCCTCTGATCTGGAAGCCCCTTGCCTAAGGACAGATAGCTCCTGAAATGCTGGAGGCTATTGTTTATGGGAGATAAAAAGCCACATGTTTTCATCCCCCTAAACAAGTTTGTCTGACCCATCTACACCGGATGTGCTTGATCACATGTGGATGGGAGGTTCACAGGCAGGAAATACATCAGGATGTATGCTTGCCCCTGATTGGACCTGATGGGAAATGCAATGAATTATCATTTTTCCTTCTTAAGGCCTTACAAAACTTGATTTTGGATCTTTTTTTTTTTCTGGAGAACTAGAGATGGACCTGGCCAGAGCCCATCTACCTAGCCAATATTTAATTAAAACTTACTTCAAAATTGGCTTTAAATTGTGGTGGTGGTCTTATTCTTGACAAGTGGGATTAACACCAGGGCAGCACACAGCCTGAAAAGTCACTGTGTTATACAATATGGTGTAACTTGGAGCAGGGAGAAGCCTGACCCAACATACATAGTCAGGCACCCACCACAACACCTAGACAGATGATTCCTAACACTTGAGAAGTTCTCTCAATCCCTGTGAGGTCCTTACTTTCATCCCAAAACACTTGCCAAGCCCAGAGTCATTTGCTATCGCACACAACCTTCTAATTCTCAGCTTCTAACCAGAACCAAACTGCCCCTCAGCAGCAGCCACGTGGTCTGGCTGCATTTTGTTCGACACCACCTTTCCTTGGCTGACAAAGTGCAGATCTCTTTGTCAACAAATATAAAGTCCAGTCCCACCCAGCAACTTCTTCCCCTTGTTCTGACTGCCAGGGGCCAACATGCCCAGACTAGCCTACTGTCTGGATGGCTGAGCCAGCAGAAGAAAGAAAGTTCTCATGACATGGCCAGGTTCTTAATTGTCTGTCCATTCACTATGCAGCTCAGCTCAGCACCACCTCTAGCGTGTGTGCGTGCATGTTACCGATTCTGAATGTATCTTACCTCCAGCATGCGTGCGTGCGTGCGTGCGTGCGTGCGTGTTACCGATTCTGAATGTATCTTACATATTTACATACCCACAGAATGGAAGTGCATGAACCAGAAAATTCTGAGAGAACAGTGCTCTCTAAAGTCTTTGGCTCTCTCACCAGACTGCCGGGTAGCCAGGGCCTATGATCTGCTGGTGAGATCTGGGAAGCCCTCAGTCTCATGAGTCAAAATGCTGTATCAACAGCTGGGAAGGGCTTGAGCATGAAATGGTTGTGTAGCTGGAGAAGCACACCTTTGCACATCCTTGCAGGAGGTTGGGGCTGGTTTTCATTGTTGTCCTGTCTGCAGAGGCCACTTTCAGATCTGCCTGCTGTTCGGGACGCAGAGATGCTCCCTTACGTCACTTTCGCACCACTGTGAGGAAGCCGATCCCGGGTTTTCTGTTACCCTGATGCGGTGTTGTCTGTGAAGACACGGCATAAAGAGGAATACCTTTCCTAACTCGATCCACCCGTGGGGCCGTTAGAAAGATAGATCACAGTACTTGGGTCTGCCCCGGAGTGACTCGAAACCAGCAGTCTGCAGCGCTTAGGGAAAGCCTGGAGTCTCGTTTGCTATAGATAGCTCCCGGCTTCCTGGCAGGTCATAGAGCATTTTACATTTGTCAGGGCCTCTCAACATTCTTGGCTAATAACCAGCCCTGGGAGAACCTTTGCAGCTTGTGCTAATTCTCACCCTGGAGAAAAGCAAGGGTCGAAACTGATGGAAGGAGACGGCTTCCGGTAGGCCGTCCAAGCAGCCTGATGTCACCGCTACACAAAGAAGAATTAAAAAGGAGAAATAAATGTCTGTCTTTCCACTGGGTCCTTCACAGGGGGAAACACTTCCCCACTGGCCTGGTCCAGATCAGTGAAAGCCTGTGCCATGTTGGCCCCTGATAGGAGAACTGCTGATTTAAACGGCACTTTACCACATCTGTGCCCAGTTCTGCCTCTGCCTGCAGGGTGCTGACTGGCGGGAACTGCCAGCACAATGCAGAAGCACATGGATTGGTCACACTTGGGAAGGGATTGCAGCCTTGGGAGACAGTGGTGAACATTTAATCACCATCTTCCTTCGGTATGCCACTGAGCCTCAGGCTTCCAATCTGGACTGCCAGGAAAAGGTAGTAGGGAGACTGTCTAGCCCTTCTGTCACAGGACTCCACTGATGGGTTTTAGGCACCGCTGTCAGTCATTCCCTGACACCTCCTAGGCACAACCTGCTCACTTAGTAACACCCCAACCTTGCACATGCAAATTAACACCCACATGTCCTCCTAGGAGTGTCCTGTGGGGACAGGTCAGCTCTCTGTCATCGCCTGGGTCCCGATTCAGGATCGGTCCACGTGGAAGAGTTGGGAGAGGGGACAGTTGCCTAGGGAAGTTTGGGGACAACAGAGAAAAGACTTTTGTTTCTCTATCGCTGTCTTACAAGCCATCAGATGTTCCCACACATACATATCCCACACATACATATCCCACACATACATATCCCACACATACATATCCCACACATACATATCCCACACATACATATCCCACACATACATATCCCACACATACATATCCCACGCATGCATAGTCACTTTTTTTTCAAAAACAAGGCAATAATACTGTGAAAACTTTTATTGAACTAGTGTTTGTCCACAAACCAGGTACTGTACTAGGTACTTCCCTCACGCTTGTCTTATCTCATTCTAGGAGGCATGTAATGCAGCCACAATATTGTTATGGGTGGGAAACTAAGGTGTGGGTGTTTTAAAAGACTTAGCACATTGATACAGCCACAGTGGGTGAGTACAAGGACGTACAAACTAAGGTCAAACCCAGAAGCCTGTATCCTGAACGAAAGGTGGTCTTTGTGTGTATTGTATGCCCCAAGTCCTAGGAAGTACTTGGTAAAGACAAAAGTAGCCTCATGCATGAAGGAGTGGTGAGGTCTCGTTGAAAAGAGGGTTGAAGCAAAAGCTTTGCCAGTGAGGACAGAGAACTTGTGGGCTGCCCCATGGGCCACTGGGGCCCTGTCAGATCCATCTGTCTTTGCAAGCAGGCTATCATTTAAAGACATGTGCTCTTTGGGGTGGAAAACCACCTGGACCCAGCAGTGGTGAGGACACGGTGTCTGTGGATCAGCCCTCTCTATACAAAGAGGCAGGGAGGTGCGTTTAGTGGGCATGGTGAGAGAAGTGGACAGAGGTGCCCTCCCCAGAAACAGAGTAGTAAGAAAGAAGTTGGCGCTCCAGAGCTATAGGGAAGCAATGGGGGTTTGTAGGCAGGCAACCAGCCTCAGACACTTGAAAAACTTAGTTTAATTTGCCCCCAAAAAGTGCTATACAAATCACCAGGGCCAACAAGGAAGTCAGGACCCCATCACAATGGCAAACTCCAGCGTCTCATAACCACGTAGTTCACCAAGTCCCAGCCCCTGCTATAGTACACACACACACACACACACACACACACACACACACACACACACGCGCACGCACGCACGCACGCATGCACGCGCACACACAGGCCACTAAGTGTAAGCATGGCAGAATCTGAGTTTCTATGGACAGCTGTGTGACCCTAGGCTTGACTTAGCTCTCTGCACTGCCTTCCTGAGTCTTGCAGGCAAATGGCGATATTACCACAGCTGTTAATCCAGAGGAGAGCACAGAGCAGATACACAACAAATTTCACAACTTTGTAATTTGCAGCTTTAAGACATTACATAAATTTCATTTTTTCATGAGGGCTGAACAGGGCTGGAGAGATGTCTCGGTGGGTAAAATGCTCACTGCACAAGCATGACAACCTATGTTCAGGTTCCCAACACCCAGGCTAAAGCCGGACATGGTGGCATGCCTCTTTAACCCTATTGCCAGCAGGCAGAGACAGGCAAATCCTGGGGACTTGCTGCCTAGCCAGTCCAGCCGAAACATCAAAAGAACCCTGTCTCCAAAAATAAGTGGGAAGGGTACTCAGTGTCAACCTTTGGCCACCCTAGGACATGCATATACCATATGTACTGAAAAATAAATAATAAAAGAGTAGAAGGGCCAGCTACATGTAACCTAAAATTTTATTTGTCTTAAAGGCAGAACAGGAAATGCCAGAGTTTTGATTCAAGTCATTTGGCCATTCAGTGTGACAATATCTATAATTGTTGATTTACAGAAAAACTTGTTACATTGAGCTGCACAGATTACAATACATTTCATACCCATTTATACTTTCCAGTTTTCTATTAAGTAGTAAACATGAGGTTCCTAGAGCTTGTTTTTAATACCTGGAATTGGGGATTAAGGGCCCAAGTTGGCACCCAGAGATTCTGTTCTTCTTCAGAGCCTTTTCCTTAGAACTCTGCTATATCACAGCTGCTCTGGACTTGCCAGTTTGCAAGCTATTCCTTCAAGGATTTCTCATCAAAATACATGAGCAAACTCCTAAGCAGCAAGAACTGAAAATGCCATGTGATTTTCACAGTGTGTGTGTGTGTGTGTGTGTGTGTGTGTGTGTGTGTGTGTGTGTGTACAAGTCAATGACTGTGGGTAGATGTGTGTAGAGGCCAGAGGTGTCTATAACAGGGTTTTGTCCTTTGCTTTCCACATTATTTTTGGGGATGGGATTTCACACTGAATCTGGAGCTCACTAGTTTACTGAGAATGACTGATCACCAAGCACCTGGGATCTTCTTGTCTCTGCCTCCTCAGCTCTGGGATTACAGGTAAAGTGCCACCACACTGGGTTTTTAAACTTTGGGATTTAGGGGATTGAAATCATGCCTTTGTATTTGTATGTCAAGCACTTTTGCTGTGGGATGTCTTTCTGTATGCTGTGAATATATGTTGCTCTCATTGGTTGATAAATAAAGCTGTTTGGCCAATGGCGAGGCAGAATAAGCTTAGGCGATACATTCAAACTGAAGACAGAGATGAAGAAGGGTGGAATCAGAGGAGATGCTGCGAGCTGCCACCAGGAGAAGCAAGATGTAAGAGAACAAGTATTGCCATGAAGCCATGTGGCAAAACATAGATTAATAGGAATGGGTTAAGTTCTAAGAGCCAGCTAGCAGGAAGCCTGAACCATAGACCAAACAGTTTGTAATTAATATAAGCCTCTCTGTGTTTATTTGGGATGGAATGACTGTGGGACCAGGCAGGACACAGGAAAACTTCTGGCTACACACTTTGCTACCTGGACCATATCCCCTGCCCCTCAATTCTCAAAATAAATAAATAAATGAAAGTTGGAGTGCCTCCACAGGCAGGAGGTGATGTCTTGACATGATGGGGGGCATCTGGAGGATGCTGGAGAGCAGAGTAGGCTCTGGAGGAAAAGGGCTGCTATCAGAAAAATTTGCATAAGATATTGGATAATTTTGTTCTTCTCACTAACACAAACCCATCTAACATGATACTCCAGGTCAATGAAGGTCCAGAGGACCTGGTGGCCAACTCAGAAGTGTGTAAGTGAGTTATCCCGACAGGATCACCCCTGACTATTCTTTGATCTTGACACTGAGCCTGGCCTAAGAGATAACAGAAAACTGAGTTAAAGGGTGGGATTTGGAGAGAACAGGCCTCCATGAGAATCTGGGAGGGTGGCTAAATACAGACCTGACAGGTCCTCATCCCTAGCACGTTGGTCACGTTAGTGACCCCTCATTTATTATAAACTTACAAATGTGCTATACTATATTGAAAAAAGTCTTGGGCTCTCAACTGCTGTAACTAAATACATTTCAGGCAGCATTTTAAGGGCATTTGGAATTGTATCAAAGAAGTCTTGGCGAATATCGAATGTCCTTACAGGACCATCTACTGTAGGACTATGCACTTACATTTTAATTGAACCTTCATGTAGCTAAGTTAAGTAAGTTTCCTTTGGTAGCGCAGGAGAGCTTATACTCATTTGTGGTGGACAAGCCCTTGCAACAGACTACACTGTAAAGCTCTGTGGTCCTGGCACACTCTACATTCTCTCTCCCTAGAGAGGTTATTTGAAAGTTGCTTTTCATTTTCTTAGCTGTTTTTCTCCCAAGCCCAGTAGGCCCAGGCATTTCTTCTGCACCCTCTCTCTCCGACTCCCTCTTTCCCTGAAGCTTTTGTAGCAGTTCCTTTAGCTTTAGGTTTCTTTTTCTAAATTTAAAATTAATCACAGCTTCTGGCTATAAAACTGTCTCCCTAACCCTCTGTGGCTGTTGTTGGCCTGGTCTGTATATTAGCTGGAGTCACTGAGACCCTTCAGTTACTCTCCACTTAAACATTAGCAGCCATGTTTACTCTTGGTAATTGTCCCTTGTTGCTTAATGCCATGCCCATCAGCATCTTTTTAACTTGTTCAGCAAGTCCTTGGCATCCACTGTTTGGATTCTTTGCTCTTCCCTTCCATAGCCTTGACCCAAATCAAACTAAATGCATGTGAGGAAAGGTTTGTCCTTACTTTTGTTTTGATTTGCTAATGCAGTTTGCTTTCTTCCCCAGAAAAGAAGAAAGTGTGTTTTCAGTGGCAGCTCAACCACCTTCTATGCAGAGGCCGTAGCTCTGCCCAGACCCTGGTCCATGTCATATCAGAAAGGGAGCAGGGCTTTGGTTGTTCTTTTGGAGGTTGCTGATCGAAGTAACATATTGTGCCCCACCCAAAGAAACCCCATTGGGAATAGCCTCTGAAGCTCTACTCAGCAGAGAACTGAAAACTAAAACTGTCACATCACAGTGGATGCATGACTTAGTGTGTTTTGAGCACTTTTTCCTCATCTGCTACTATCTTGGAAAGCTAATAGAGTACTTCCATCATGAAGTGTTCTGGGAATCCTTTCATCATGAGATATCCATTTGATGTGAGAGATCCTGTCTAAGGTCAAAGGAGGCAGAAGAAAAACGTGACAGAGGGGTTGGGTGCCAGAGACATGCAAAGCTCCTAACAGGAAGTGAGTAAAGAATGTATCAGAAGCTAGGACACGACACTATCTCCTCAGGAAGCAGGGAACAGTGCCACTATCTCCACATTCTGCACGAACCCGACATTCTCCACTTCAGGGAACTCAACTCCAGAGTCAGTTCCAAGAGGACAAACGTCACCTTGAAAGCCTCACACTCCTTCAGGAAAGTTGATTTTGTGTTCAATGTGAACAAGGGAGAGAAGGACAAGTCAAGGCCTTGTCTTTGAGTTTCACGGCCTCTCAACTCTAAGTCTATTTGCTTGTGAACAGAGGTCAGGATTCTTTCCCTATACCACAGGGGAAAGCCTTTTGCTACGAAGCTTAAATGTGGGTGGGATGTGTAGGGTCAGGACTGCAGCCAGTGATAAGAATTCTTACCTAGAATGTGTGAAGCTCTGGGCTCCATCCCAGCACTACTAAATAAATAAACCTAGAAATTCTGAGGACTAAGGCTACATTGAACTGCTGCAGATGGACAAGCTCTGTAAAATGTAGTTTTGTCAGGAGAGGAGCTCTTGGGCTAAGTCCACAGAGTCTGTTCCCCATTCCTACATTTCTAGGAAAGCCCTGGAGAAGGGGGTGGATTATGTGCTCTCAACTGTGAGTGAGACTGTCTAGGGGTGGGGATCTGCCTGACACCCCCCTCCCCCATTACAAATGCCCACTGACAGCACATAGTCCAGGATGGACATCACTGAGAACTCCTGACAAGTCCAGAAGACACATGCATCCCTATTATCCATGTCACCGGCCACAGATCTCCATCCTCTAGTGCCCAGCTCTGTGACATCACCACCAAATCCCCCAATGCAGCTGTTTTGCTGCACAAATTATAACAAATTGTACACGTTTCTTGGAAAGTGTCTGAAGCACAGGGCTGTGCCGATGAGGGTTTTAAGGCTTACAGCTTCCTCCCACATGGCGCTCAGCAAGGAAGTCGGCTTGGGTCCCTCATGTGTCCAGATACAACTGTAAACATCTGTGCTCCACAGTCACACCCCCCTTTGGGATTGTCACTGCCCAGTGGTCCCCCCACCACTAACAGTGTGAGGCTTTCTCCTTCATTTTCTTTGCACAACTCTTCTCTTGGCTCTTTCTTTAATAACCCTTTCTTTCCCACTCTCAACCTAAGTTACCCATTCAACAGCACCACTATTAAGTTTTTATGGATATTGTGTGCCTTTATGTCTCCTCATAGGGGAACACTCAGTAAGATTTTGGAAGGATGTGTTATTTAATTTGAGATATAAACTATAATAATCAGAGACAATGAAGTCACTTCTTTTGATTAGGAAAATCATCTCCCTATTCTTATGTGAATGTGCACACGTGCATGAGCTTACCTGCACATGTATGTACCTGTCTCCCTCAGAGTGTACACGTGCATACATGTGGGCCCGGTCATGAAGCTCTTTCTGAATCAAGTCAGTGCCTTCCCAGGACCTTGTGCTAGCCAATGGGGAATCCGACAAGTCAGCTGCAAGCAGTAGTTCACAGGAGTTCACAAAGAGAAAACTGTGGGACTATTCCTAGGAGGCCAAGGCTGCAGAGGCCAACTCCCCACCCTTCCCCACACTCAGGCTGCGCTGTTTATTCTATCAACCCTGTTTATTCTTTCAACTCTGGTTTCTCAGCCAAACAGCTCATCACACGCTGCTTGATTGTGGAGACATACAGAAAATACCCAGAAAGAGCTATGGGAAGCACAAGCCCGCTGATTCATCCCTTGGGGCACTGCTAACAAGCTGGTCTGGGGTTTCTCTTGACCTCGGTTTTTCAACACTTAAAGAACTAGTACTGCCAGTTGCTCTCGTTGTTAAGCAAAATTGCTGGCATTATCAGGAACTTAATATGATCTTCATCATTATCATCTCTCTCAGAACGTGTCTGACCAAATCAATCAGTTGATGAAAAGATTCGGATGTCCAGATCATGGCACATGGGCATTCAGGATGTTAAGGATAGAGTCATTCAATATTTGCTGATGTAAACCTGGCTTCCAAAAACTATAAATGTTTGACTAAATGGCACTTAACTCCAGAAAGGTCGTGGCACCAAGTCAGAATTAACAAAAAGCCACCAAATAGCAGACTGGGATGAGGCATGGCAGAGACAGTGAACTCAGACTTAGGTTCTGTGCTGACTGCAGAATGTGGTGCAAAAGACATGCCATCCCTGAGCCTGGCTGCTCTCGACAGGAAAGTGAGGAAGAGTCATGGGAAGGTCCAAAGTGGGAAATGCATGCACACACATTTTCTCAAGTTATTAAACCCTTACTAAATGAAAACTCCTGGACATTCTTGTCCTATACAAAAAGCTGTGGACTTGGAATATTTTTAAAACACATCAAGTAATGAATACCTTGATCAGGGAGTATTGACTTCCTAGCCAGATAATGGAAGATCTTGGAAATCCAGACCCCTCAAAGCAGACCAGTTCATGTGCCAGGGACAGAGTCATGCCCAGCAGACACTCAATAAACATTTATTGATACCGGGAGAAGTTTGGAATCACTTGTGGTCATTCCTAAGATATTACACCATCAACATGAAAACTCAACCACCGCAAAGAAAGCTGGGTAACATTGCTGCTTGAAAGACCGTATCATCCCTCAGTGCAAACCTCACATGACAACGGACTCACGAAACTAGAAGACTACATGAAGACAGTTGTTCCAGAAATGGACAAGGTCCTACCGACTTCTGCGCCGGCATTTTTCACCTACCATCATCCTGACTCCGAGAAGGAGGAATGCCAGGGCCATGTCCGTACACCCAGAGCAAACCATCGACTATTGAGCAAAGGACTGCCAAAATTGAAATGGCACTTTGGCAGACTGGATCACTCAACGTCGTCACATTCAATGTGATCTCCCAGAGGGGAGCTCCCACACACAGAGGGGGAACACTGAAGAGATCAGATAGTTCTTTCTTCCTTTCTTCTTTCTTCTCGGTTTGTCTGTTTCTTTCTTTCTTGTCCAGTTTGAGCGTGCAATGTGACACTGGAGGGGCGCCTCCAGAGGAGTTCATGTTAGTGCATTGAATGAAATACACCTTCGCTTTTCTTATCAACCCTCCTCTCAGTCTAGAAACAACAGTCTGTCTCCGCAGGCTTTACACGTGGAATGAAGAGAGAGCAAAACCTGCAGCGCTTGGAAAGGCATCAATTAATTAATGCTAACCTCTCCTTGAGATATCAAACAGAAACAAAGATACACCCTCCATCCTTAAGAATGAGTCTCTTATCTTTAAGAAGAAACACCTGTGTCTTTGTGGCATAAGACACTTTCAATACACACATATTCATGCATACACGTTCACACACACACACACACACACACACACACACACAGAGGGGGGGGGAGGGAGGGAGAGAGAGATAGGTGGAAAGAAAGGGAGGCACAGGGACTGTCCTCTGGCTTCCTTTCTTAGTTATTTCAACTTGACTGGTACAAAGCAGAACCATAATAATAGTAAGCCCTTTGCAAGAAATGAAAGTGTCTCCGTGATAAGAAAGCTTAGCTGCAGATGGGATTGAGGATGTGGAATTTATGGGCACAGAGCCTAAAATGTATTTATTTTCATATACTTTGTTGAAACTGCAGACCTGTTTGAGCCTATCCAGACTTTGCAGGCCTGCTTAGGAGAAGCTCGCAGCCTCCTGGGTTGCTCAGTGCATGGCTGGTCCAGAGCCTGCTGGCCCTGCCTCTAGGCAGCAGCACATAGGTTTCCTTTATTCTTATGTTCCTGCAGACTGCCTGGACCATTTTAGAGGCTACATTTGCTGTGTGACGGGTTAGTCTCCTTTTCAAATTAAATTCATTCTTCTGTGATGCACACATGTATCAAAACAGGGCATGGTACCCCACTGACATTCAGTTTTCATGCTCCCGCATAACGGTTTAAACAATAGCTTTAAAATTAACAGTAATGAGAGCCATTCTATAGTTACATTCTGCTAAGGTCCACTGCTTTATTCATCTGGCCATCATTATAAATGAAATATCTGAGACAGACTAACTGATGAAGGGGAAAGCATGGTTCAGCTCACTGCTCTGCAGGCTCAACATTCCGCTGAAGCAAGCCGTTCCATCTCTACCCTGGAGGGAGGCTGTTACCAGATAACTATGAAAGGTTCACTCAACTCCCTTCATTTCCCTTCTGAGTGCAGTGTTCCTGTTCCCATGACCCAAGGACCTCCATGTAGTCTCCACCTTTTAAAGCTGCCACCATGGACCCCTTGTATCACAACTTTGGGCACCAAGCTCGCAACACACAGATCACTGAGACATGCTATCCAAACCTGAACAGCCACTTTCTACTTTATCCTAGTGAGGTCTTCTGCTCCCTCTTCCCAGCCACCAGCAACAACGTCACTGATGGAGGAGTGACCGGATCACCTGGCAAGAAGATGACTCAAAATGTAATTCCTTCGGCTATAGTCCCAGCGCGAGGGCATGTGAGCCTAAGTGTGTAGCAAAGGTTATCCAGTACACAAATGAGAGAATGAGCAGACGGCACCAGGAGCATTTGAAGGATCTCAACTGTGTAGGAACTGGACATCATATTGGAATCCATTGCTAGAACAGATGGGGCATCAGCTAATGCTATCCATGTAATGAAAGTGTCACCTTTTTATTTTTTCCTTTTTAAACTTTTAGTTAAGAACTTTTCACACATTATATTCTGAACATGCTTTTTCACCTCCCCTAACTCCTTCCAGATCTCCCTCACCTCCCCAACCCACCCAACTCCATGTCCTTTCTCTCTTAAAAAAAAAAAACACAAAAACAAAGAAACACACACACACACACACACACACACACACACACACACACATCCTCAAAAAGATGGAAACCAAAATATACAATTAAAACACCAATAAAATTTAAAAAATGCTCATATAAAGAGAAATGCTGCAAAAAGCCTATAAAAGTACAATTGAGTTCCTATGGGTTTGGCCATCTACTGCTGGTCATGGAGTCTACCATTAAGTGTGGTTTAATATACCCAGCAATACTCCATTTGAAAAAACTAATTTTTGCTTTGCAAGAGGATGTCAATTGGAGATAGCATCTTGATTAGACATGAGAGCCCATGTCTACTTCCTGTCTCAATGCTGGGCCCACATCTCACCTGGATCTGTACAGGCCCTGTGCATGCTGCCACAGTCTCTGTGAGTGCACATGGGCATCAGTCCTGTGTCTGGAAGACACTGTTGCCTTGGAGTTGTGCATCACCTCTGGCTCTTATAATCTCCCCATCTCTGTTCCACATAGATCTCTGAATCTTGAAGGGAGGACTTTAATGAAGATTCTCAATTAGGACTGAGTGTTACAAAGTCCCTCACTCTCTCCACATTGTCCAGTTGTGTGACTCTGTGTTAGTTTTCTTGATGTTCAGAGTTCTTTAGTTCTTTATATATTTTAGATACTAACTCTCTATCAGATGTGTAATTGGTAAAGACTGTTTCCCATTGTGTAGCCTGGCACTTGACCAAAATGATGGTGTTTTTTTCTGTACTGCTTTTCAATCTCATGAGGTCTCATTTATTAATTGTTGTTCTTAGTACCTGTGCTATCAGTGTTCTATTCAGAAAGTCCTTTTCTGTGCCAATGCATTCAAGGCTATTCCCTCTATCAGATTCAATGTACTTGGCTTTATGTTGATGTCCGTGATCCGTTTGGAGTTGATTTTAGTGCAGGGTGATAGATATGTATCTATTTGCATCCTTAGATATCAGGTACCCTGTTTGACCCATTTGTTGAAGATGTTGTCTTTTCTCCACTGTGTACTTTTGGTTTCTTTGATTAAAATTGGGATGTTGCCTTTCCTTAAAAAAAAAAAAAAAAAGTCTTTTTTTTTTAAGTGAAGATCACATTCTTACATTGCTACTGAACACAACTTAGCAGCTGTTACGTCACACAGCCTGTGTTTCCACCAACAGCCAATAGTATCCCAAGAAAATGGAAGGTCCTGGAGAGTGGGCCATCTTCTAGTGGACCTATTTATAACATGTCCCTATGAGACAGTGAAAGAATGTTCAGCCATCCTTTTTCCTGCTTTCAAATCTGATGCTCTATTTGACCTCAGTAGCATGCTTTTTGATGGGGGAAAGTTGCCTTATCTAACAAGACAATGGAGGCTGTGGGACAAGTTGTTGCAAAATAATAGAATAACATCAGCACATAAACCATGTTGACTACCAAGATAAGACTTGGGGCTGGGGAATGTTGTGTGACATTCATGGGGAGATGTGTACAAAGGTCTACTCACCTAGTGAAACAGTGAGTTTTATCGAGGTTACTTGTAAGAATATTAGTGAGAGATTACTTACAGGAGCAGAAATGGCTCAAAGACAGCTGTATCACCAAAGCCCACCCCAGCATGGGCATGGGTGACAGCCCACAAAAGCTGGAAACCTAGAGCTTGCTGCACAGCCTGCAGACAGCTCAACAGGCTTGAGAAGTGCCCGTTATAGGGAATTTAGTTGGTCTGAGCTTCTGCTGGGCAACTCAGCCTGTCTGAGAGTGTTTCTCAGCCACCCACACTGCTTATGTATTCTTGGGGGTCCTTGGGGGGTGGGGGCTGAGAGTGAATTTGGTCAGTTTCAGGGATTTTGTGAAGCTTCTAGGTTGTTTACTTCCTGAGCACAGGGATAGAATGTTTCTCCCTCAGCACATCCTTAGACCATCCTCCTGTCTCACCTCCCGTTGACATCCAGAGGCTTCACATGATTCCCTTTTAGATGGACAGTTTTAACTCAGAGGAAATTGCTACACAACAGGAACATGGTTCAGTGGGTAAAGTGCCCACTGTGTAAGATGAGGAACTGAGTTTAATCGTCAGCACCCAGATGTGGCAGCACATGGCTTTAAACTCAGACTTGGGGGCAGAGACAGGCAGATCTACACAAACTGTTGAGCTTCCGGTTCAGCAAGAAATCCTGTCTCGAAATTATAAACTTACCAAGGAAAACACCTAAAGTCAACCTCTGACATACACACACACACACACACACACACACACACACACACACACACACACACACACATGGAGCAACTTCAGAGTCCCTTCAACCACAATGGAATATTATCCAGCCAAGGAGGAAAATTCTGTACTATACCATGACATGGGTGAACCTTGAAGGCATAATATTAAATACAAAAAGCCAGTCACAAAAATCACCAAGACTTCCTGCAGTAGCTGAGAGGCAAAGTTCATAAAGAAAGCATAGACTGGGGCTATCTGGGCTGGAGAGCAGAAAATGGGAAGCTGCTTAATGCTATAGAATTTCAGTTAGGAAGGACGACAATGTAGTTGAAATTGCTTGTGCAACAGTGAGCACACACAACACTACTGACATTGCATAAGATTATAGCATGTGCTTTTACCACAACAAAATCATTTAAAAAAATAGAGTTGGTGTAATCAATCCAGATGCATGTTACAAGGACAGAGAATGGCTTCCATTAGAGCGAAATCCAAATGTGTACCCAGGCATCCACAACAGGACCTAAAGGAAATGAACCCAAGGATGCCAACCTAACTGTGATGGACCTCAGACCACGTCACAGAAGCCTAAGACAATTTAGCAGAGGTAGCACCCCAGCAGCCAATGGCCCTGTGGTACCCACTAAAAGCCAGCAGGAGCCTGAATTGGGTACACTGGCAGGACTGAATACAGACCTCTCTTAGAACTGGCTAGAATTACGAGTACCCCACATCTGACGTCCCCACGTGCAAGAAAATGTTGAGTGAAGAAATGCTCAGCCTTACGTGCACTGACCAACGGGACAAGCTTGCTGATGATCCTAATCTCATTTCTCTCCTTCCCCAAAAAGTTTCGTTTCAGGCCCTAGATGTTGGGCCCCTTGCAAGGCCTGCTGAGAAAGCTATTTCACTGCCCCGGGGTAACACACTCACTCTTCCGTGCTGTAGTCCAGATTGCCCACAGCCCAGCAGAGAATGAGCACTCACTGCACGCAGCAAACTGTGTGTAGTTTCCCCATAAACTTGATTAATCTGCACAATAAAACAACGTGTCCTTATTTTCTCTCCCTTTTTTCTTTCCTTCTTGACCAATAGAAACTTTCTCATTTTTATAACAGCTGACATGATGATGTGGAATGCTGACGGAGACCAAACATTAAATCCAGTTGAATTTTAAGCTCCAAGTCCTTTACCAAGTCAGATGAAGCTGCTCCCAACTCCATGAGGCCAAATCCTGGGATTCCTTGGTTTCTTCTGAAGTCACAGCATTGTCCCACCTTCTCTAACTATTCAATGCTATAAAAACTGAGAAAGTCCATTCATTTACAAAATTACGCAGTTAACCTGACACTCGAACCATACCCTAGAAACGAAAGTTCACAATGCCCTCAAACACATATCCTTCCATCCTAGCTTCCTTGTGAAAATGACCTTTCGCTTGGAACAAGTTATTGTCAACATGTAGGTGCCTTCAGAACCAAAAGAAGTTGTCTCCAAGACACAGATGTAGGCTGGCTGTGTTTCACTGTGTCCCAAGTCAGTAACGATGAATGGGGTCATGAGTTGAGGTGACCGTTCTAAATTCCACACAAACCTCATACTCAAGTATATTTAGAGGAAGTCCCTCCAAGCTTTAGGGTTGCTGTCTTCTGCTGAGCTGTGTCTTGCTATCTTTGTTTGGCTTTGTTCCCACGAACTCTGCAGCCAATATAACTCCGTCCCATCCATCCTGAAACTCTAGTCTTTCCAATTGAGACAGTGTCCTTACAAGGAATAACTCTAGCACGCCCAGCCAAGAAGACAGTTATGACAAGCACAGAGAAATCTATGACATGTTTAAATAGCTAAGGAGTCAGCTACTGGGAAAAGCAGTAGAATTAAATGAAAAATGTCAACTTTCAAGTTAAAAAATCCAAGCAAGTCACGGGCAGGGAAGGACAGAAGAGCTGGAAGGGCTGACGGTGCCTGTGCTGAAAGACCCATTTGTTCTAAGAGCTCTCTCCTCCCCTGCCTTTCTCTCCCCCTGCCATGTGTGCTAGCACACAGCCTCTTGTGATCCCTTCTGCCTTTTTATGGTTTGGATGTGTGGTATATGGGTGTGTTCATGTGTGCATGCTGACCCATGCTTCTACATGTGGAGGTCAGAGTCTGTGTGGGCCTCCCCATCCTAGACTCTACCTTGTTTTCTCAGACAAGGCCTCTTACCCTTTTGGCTAGAATGCTGACCAGTGAGTCTAAGACCTTTCTGAGTCTGCTCTGCTGTCCCAGTGCTGGGGTTACAGACCTGCTGCCGTGTCTGGCTCTTACATGGGTGCTGTGAACCCTAACACTTGTATTCACACCAGTACAGCAAACTCTCTTATTTATGAGCCATCTCCCCAGCCCTGTTTATTATGAGTTGGATACAGATGGTCACCAGTGCAACTATCCAACAGGAAATAAAA
This sequence comes from Peromyscus maniculatus bairdii, assembly GCF_049852395.1. Taxonomy (NCBI): domain Eukaryota; kingdom Metazoa; phylum Chordata; class Mammalia; order Rodentia; family Cricetidae; genus Peromyscus; species Peromyscus maniculatus. The sequence goes on along the minus strand of NC_134860.1, from coordinate 60,015,982 downwards.
TCCCTGTTTTTATGTGAACGTTGCCCCACAGCAACAAGAGAATCCAGCCCATGGGCCATGTGGAAATGCTCTAGCCAAGCTCTAAATCTGTGTTTCAGACTGGTTCTTTCAGTCTGGTATCAATGTCCTTTATATGAGAACACATTTAGAGTAGTGAGTGGAGATGCTCCTGTTGGCACAGCCCAGTGTGCCCACAAGGAGCAGAGGATCAGGGTAAGAGTTTTCTTTCTACATTCTTTTTGGCTTTTAGGGATTGCCAGCACCACTCTGGGGAAGGGCTTCAGAAACACACCATACACTGGAGGAGAAGGGTCGTGTCTGAACAAGATACCTGGAAATAACCTTATTAGTCTTTCATGTGTCTGACTGAAGTCTCTCATCCTTTCTTTCCCATGTTTTAATTCTCTCCATCTTTCTAAGGAGATGCTAAAGTATATAGGAAGTGGGAGGTTTTCTGAAGTGAGAATCCATGGAGCATCTTCCAGAAGGTTTTTGTGTTTATGTGGCTGTTTGGGCATCACCCAGACTCCTGAAGTAACCCTTCATTCATGCTTTGTAAGCCAGCCCAATGAACTCATTGATTTACCAAGCTGGATACAGGATCCAGTTTGGTCTGTGATCAGTGCCGTATTTGCAGTTAATATGAGGCAGGCTAGAAAGATGGAGAGAACTAAAACATGGGAAAGAAAGGAGGAAAATTGAAGGTTCACAGCTAGAAAAGAAAGAAGTGATCTTTATATGATTCATGGCTATTTTAACATTCTTACATGAAATACCATAATATAGAAGGGATATTGTCTCTTTATCAGCAACTTTCCCAATGAGATAGAGATGGGGGTTGGGAGAGGATGTGTGCAGGTGTGCATGTCCATGCTTAAACACAGAGGCCAGAGGGAGGCATCGGTGTGCTCTTCTGTCACTCTCCACTGTATTCCTTTGAGACAGGGTCTCTCAGCAAGCCCTAGCAAATCTCTCTGCCAGCTCTGGGGTTATAGGTGTGTGTGTGTGTGTGTGTGTGTATTCATGCCCAGCTCTTTGCATGGGTACTGGGGATTGAACTCAGGTCCCCAGGCTTTCTTACCTGATCCAGTTCCCTCGCCTTCTGTGCTGGAATGACTCGCTCAGCTTATGAGGGTGAGAAGCTCCTTTCTCTTCCCATCCCCCCTTGGAGGATTTCCCATCTTTCTATCCTCTCTGAGGACATTTGCCCCTTCCCTTCTCTAGTGTTCTGGCTCCTCAACAATCTTCTGCAGATCCTTGTAGACAAATTCTTAACCTGGATATCCCTGCTGGAGTCCAGCCAAACATTCTCCATACATTTGAACATCTTAGGCACCTAAAGGTATGAGAAGCCTGACATGCATGGACACTAGTCTCCAGGTCTTCACCTCTCAAAGTACTTTCTGATGAGGTCACCTGTTGGCACACCTGCACCAGCCTTGAGTGTTTCTTGGCTTATCTTTTGCTGGTGTCTTCCAGTCAACCCTTCAGCAAATCTCCTAACTCTGCCTTCATATGACATTCTGTGTCCTGCTGTCCTGCTGTCCCTGTCCTTCTCTGATCTTTTCCTCACAGGGGCTGGGGGGACAGGGGAGGCTGTTGTCAGGGGCCTATGAGATGGCAGAAATACTTGGGTGGCCATTTGGTGAAGCTATGAGGATTATTATCAAGTTAGTCCTCCTCCTCCTCTTCTTCTTCTTCCTCCTCTTCTTCTTTCTCTTCTTCTTCCTCTCCTTCTCCTTCTTCTTTTCCTCATTTTCCTTCTCCATCTTTCCCTCTCTTTTCTTCTTCTCTACCTCAAATGGTCACTTAAAAATACCCAAACAAAGAAAAATGAAAGAAAAAACATCCACAAAAAATATCTTGAGATTGTTCTGTGTTGGCCAACTACTCTTGGTCTTGGGGCCTGCCCTGAAGTGTGGTTAATATATGCAGCAAGACTTCATTGGAGAAAACGGATTTTTCCCTTACCAAGTAAGTATAAAATTTCAGATGGCTTCTTGGTTAGGGGTGGGAACTGTGTCCACTTCCCCTTCTCAGTGTTGAGAGCCCAGCTGGCTTGAACCTGTGCAGGCTCTGTGCATGCTGCCATAGTCTCTGAGAGTTCACATGTGCATCAGTCTTGTTGTGTCTGTAAGACTCTGTCTCCTTGGTGTCATCCATCATCACTGACTCTCACAATCTCTATTCCTCTGTTTCTGTATAGATCCTTGAGTCTCAAAGGGAGAGGTTTGATGAAGACAACTCATTTAGGACTTAGTGCTTCAAAGTCTCTCTCTACACACTATACAGTTGTATGTGTCTGTGTTAGTTCCTATCTACTGCAAGAAAGTTTCTTTGATGTGGGTTGAGCGAGACATTGATCTATGGGTACAGCAGTATGTCATTAGAAATCATTTTATTACTTTGTTGTTTAGCAGAATAATAGTATTGGATTTTCTCCTAGGCCCATGACCTATATAGTCACAGGTTCTTGGCCACTTAAGCACTGTTAAGTATGGGTTCCCTCTTGTGGAGAGGGCCTTAAATCCAACCAGGAAGTGACTAGTTACTTTCATGATATTTCTGCCACTATTTTACCAGTATATCATCCAGGCAGGTCTTGTGGTAAGTACCCACCTCTGGGGATTAGCAAGATGGTCAGGATGGTGAGCAAAAGGCAGCACTGGATGGTTTGGTCCTCCTCTTCCCTCTAGTGTTTAATCCTGTTTGCTTTAGGCATGGAACTCTACAGACGAATGACCGCCATTACAAGTACTTCCTTCCCAAAAGGACAGCCACAACACGGCTGTATCTTCTCCTCCTCCTCCTTAGGTATCAGACTTGGAAGTCAGTTCTTGAGTTTTTCAAAGAAGGTATGGGTCAAATTCTTGAGCAGAGAGGTAAGATGATGACTGAGGAGCTGATAAAAAATGGTCTCAGCACCATACTGATAAAAGTACATTGCTTTTTTTCTGGGATTTTAAAAAACTTTAAAAAGAAAGGGGGGTCTGGGGAAAGCTTTCAGTTACCTCCACATGACCACAAAGTCTAGAAATGTTTGGAGGCTGTGGCTACAGAACAGACAGTGGTACTGGAATTTGTGTGTGTGTGTGTGTGTGTGTGTGTGTGTGTGTGTGTGTGTGTGTGTTATAAATGTATGTATATATATCTCGATTTTTTTTTAACTTTAGCTGTGCTTGTCAATGTTGGAAAAATATGCCCTGCTTTATCATGTTGAGTTGGCATGGTATAGGAACTGACAGCCATATTAGTCTAGAAATGTTAAATGCAATTTCCAACTGTATGGGGGCAATGCACTGTATTAAATATTCAAGGTCCTATCTATGTGGGTTTGATTACAAAAACTAATCAAAATTCTCTAAAAATAGAAACCTGAAGAGTGGATGATGCTGGGTGGCTGACCCCTGCACAGCAGTCCACACACCTGTGCCACCACATACACCACCAAATGGCCACTTCCCCTGCAGAATGTCTGGCTCATCTCAATGCTCCTCACCACGTGTTTCAATCCAGATCTAAGCAACACCCACTTACTATGTTTGGCTGTATGACTCTAGAATTAAAATCAAAATAAACAAATGCTTTAATAAACCATGTCATAACCAGGAAACATAGTAGATAGTCAATTAAAAATCATGATTTTACAGGGGTTGTAAAGTAATTGCCAAGCAAGCAAGAAGACCAGAGTTTGGATACCCAGCTGGGAACTGTGGGAGGCAGAGTCAAGTGGATCCCTGTAGCTTAATGATCAGCTAGTCTTGCCAAATCAGTGAGTTCTAGGTTCAGCAAAAGAGGCTGTGCCAAAAAATAATGTAGAAAGTGATTATGGAAGTCACCCATTGAACTCTGACCTATACACACAGGCAATCAATCAATCAACCTGCATGCACGGGTGCACATATGTACCTTCCCCCCCTACACACACACATATACACAGAGGTACATATGCATGCAGTAACACATGTACACATATATAATGCACCCAACCCCCCATATACACACAGTAACTCTTTCAGAAACCACTTACCAGTGTGGTGAAACACTCCTGGGATTAAGTTAACTAAGAGATAAAAAACATGCTTGTATTTTCACAGGATGTGTCAGAATTTCTATATGCAACTTCATCAACTATATATCAGAGGGCTCATTTGCCCTTAGTTTCACTAGTAATTGATACTGCAGGCTTTTAAAGAATTTGATATGTGAAGATTTTCTCTAACCCCAAATATAATCTATAGGAGATATAAAGAGTTGCTAAGACAATACCACTCTGGGAACCATTATCCCATTCAGGCTAGAGGAGATAGAGTTCAAACTAAAAAGATCTGATCCACTGAGGATCCAAGAGTCTACAGGCAGCAAGCAGACCAAGAGAGCGCCTGGCTTGAAGTTCAAGTTTAAGTCCTCTAAATAAAGAAAAGTGCCGTAGACAGCAGCAAACAGAGTTGTGGAGATCTTGGACACGTGGTAGCCAGTGGCTCCTTGCCTCTGAGATTAGCATTGCTGTTGATGGTGGCAGCCAATGCTGCCAGCTCTCTGCCTTTTGTGTGTTATCCCTGTTTGTTCTGTCATTGTGCTTAGGTCTAGAGATGTCTCTTTAAAAGTCACACCAGGGGCTGCAGTTGAGAACCAGGACGTGGGGACATCATCTAACCACGGGCTGCTTTCAGTGGAGTCTGGACCTTGATTCTGATGAGGTTTTCTAAGGCAAAAGTTGTCCTGACCACTTCTCTAGAGTTCCATGCCTAAAGCAAACAGGATTAAACACTAGAGGGAAGAGGAGGACCAAACCATCCAGTGCTGCCTTTTGCTCACCATCCTGACCATCTTGCTAATCCCCAGAGGTGGGCACTCACCACAAGGCATGGCGGTCATCTCACTTTCCATTGCTCTTGGCATGACTGTTGAGTGACATCTCAATTATAGCCCAATTGCCCTTGATTGCAGGGACCATCTGAACCTTTGAGAGCTCACTCTTAATCCTGCCCAGAAAACATAAGATCACATTCCAGTTTGGTGGTTGAATGTACCAGATGGTTCATGGGGCCAAGATGCTGTGGCTCATGAACTTTTGGGGGCCATGTGCTTGCTGAAGAAAACTGAAATTCAGCCACTTGGAAAAGCTGACCACAGGGCTGAATCCTTGGGGCTGTTTTTATGGAACCTAACTTGAAGGCTGCTGCCTCACTGTTAGCAAAGAAAGAGCCAGCATGGGAAGAATCAGGACAGACCAAGGAGACCCCTCCTCAGACCTGCAGAGTCTGCCATCTGGAAGTGCCCAAGCAGCTAGAAACAGTTCGTTTCAGTAGCTTCAAACAACAACAATAGTGGCTTATTTCTAGAAGCCTACTGTGTCATGTGATATTCCTTGCAATCCAGTGTGATTAGAAATGTCTCTAAAACTTCATAGATGAGACGCTTTAGACTGAAGTTTGGAGATGTAAATACTCCCAAGATGCCTCACTGTATAGGTGAGAAGGTCAAATCTGAAACTTCAAGGTTTGTAAGAATAAAAACCTTGGTTTTTCTAGCGAAGACACCTGAAAGAGCACAGAGGCTTCCAGAGAGGGCTGTAACTCTCCATCTTTCATCATTCAGCCCCTCCATGGACACCTTAGATCTCCAGACCGTTTCCTCGTTCACCATAAGCTTTTGTCTCTTATCTGAAGGAAGACAGGTAAGATGTCCTGAAGCAGAAGAACCTCACCGGACACAAAGCCCTCCGCTGGGTTTTAAAAGCAGTTCACCATTGTCATAACACAAGCCAGGGCATGAGAGTTCCTGGGCAATGGTTTTCATGTACAAAGCCTCCAAGTGGAACAAACCAACTGATATCCACATCTTCATCTCAAACTTCTGACACTGAGTTTTGCAAATAGTAGATGTGACTTTGATTCAAATACACAGAGATGTCTCTATCTCCCTACAACATGAGCTTAAACAAATAGACACTAACATTTCAAAGGTAAAAAAATATAGAGGAGAAAGTCTCCAGGGCCATAGTACCCACCTAAAGCAGGCTTATTGAGAAAAACAAAGAATGAAGCCCTGACTCCACGTGACAGCTCTAACAAGTATCAGGTAACAAGTCACAGTGCATCAGTGCTGGATGACTCCAAGGAGGATCTATCTCTGAGGCACAATACAAAGAAAGCCTTAAAGCAGAACAGCCATAAAGAAAGACTCCTGTCAAGCCAGACCCACCCTAGACACTAAGTGTCACCAGGGAATTTGAAGTGTATGCTACACGGCGGGCAACCAGCACAACAATCCCCACTCCAGCTCAGTTCCTAACCGTGTTGATTGAATAACCTGCCTAAAGCCCCAGCAGTGGGAAGTGAGCTCATGTCTAAGGATAAAGCTTCGCTCTCAAGTGTATCTTCTGCTTTATTGGTGGCAGCTTCCAGCAACAGATAAAGGTACATATCATACAAAACAAATCAATAAAACACTGTCAGGAGGACATCAGCAGAAACAGGCTTGGCAATGTTGAGAATGCAAATGTAAAATAATTATGGTCAAGCTTGAGACACTTTCATAGTTATATAAATAAATGATCAAATAAATCAGGAACTAGAGAGCAAAAAGGCAAGTCCCTTGTAGAGTCCCACACAACATGTGTGGTTAAGGGGAGGAACTTCACCTCCACCCTCAGCGGGCAGTGCAGAATGGCTTCCTTCTGAAGAGGGGAGAAGAGCAACCTCAAATGGAAAGGTCTGGCAAACTGTCCCCAGCCAGGCGTCACAGTCAGCACTGAGCATGAGCATGGATGCTGCTAACATATCTCCTAATTTGATGCTATGAAAATGGGACTTTCCTGTCCGGGTTTTCTCTCCCAAACTCATGACCATGGTCTAACCACAAGAAAAACATCAAACGAATCCAAATTCAAAGACGTCTTGTCTTACTGGACCCAAAGTCCCCAGTATTATCAAAGTCATCATAAACAGGAAATCTGTCACAGCCAAGAGGGTCACGGGAAGACATTGTATCTAAATACAAATGGGTCCAAGAGAAAGGCTGTGGGGCGTTTACCCACCACCCCCACAGCTTCCCAGAGTTTTCTTGAGTGCGAGCAGCAGGAAATATTAGATAGAAGGATTTATTGCGGAGAATCTTGTGGAGATAAACAGAAAGAAAATAAAGGATAGCCTGGAGAGGGCCTGGAACCTATTTCAATGGGCCCCAACTGTCTTTGCCCCAGGGTTTTTATAGAAATGCCAAGGGGTGGAGCAAAAGACCTCCTCCCCCAGCACAGCCAAGTGCAGACCATCTCAGACACCTGCACTCAGGCCCATGGTCCTGATCATCCTCTATGCGGACCTGCTGGGTAAAGCCACGAGGAACCCGAGAACGGGCTCCCACAAAAGGCTATATGAACCAATCTCTAGTTAATAATAATTTATCAAGAGTGGCTTATAAACATATATTTAATGAACCATGTTAATAAAATAATAGTGAGGGACTGGTTATGGGGCACAAGATTTCTGTAAACCTAAAATCATCCTAAAAATAAACTTTATTAATAAACAAACACATTAAAGAATGCATAGATGACATTCATAATAAGCCAGGCAAGCAAAAGTGGAGTTACCCCATGTCTTAGTCAGTGCTCTGTTCTTGCAAAGAGGCATCATGACCACAGCAATTCTTATGAAAGAAAGCAGCTAATTGGGGGCTTACTTGCAGTTTCAGAGGTTTAGTCCATTATCAGCATGGCGGCAAGCAGGCAGACATGATGCTGGAGAAGGAGCTGAGAGTTCTACGAGCTGCCTCGTTCTCCAGGCAGTAGGAAGAGAAAGAGCCACTGGGACTGACTTGGGCTTCTGAAACCCCAAGGCCCACTCCCAGTGACACATTTCCTGCAACAAGGGCTTACCTACCCAACAAGGCCACACCTCCTCACCCCTCTCAAGTTGTACCACTCCCTGATGACTAAGCATTCAAACACATGTGTTGTGGGGTAATCTTTTTGTACACTGTGAAGATGTGTCTCTACTGAGGCACCTTCTGATTAGTTTAATAAAGAGCTGAACAGTCAATAGCTGGTCAGGAGAGGATAGGCAGGATGTCCAGAGAGAGAGAGGAACTCAGTGGAAAAGTCTGCCTCAAGGAATTCACCAGTCAGACATGGAGGAAGTGGGATGTTCTGTACTGAGGAGAGGTAACAAGCCACATGACAGATCATAGATTAATATAGGTTAATTTAAGTTTTTAAATTTATTTTTATTAAATTAATATAAGTTTTATATTATTATTAATTTTATTAATTAATATAAGTTAATTTAAGAGCTAGTTGAGAATAAGCCTAAACTAAGGCCAAGCTTTCATAGTTAATAAGAAGTCTCCATGTCATTATTTGGGAGCTGGTGGTCCAAAGAAAGGCCAACTATATATATATATATACATATGAGCCTATGAGGGTCATTCTTTTTTTTTTTTTTTTTTTTTTTTTTTTTTTTTTTTTGGTTTTTCGAGACAGGGTTTCTCTGTGTAGCTTTGCGCCTTTCCTGGAACTCACTTGGTAGCCCAGGCTGGCCTCGAACTCACAAAGATCCGCCTGCCTCTGCCTCCCGAGTGCTGGGATTAAAGGCGTGCGCCACCACCGCCCGGCATGAGGGTCATTCTTATTCAACCACCACACCTTATTAAGAATCTTAAAATGGATGTCATGCTTCATATCTTTAATTCCAGCATTCAGGAAGCAGAGGCAGGCAGATCTCATGAGTCTGAGGCCAGCCTGATCATAGTGAGTGTCTAACCAGTCAGGGCTACATACTGAGACCACTCAAAAACAAAAACAATATGTATGTATATGTACGTATATAGTTTTTCTTCAACAACACAATTTTATACCTGGAAAGGCAACCTGTTTAAATGAAAGAGGTACATTTTTCTTGTACAAAATCCCAAGGAAGTTAACTATCAGCAATATTGCACTGTAAGACAGAAGGACATCAACCAGGCTGGAGGAACAGTGTTAGGCAGAGATGCGTGTCTCCACAGAGAGAGTCAAGAGTTGATGAAAAGGAAATGGATGAAGGTTTAGGAATTGCACTTGAGTACTCTGCTTATAGTGTATGTAAAGTTAAGGAGTGGTGGTGTATAGGATAGAATTAGGAATACACCTCTGCAAGGTGCTCATACTACATATGTAGTGACTGAATTCTATTTAAAGGTAAACATTGATTCACTAAAATGCATTTTAAAATATAGGGCAGCTGCTAAAAGTGAAGGGAGAATAGAACAGATTGTAAATAATGAGTCACTATCTTGAGTGGTGTCTATACCCTCATAGGCCCTGCAACATTATTCACAAGGGCTAAGACACAAAAACATCCTAAATGTCCACAGACAGATAAAGAAATGGTGATGTGTCCATACAATGGAACATGACTCAGCTCTGAAAATAAGGAAAGCTGGCAGTTTTACAAACATGGGTGGACCATTCCCTGATGCTTACACATGATGAGCTTTTAAGACATTTCAGATCTAAACCGTGAGACACAACATGAGGCTGCAGTTGCACCACATCATACTTAACATCCTCCAACATCGACCCTTACACATCTTTAGTACAAATAACAATGACACTGGTGATTTTACATCAAGAGAGCAGTAGGTAGCCCTGGGAGGTCCTGCATAGGCTTGTGGCTTGGAGTACAGTGTTGGTTCATGAGCACAAACTTTCCTCTAGGCTCATCATGCAATATACACCAAGCAGTGACAAACTTCTGTATTTCCATCATACCTCAAGGAAATGATTTTAAAAGTCACTATTGAAGGATCTAGAGAGATGGTTCAGCAGTTAAGAGCACTTTCTTCCAGAAGACCTGGGTTCTGTTCCCAGCACCCACATGGCCGCTCCCGATCATCCATAACAACAGTTCCAGGGGACCTGATGCCTTCTTCTGGGCTCTGTGGACACTGCAAGCACATGGTAGACAAAGTTTCATGTTGGCAAAATGCTCATGCATATAAAAATAAGTGGTTTTAAAAGACAATATTGAAGATCAATTGTTACAATAAAAAATTAATTATTCCCACAAAGATTGAAGAAGGCAAACTTAAATGCAGAACTAAATGGAACACAGTGAGCAAGTTCACAGGTTTTAACCTAGTTGACTAAATAATAATGTTAAGCATAAACAGTTTCAATACTTCCATGGAAAGGACAGAGGTGGACAAAAAGGAAAACCAGAAACTCACTCTGAGTATCAAAACGTCTTTACATAAAGCAGAAAAACAGATACACACCTGACCCTGTTGGTAGGGCTGCAGGCGAGCAGGCCCTGAGGGTGTGAGAACAGAAGAGCTGACCTGCCCCAGGATCATGGCCAGTGGGAGAGCTGGCTCTGCCCCTCACTGACTGCAGCACACAGGAGAGCGGACCCTGCATCTCCCCTGCGCAGCACATTAGAGCTGACCCTGTTGGCAGGCACGCAGGTGAGCCAGCCCTGAGGCATGAGAGCAGGAGAGCTGACCCTGCCACCCCATTGCCTGCCATGTGGTGGCATGAGTAAGGGAAAGATGTCCTCTCCTCCTAACCTAGCCCCTTGTTACCTCCAGTGAGAGAGGGCCCTGCACCTCACCTGGGCAAAACAGTAGAGTGGCCCTGGTGGTGTGGTTGTGGGTAAGCCTGCCCCTAGGGCATGAGAATAGGAGAACTGGCCCCAAGCCTCGCTGCCTACTACAGTGAGTGAGCCAGCCAGGGCAATGCTGGAGAGCTTGCTCTGGTGGAGTCAATGAGGGAAAGCTGGCAGGCTGACCAACTCAGCTTTCACCTAGGCCCAGAACCAGGGCTATGAGTTAGCCTACTCCAATATTCACCTCATCAAGGACCTAGGGGAGCAGGTGAAGGAGCTGGATCTGCAGATCCAAAACTGCAGGATCTCCACAACACAGGGCAACAACAGGCTATCCAAGAGGAGTCCCAGTGAGGGCCCAGCATCGATGGTGTAGCGGAAGCCAGAGGCCTTGATCCAGATCAATGACTCTTTGCAATGAACACTTGCAAGTAAAGATGTATGGACAAAAAAAAAGATACATACCATAGAAACAATAATTAGACCAGATCTAGAGTAGTCATATTAATGTATTTGAAGTACATGTTGGGCTGGAGAGAAGGCTCAGCATTCAGAGTAGAGACTGCTCTTGCAAAGGACCCAAGTTCAGTTCTAGCACCCATGTCAAGTGAGTCACAACTCCAGGTGGTCTAATGCCTATGATTTCCTTGAGTAAAAAAATCTCCTGGGCTTATAGAACCATCTGAGTCCACTCACTCAGCAACAGAGTTGCAAGAGTCCTTGTTTTCCTTTCTACATTTTTGAGAATTTCATGTATGAGCACTGTATTGATATCATTTCCACCTTCCAACTCCTCCCTGTCCCCTCCACTCGCTCTCATTACTCTTGACCCCTTCTTCATTATTATTGTTTCATATGCACATAAACACACGTGGTTATGTGGAGACAACCTGCTGAGTCCATTTAGTGTTGCTTGTTGCAAGCCATTATTAGGTCTGTCCACGTGGGATTGGATAGCTCATCAAGAAGGTTGTCCCTGGGGAAGACTGATTCTCCCCCTCTCGGCAACCCTTAACCTGCAGCTCTGTAGCTCTTCATCCAGGGGTGCAGCTTTGCGAGATGTCACCATGCAAGTTGGTATGTCAACTGGTGTTGTCAAGGTATGGGTCTTATTTAGGGGACCCTATTGTTGACAGTTCACGGATGTGCTTTCCCTTGTCATATATCTTGTGTTAAAGAGGTTCTCTGGCTCTTACGATCTTTCCACCCCCTCTTCCATGATGTTCCCTGAGCCTTAGACATGGGGGTGTTTAACCACAATTGGTACACATACCACACAACCCCCTGCCTGAGCAAAAAATGCACAGGATCCAAACAATCAGGGTGGTGGGGAGAAGGGCACACAAGCCCCTACCTCTAGATGAGAAGCTGTTGTCAGGTGATGGCTGCTAGGGGAGGGAGAGCTGTCGATCTTCAGGGCTGGCCACTGGCAGGTGACTCATGCCTTAGTGGATGAACTCACACCCATGAGATTTGGGCTGCACTAATTAAACACAGTGGGTTATTCTAAAAAAAGAAAAGAAAACAATAGAATTTGGGAAGGAGATATGTTGGAGACAGAGGAAGTCGGGGGGTGGGGGGTGGGAATTGAGCGTAGATGTGGATCAAGATATATTGATTGTATACCTGTACGGAATTTTCGAAGGACAAATAAAATGTATTAACTCTAAAATGTAGACGTTATCACTCGAAGAGAAAAACAATGCACCACAAAGAATGAGTTTTATCGCGCGCAAATTTGAAAACAACACAACAGAAAGCAAACAGAAGAGAGCCAATACCTGAAAGGAGGTGTAGTCCATCCTTCAGAAGAAGGCTCTGTCCCCACCAACCATGCGGTCCAGGTCACTGGCGGCCTCAGGCAAGCCATTTAGAGTTGCAGTTCACGAAAGTGTACTGAAGGAACAAAACGAGCAAAAGAGCCAAGAACACCTTCAGCTCTAATGAAGTCACAGGAGTCTTCTTTCCATGTGCTAAGCCCATGGTTACAGGCCAGCGCTGCAGACCTTGGGCCAACATCACCAAGTCCTTTCCCTTCAGCAAAGTGAGGGTGCTATTTCAGCTGTTTTAAGCAGCTTATCATGATTTTGTGAAAGTCTGGCCTCAGGACTTTGGATCCCTTCTTAATAACATTTAATGCTACCATCATGTAATTGGATCCATTTTGTCAGTGTAGTGGGAATATCAGCAAACTGTAACTCTTTCCCTGTCTTCTGGCATTCACACCCTCTGATTCCAGGATCCAGCACACCAGGAACCCGAAACAGGGAACTAACCCAATGCCACACTGCAGCACACCCACCCAGGCCCCCACTCAGAGAGCACAGGACCTCTGCAGGGCTTCTCAGAGCCTCAGCCTTGACTCCCACCCCACCCCCACCACGTTGTAGAGTCTCAACCTGTGCATGGGGCAGTCTGGGAAACACAACCATATAGGAGATGGTACTTCTTACACAGGTTACCCCCTCGACATTAAGGGCCTGGCACCTTGCCACCTAGCCAGCAAGTAGCCTCATTGTTATTGAAACCACGTGTTCATTAGCAAGGTTGGCACCAGCTCAAGCTCCACTGTCCGGAGTTGGTTGTATTCCATCCTCGCCCAGACAACGGGGCACTGTAGGACAGTTTGGGCATGGGAACAAACAGTCTTGTTTGACGAAATTCGAGTCTTCAACTGCTAGAAACACGATCCAGTTTCTATCTTGACACATGTCTGCACTGATGTTTCAGAGAGAGACATGTTTTGAAAGAAAATACCACTCTTTCAGTGCTATCTTTGCAAAATTGTACTTAATTTTTTTTTCCACGGCTTACAGGAACGGCCAGAGTCCCTGTTTCTTGCTGAGCTAATCACTTCATCCCTGGAGATCTGTGCAGAAGTGTTTCACTTAACATAAAGGAGTGACTCTGGATGGTTGCTTTCAATTAGGAAAGCCTGAGAGAGTTCTGAGAACGGCGCTCGCTCTCTTCTTTAAAAGGAAGGGGGAGGAGTGAGCAGACATGAGGGAGGGAAGGGAAGAGAGAAAAGAAAAAGAATACAAGGGGGCATGGAGATGGGGAGACACCGAGTGAAGCCATCAATTTCTCAGCCTTCTAGAAATGTATGCGCCATGCACACTTCATTCTACTCTGGTAGAAAGGCACGCAAGAAACTTACATGTTTTTTCTAATTATTATTTGTGCTTATGCTTGTGTCTCACGTACAGGTCAAAGAGTATAGACTTTCTCACGTTCTTTCATGGGGAAGGAAACACAACTTTGCCCCACAAAATTGCCAAAATACATATTTAAATCTTTTTGTTGAATTTTTTTTTTTTTACAGAAGCAATCCTTGTAGTTTACATGTGTTTAAGTCCTATCCTGCATGTAGGGCATGATAAGCAAGTGGGATTTTATCCATTTAGAAAGGTACACAGTGGTAAACAGCTTAAGTATCTTTGTGTTTGCTGCTGGAGATAGGGGCCTTGAAGATCAGAGTTTACTCTGTATGTTCTGTGAGGTATTATAATGCCCCCATGGAGAGAGAGAAATCTATTAAAATATTTTTTTTTCAGAAATTTGAAGATGACCCAACCTGAAGCAGCCATATTACAGCCCAAAAAAAAAGAGGACTCTCGGGTCAGTGTAAAAGTACCAGCCAATAAACTACACTGAGGAGCAGAGCGCCCTACCAGTGATGATGTGTTCTCCCTGGGAAGACAGGACAAGCCAGCACTTTATTACCCAACATGGAATGAGGAAAGCAGCCATGAAGTGAATTAAACATTAATTTTCTTACTGAAATGATTGACCACATGGGAAAGGCCACGCCAGTTTCAACAAGCACACTCGTGCTCAGGGGTTCAGTTTATTTCCCTCTTGACTGGTGTTGAAGGGTGAAGTCCTTACAGGACAGTCAGCCTTGAATAGTCCCCATGGCTCTGTCCTGACCACTGTCCTGAGGGCTGGGAGGAAACCCCGACTTGCTATACTAGTGCTTCCTGCTTCCAGGCTCTAGATCTTCCCTGTGCTTTGAGCCCTGGCAGAGCAGACAAAGGTTCTCCTCAAATTCAACAAAGCAAAATTTGATACCAGAAGACGCAGCCCCCTTTCTCCAGGTAAGCGAGGGTTAACACTGGCATCCAGTGTGCTAAATGTGTTCATTTATGCATGTGCTTGCATGTCCAGTGGCAACCACTGGGCCTGGGCTCTTTGTCCCTATGACCTTTCGCAGGAGGCGAAGAAAGACGTCCATTGTTTTCTTCCACTGGGTGAGTTTAAAAACATTGTTCCCCTAACAACTGAAAAGGCCAGTCAGAAAGGGAATGACGAGGACAAAGACTAAGTGTTCTCCCCCAGGGAGGGCTCTGCATAAAGTCAGCCACAAGACAGCAGCTGCCCTAGAAACTGTACCCATGTGTGTGAGATATGCCATGGGGTGACGACTGTAAAGGTTAGCCCCCACTCAGCTTCTTGCGCATGCTCCCTAAACGGTGGCATTGTTCCTCTCAAGCAGAAGTGGGACAAAAAGAGAATCACGAGAGTCTATGGTGGGTTGGGAAAGAGAGAAATGAATTGGCTGACTGCTGCTGTAGCATAAATACCTAACACAATCAACATAGGAGAGAGGACATTTTGGCTCACGGCTATGGAGGTTGCACTTCTGGTTAATTGGCCCTGTTTGCTGTTGGGCCTATAGCAGGGGCAGCAAGTCCCAGCAGGGAATATGTGGCAGGGCTTATGGATGTCAGGTGGTTGATGGAGTTTGGGCTGAAGTCTGAATCACAGAAGGTCTAGTGCATCCTTGAACTCTTCCTGGGATTATTTTCCCAATACCAGAATGTGTAATGTGGGTAGATATACTTAGAAGTTGGCAGGATTCTCACATTAGTTCCCTGACCTGTGGAGTGAGGGCTATTATGGTTGGAAAAGCTAAATGGATGCCTTTGGATTTGCCTCTGCCTGGAAAAACAGTGAACAAAAACAATTTTGCATCCCTGGAGGAATCATGGAAATCAGTGCCACCATCAAGGACTTGAAAGACACAGGAGTGGTGGTTCCCATCACGTCTCCCTTTAACTTCCTTATCTGGGCAGTGTTGAAGACAGGCGGTTTGTGGACAATGACAGTTGACTATTGAAAATGTAATCAGATAGTGACTCCAACTGCAGCTGCTGTACCAGATGTGGTGTCCTTACTTAAGCAGATTAACACATCTGCTGGTACATGGTATGCAGCTTCTGATTTTGAAATGCCTTTTCCTTGGTACCTGGCCATAAGAACCAACAGAAGCAATTTGCTTCCAGTTGGCAAGGCCAGCAGTATACCTTTAAGTTTTACCTCAAGAATATATTAACTCTCCAGCCCTGTGTCATAACTTAGTTCAAAGGGATCTTGATTGTCTGTCTCTTCCACAAAATATCACACTGGAGCACTATATTGATGACATTATACTGATTGGACCAAGTGAGCAGAAGGTAGCAACCACTTTTGACTTGTTGGTAATATATATGCACATCAGAGAATGGAAAATAAATCCAACCAAATTCAAGGGCCTCAATAAAATTTTTAGAAATCCAGTGGTGGGGAACATACAGATGTATTCCTTCTAGGGTGAAGGATAAATTATTGTACCTACCCAATCCTCAAGAAAGAAGCATAATGCTTTGTGGGATTGCCTGAATTCTACAGACAGCACATTCCTTACTTAGGTGTGTTACTCTGACCCATGTATCAAGTGACTCAGAAAGCTGCTAGTTTTGAGTAGGGCTTGGAACAAGACAAGGCTTTTCAATAGGTCCAGACCACTGTGAAGGATGCTCTATCATTGAACTATATGGTCCTGCAGACCTGATGGTACTTGAGGTGTCAGTGGCAGATAGAGATACTGTTTGGAGCCTTGGAAAGCTCCTATAGATGAATTACAGAGGAGACCTTTGGGATTTGGGAGCAAGGCTCTACCATCATCCGTAGACAACTATTCTCCCCTTGAGAGACAGCTCTTGGCCTGATATTAGGCCTTAGTGGAAAACGAACATTTGACAATGGCCTACCAAGTTACCATGCAACCTGAGTTGCCCATCATGAGCTGGATGTTATCTGACCCACCAAGTCATAAAGTTGGATGTGCAGAGCAATAATCCATTATCAAATGGAAGTGGTACATATGTGATTGGCCCTGAGGGCACAAGCAAGTTACATGGAGAATTTGCCCAGGTGTCTATGGTTTCTACTCCCATTACAAAGCCATCTGCTGTCAAGAGTATACCTATAACCTCACTGGGTGTGCTCTATGCTCAATTAAGTGTGGAAGTGAAAACTAGGACCTGGTTTACTGATGGTTCTGCAGACACTACCCAGAAGTGGAAAGCTATATCATTACACCCCCTTTCTGAGCAACCTGAAAGACACTGGCACAGGTAAATCTCCACAGTGAGCAGAACTTTGGGCAGTGCCCATGGTCATATATTTTGTCTGGAATGAGAAATGGCCAGGTGTATGATTGTTCACTGATTCATGGTTGTAGCCAAATGATTAGCTGGATGCAGGGACTTGGAAAGAACATGATTGGAAAATTAGTGAGAAAGACATCAGGGGAAGAAATATGTGGATAGATCTCTCCAAATGGGCAAAATGTGTGAAGAAACACCATGACAAAGGCAACATATAGAATAAAGAGATTATTAGTCTTACAGTTTCAGAGGGTGAGTCCATGAATGTCATGGCAGGGAGTATGGCAGCAGGCAGGCAGACATGGCCCTGGAGCAGTATTTGGAAGCTTACATCTAAACCCAATGAGAAAGCAGAAAGAGAGCTAACTAGGAATGGAATGCATGGGCTTTTGAAACCCCAAAGCCCATACTCAGTGACACACCTCCCCAACAAAACTATACACATCCTAATCCCTCCCAAACAGTTCCACCAATTGGGAACCAAGCATTAAAACATGAGTCTAAGGGGGTTTATCCTCATTAAAACTATCACACATGGCTAGACCTCAAATAAAGAGAAGATCACAGTCCCATCATTTGCCTCAAGGGCATACCCTCTATGGCCTAAAATCTTGTTAGGCCCTACCTATTAAATTTTCCATTAGCACATGGGTGTTTGGGACACATTGCTAATTAACTATAGTACAGAGATAATACTAGATTAACTTGCAATATGTAGCACTGTGGATGGACAAAAAAAATCTAGCTGTTTCTCAGCTTTCAAGCTGACAAGAGGTAGCCTATGATAAAGGTTTGTTCGGTACTTTCATGCAAACTAGCCTCATCAGTGGGTCCACACAGCCTTCCTCTTTCTGTATGCAAACGATGCTCCTTTTATGGAAAGACAGGAGTGTGTTTTCCCTCCCCTTAAATCTTGCAGGCCCTGTGCCTACTCGGATCAAAAAATTGTGAAAAATATTCTGAGACTTCCAAGCCTACACACAAAAAGGCTAGGGAGCTTTTGCTTCCTCCCACAAGGATTCCATGAAGCCAGACTTTGCAATCTAAGACCACTGCTTATAGAGAAGGGAACCAAGGAAAGCGAAGGCCTGAGCACCCAGCACCAACTGCATTTCCAGCCATCTACAAGGACAGAAGTCTCACCCTGCTGAGGAGCTGTTGGCTGTAATGACAGCTTGCCTGTGGTTTCCTGGGCAGTAATCGATAAGTGAAACTCTTCTTCCAGGTGGAATTTTTTGCCTATTTGGCAAAATGACGGCTTCACACTTTAAATGGAACACAGCTTAACATATGGGTATTTGTTGATAGGGTTGTGGATTGTCTTGTTTGTAGGTGAGTGGAAACTGGACATTGAACAGTTCCCATTAAAATATATTTGAATGAGCTTAGTAAAATCTGAATTAAATTACTTTAAGAATGCACAGGATTTGTCCAATGAGAGAAAGATTTTAGCATAATGTTTTAGGATGTTATCAGTTCCAAAGAGCAGTGTGAAGCTTTCTTGTGCTTGGTGGTGGGGTAGGCGTCTTGAAGCTTCCCCTTTGTCTCTGAAGGTCAGGGTTGAGCCCCTGAAATACTGAGTTAACAGACAGATAGGAACAACTGACTGTAATGTTCTCACTTAGAAGAACGTAATAACAGGAAACCCTGGAGTAATCCGAAGGTTTCTACATCCTCTTCACAAAACAGAGACACAGAGTAATGCCACAAGGGTAAAGGCAGTGCTGTGTAGGTGATATGGCCTTCATGGCAGTCTGCTGTGGTCATCTCCACCCGGGGTCTTCTTTTTGAACAAAGAACTTCCCTGAATACAAAGGTGGAGTGGCCATGAAAGAAAGCCTGTGCCTGGATGTGTATTTCTGCTACTAATGTAGATAAATGTACAATTCATTTTTTTACTAAAGAACCACTTTTCAGGGCCCCTCTGTGCATGCAGAAGTCTGTGTTTTCTTTCTAACTGAAAATACACAAAATAAATAACATTTAAGGTGGGATATTTTACCCTTCCACCTCAGCTAATGTATTTTGCATGCAGACTGACCAAAGTTCTCAGAAAGGAAGCATTCTCTAATTTTTATAGGACTATTTACCACAAAACTTCAAACCCACACCTGAGTTAGAGGCATGAAAACAAAACAAAACAAAACAAAAAAAAACCCTCATCTATCCAGCACATGGTTTGGTTAGCTGACTGACAATTTTGTTTCTGTATCAAAATCACTTCTTCTGGAATGATTTGAGGTATAACCAAAGAAACATATTTAGACATAAATATTTTTGTGGATTTTTTAGATAAAAGATAAAAAATTATTTTTAAACAAAACCACAGTATTACTATTATACCAAAAAAAATGTTGACAGTAAATAAATATTTAACAGTTTTAAGTATCCTGCTAGTATTTAAAGGATGTTTTTGTTTAATTATTGTGCTTCTGATTATTAGTTTGATTTTCTTTGGGACTCAAAACTCCATTCATTAGGACAGATTGGCCAGCTTTTTATTTGCTTCATTTGTTGTTGTTGTTGCTGTTTTCTTTTGTTTATTTTTAATCTGTAAGGTGTTCTTGCTTTTTCTCTCTTGCAGTCTGGGTTTTGAGGACAACAACCCACATAACATGAGGAAAGAGAGGTGTATGTATGTGTTCATGCGGTTATATTCAGGGGAACACGTACGTGGAGGTCAGAGGTCAACATCTCGTCTTCTTCAGTTGGTTTTCCACCTTATTTTTTTAGACAGAGTTTCTCATTAATTGTTTCTCTTTCTATGTATGATATTGATTATTGGTTTTCGGAGCCCCTCTGTGCATGCAGAGGTCTGTATTTTCTCTTTCTTACTGAAAATACACAAAATAATAACATTTTTACCCCTCCACCTCAGCTAATGTATTCTGCGTACAGACTGACCAATGGAATTCCCTAGCTAATTTTCCTATAGGGTTACTGGTCTTTTATATTTCTACTCTTAGAAGTTCATTTTATGTAAGAAGAGATAGTGTTTTGTTGTGACATAATCGCACCTTTTGCTTTCACGGTGGATGTTTCATGTCCTGCAGCATCTATATGTGTCTGTGTTCTCAAACACCTGCCTCTACAGCCATTCTAGGGTGATTCAGAAAGACCCCAGGACTTTGAAAGCCAAAGATCTTTTTCACATCTAAATCTCTGTACTTGAAATTCATTTTCAGTATATAGACAGGATCTGCTGTATGTTAACAGAAGGCCATCCAGTTTTCCCAATTTTCTCTCACTAGTCTGCATGTGTAGTAGAGCCTATTTTTGGATTTTTAAAAATTCTGATCCATTGATCCATTTGTCTAGTTTGAACTAGTGCAGATCTTGTGACTGCTGCCACGTCTCTAATCTAGCCTTTAATCCCAGCACTTGGGAAGGCAGAGGCAGGTGGATCTCTGTGAGTTCAAGGCCACACTGGGCTACATGAGAGAAACAGAACCAGGCAGTGGTGACATATGCCTTTTATCTCAGGAAGTAATATGGCAAGACACATAAAGATGTATAAGGCATGAGGAAACAGGAACTCATTCTCTTGAGGCTGAGGATTTGGTAGAGGTAAGCTAGTGGCTGGTTGCTTCTCTGATCTTTCAGCTTTCACCCCAATATCTGGCTCTGAGGTGTTTTTTTTTTTTTATTATAAGTCCTTTTAAGATTCATGTTACATACTGCTATACCCATAGAATAGTGTGTTGATCAACCCTCATCAGAGAAGATTCTTGCAGTAGAAGGAAATTAGTACAAGACCCACAATTGGGTAATGTCTACAGAGTGAGAGACTTTGGAACACTCAGTCCTAATAGAATGTCTTCATCAAAGCCCTCCCCTCAAGGCTCAGAGATCGATGTCAAACAGGTAGCAGAAATAAGAGCCAGAGGTGATGGATGACGCCAAGGAAACAGTGTCTTCCATACACAACAGGACTGATGCACATGTGAACTTCACACAGCCATGTCTCAGCACCTAGAGTGTTAAAAGGCACACATAGAACACTAAACATCAGCCTCACAGGCTGTGGCACATAGCAAGCTTTAGCTGATGTTTCATCAGACTCTTACCTTTTTTCTGTTAGTGTGATGAATTCCATGACCAGAGCAGCTTGGGGAGAATGGGTTTCTTTGGCTTATGCATCCTGATCACAGTCTATCACTGAGGGAAGTCAGACCAGGAACTTAAGCAGAAGCAGCAACCAGAATTCTCCTGTGTTTTTGTTTTTGTTTTTTATATTCATTGTTTCCTTTGTTGCTGAAGCTTGTATCTGAGGTAGACACTGTTCTTAGATGTGAGAACTCTGAGCGTTGGCCAGAAGTGGCGATAACTCTGGGAGGGGATGTGACAGAGGAGAGGAAGAGAGAGTATAGTGAGCAGAGGGACCATGCTTCAGACACCCAGTTGGTAAACTACTACATGTGAGAAGTTTCAGTTTAGGATTTTCCCTTTCTCTGTATTTGAAGTTTTATAATAAAACACATATCATAATACTTTTTAATTTTTGCAGAAGCAATATTCTGTATAGCATCTAGGCCACTCCTCTTTCAAACCCTGTAGTAGAAAGTTGACATTTGTCTAAGAGTAAGAGCTAGAATATGTGTGGGTAATGGAAACAGTGCCGAGGCTGAGAGCCACACAGGAACAGGAATGCTGACCAAAGAAACCATGATGTTTCAAGGTTAGGATTTCACAATGGGCACCAGGAACAAAAAAAAGTCCTCTTGAAACAATGATGGTAATGATGTAAGAGTTGGATTTTTCAAAGTATATAGGGATGGGGGATCCCCTCAGTGGGGCTATAAAGCAAAAGCAAAGTGAAGTCTGTTGAGCTACACAATAGAGAACCATTCAGAAATACAGCCCAGGACAGGACTTCTGCCATCTGCACAACCAGCTGGCCCAGAGCAGGGCATCTTCTGCACTTCCCAGCCTGTTCACAAATTAGAATCACCTGAGTGGCAAGCCATAATGAAGGGATTGTCCTGGTGGCCTTAACTGATACAGGAAGACCCACCCTTTGGTAGCAGTCCAGATCAGAAGGGCATGGCAGAAGGAAGATCATCCATCTTTGCTTAGCCTTTTCTTTACTCTGTAACTGCTACTGCTGATTCTTTTGATCATTTCAGAACCCATGTTTCTAGGCTTCCATCACTGACTCAAGACTGGCAGTTCTCTACAAACACTCCTGGTTTTCAGCATCAGATTGGGACTGCTAGAGGCACCCAGCCTCCAGGACCACTGGGTTCCTAGCCTCTCAGCTGTTAGACATCTGCTGTTACAGTTTTAATGTAAGTGGATTTAATAAGTTACATGTATACATGTCTGTAAATATATTTTATACATATATACATAAGTGCTGGATAGTTTTTGTCAACTTAACACAAACTGACATCATTTGAGCAGAAAGTGAGCCTCCACTGACAAAAAATGCCTCCATAATATCGGCCAATAGACAAATCTGTGGGACATTTTCTTGATTAATGATTGGTGTGGAGGTCCAAACTCACTGGGGGTGGTGCTATAGGAAAGCAGGCTGAGCAAGCCACGAGGAGCAAGCCAGTAAGCAGCACTCCTCCATGGCCTCTGCTTCACTTCCTGCCTCCAGGTTCCTGCCTTGAGTTCTTGCCCTGACTCCCTCAGTAACAGACTGTGACATAGGATGTGTGAGCCAAATCTGCATTTAATTTGATTCTAGAATTTGAATTTCCCTTGTTATTTATTCAGTGTCACTCTGACATTTATTCCATCTTCTGTACTGCATCATTTCTGTAGTGTCTCTTGCTACTGATGTTCAGGGTTAATCGACTGTGATCTGGTAAGATACAAGAAATTGTTATTACTGTATCTAAGACTTCTTCTATGGCCTAAGATGTGGTCTGTTTTTGAGAGAGCCCCATGGCTGACGGAAGGAATATTTATTCCTCAGCTGTTGGGTGGACTGTTGTGTAGAACAGTCTCTTAAGCCCATTTCATCTATGTTGCTGTAGTTATAGGGTTTTTTTTGCATTTTAAATTTATTTGGGGTCTGGATGATCTGCCTAATGATGACAGCAGAGTATTGAAGGTCATGTCACTGTTCCTGTATCTTGAATCGTCTGTCCCTGTATGTCGGTAGTATTTGTTTTATGAAGTTGGGTGTATTAGCATTTGGTGCATGTATATTTATAATTGTTATTGCTTCTGGGTGGACTGTTTTTCTACTAGTTTTATGTGACTTTATATCTTCTAATTTTGGTTTGAAATTTACTTGGTCGAATATGATAGGCACTTCTGCTTACATTTTACTTATTTTGAGTCTTATTTTTTTATCCCATTATTGTGTGTCTGCCAGTAACGGGAACTTCTTACAGACAGATCTCCAGCCTTTCCTCACTGGTGTGAACTAAGCCAATCACAGCTACCTGGCTATATTCATGACAATGAGCTTTGTGTGTGGAGTAGAAGATGCCAGACACCTTAGGAGTCAAGTGAGAAGCTCTCATCAATGGAGCGTGAGCTGCTCTGGGAAGTCCCCCCTCACACCAAAAGTACTTTGTGGATGTGCCTGTGAGGGTGAGAAATGCCCAAGCTACTGTAGCATATCCTTTAAATGCAGTTTATACTAGGGTGGGAGGGGAGGCTATGTCACTGAGGGGCCCTTCCAGCCAGGTAAGGTTGGCCTACATCACCCTGGTGAACCCACACTGAGCTGGTACCCGACCCCCTTCTCAGAAGTCAGAAAGCTGTGTTTGGACAGAAGACCCTTCTGCTGCCCCATGTAGTGAAGGCTTTGTATCCCACCATATAGATTTGTATTTTTGAACTAGGGTCCAAGTCAGAATTTCCTGAACCTCCCCCAACTGGGAACTAATATTCAGAATTATTTAATGATAAAACCACTGAAGAAACTAAGAAGAGAAGAATCCTACCTTAACTTAGTAAAGGCTGTATATGAGAAACATAGCCAGCATCATACTGAATGGAAAGAAAATGAAATAAAGATAAAAGGGGAGAGGGGAAAGGGACACACACACACACACACACACACACACACACACACACACACGGGGGGGGGGGGAGAGAGAGAGAGAGAGAGAGAGAGAGAGAGAGAGAGAGAGAGAGAGAGAGAGAGAGAGAGAGAGAGCTTCTTTTACTTCCATAATGGCTTTAACCCACTCATGAGCCATTATGGCCGAATCACTTTTCTTTAAATCCTGTGTCCAGCACTGTTACATCAAGAATCAAGTTTCCAACACAGGCCTTCTGTAGGACACATTCAAAGAAAACCACTGTTTTTCCATTGCTAACTTCCTACCATGGGACACAATCATTACAGTCAATGAAGCATCTGCATCAACTACAGCACTTGGCTAATTTCCATGGTACCCTCCATCTGTTCCAGTATTCCAAACTGAATCCTTCATAATATCAATTTGCCTTGCTTTTTAGGCTCCTCTTCGCTGTGACAGTTCCTCTGATATCCTCATTTTTGATGGCCTTGAGACCTCAGTGGTGCCCTGGTTAGGGATTTTATAGGCTACTGTAATGCTGGAATTCCTATGGGGCTTTCTAATGCTCACACTGGTGCTGTAGGTGATTGATGAAAGATCCCTGAAGTTATGTGCATTTTTATCCCATTGTATCATATTGTCAACATGACTTATAACCATCGACCCTTGACCTTGGTCATTGGCTAAGCAGTAGATGCCAGTCTTCACTTCTGTAAAGTGATTGTGCCTCTCTCTCTCCAATTTCCATACAAAACTTGAGAAGTTACTCTGCCTATGTCAGGTTTATGCTTCCTTTCTGTGGAAGAGTAGAGTAATCTATCTCCATGCATTATTTGGAATAGAGAATTTTTTCATCTATGTTCGTTAGGGAGATTGGTCTGTGTGAGGGGTGTCCCTTCATGGAGGCCTTGGTGTGAAGCTGTGAAGTTGAAGCCTGGTTTGCCTTGGAGACCCCAAGATGTTGAAGATGCCAGAGTCGTATGATACCTGCCGAGGAGAGCTGCTAACAGGAAGTAGAACCAGCCCAAAAGAAATAAGTGTGTTGCAGCCAACAAAGCTAAAAGGAGTTGGAGATCTGAAGAGTGTTTTAACATCAGACATGGAGATGCAGAGTTTGGAGTTTGGGCAGCTGGTTTTCAGTCTTGCTTTGGTCCAGTATTTCCTTACTATGCTCCCTTCCCTATGTTTTGGAATGGTAATGTATATACTGTGCCATTACATATTGAAAGTATGAGATCTTCTTTTTTATTTTTATTTTATAGGTAATTACAGTTAAAAAATTGAATGAATCTTAGAAAATACTTTGAACATTGGACATTGAAACATTGCTAAGACTGTGATAGAACTATGGGGACTTTTGAAGTTGGACTGCATGCATTTTTGCATTATGAAATGGCTACAAGCCTTTGGGGGCCAGACAGTGGAATGTGGTTGTTTAAAAGAAAATGGCCCCCCAAAGGAGTGTCACCATTAGGAGGTCTGGCTTGTTGTGTGGTCTTATTGGAGGAAATGTCTCACTATGGAAGCAGAGGTGGGCTTTGAGGTCTCACATATGCTCAAGCCACATCCAGTGAGACAGACCACTTCCTGTTGCCTGCACAAGATGCAGAACTCTCAGCTACCTCTCCAGTACCATGTCTACCTGCCTACCGCCATGTCCCATCATGAAGATAATGGACTGAACCTCTGAACTGTAAGCCACCCAATTAAATGTTTTCCTTTGTAATAGTTGCTGTGGTCATGGTGTCTCTTCACAGCAGTAGAAACCCTAAGACAGTCGTGTTGTCAAACTGCCTTCAAAATATGTAAGTTCTAATGCATAGATTGGTGCTATTCCCACCCAGCCTTGGTCAGAGAAGCCTCTTATTGCAATGAGGAGTGACTAACACACAGATGCATGCAAGTAGCCCCAGCGGCGCCTGGGCTCGGCTGCCGGGCGAAGGTGGCAGAAGTCCTGGGCCCAGGGCGAGGCAGCACGGGCCTCCAGGAAGATGCTACCAAGTACTTCAGTGGGTTCTTCAATGCAAGGGAATTGAGTCTTGAATTCCAGGGGTGCAGCGAGACACACAGCTGGAGCAAAACGCTACAAGTACCTGAGAAGGCAGAATAGAAAGACTAAACATAGACAAACAGGAAGTAGCACTCTCTCGGGGAAGCTAGGAGCACTGCAGGAGGTAAGATTTTATCTCTGAGCTCTGACCTCTCGGCTTTCTCTTTTACATTGGCTCTGTGTTTCTTATTTTAATAAGACGATTGGTTACATCTACACATGCCTGTTCAAAATATTGATGACATGTGGCTGTGAGTGAACCTACCAAACAGGCTGGCAGAAAAATAGAAAGAGCAGAAGATGGGTAAGAATGCCATGAAGTGGCTGCTGCCGCTGACAACCATAGCAGTTGTCTACCTAAACCAAGCCTGCACACGGATCCAGCATGGATTTGGAGAAGGGGCTCCTAAGCCCCACGCCTAGCTATTGGCAACGGATGGCTACTAGAGGAGGAAAAGTCATTTTTCTTTAGGAGTGTGGTCACTGGAAAGCTGGTCCCCAGTTGATGACCTCACACCTATGCACACATGGACAGCATTAACTGGACTCATGGGCTAAAGATAAACAATTATAAAACAAAGACAGGAAGTTGGGATTGAGACTCAGTGGGGGAGGTTTCCAGGGAGCATTCGAGGGGAGTAGTGAGGGTAGACATGATCAGGGTGCACTGCATAGATGTGAGTAATTTTCAAGGAACAAATCAAGGGAAAAAAGCATTCTCTGTGGGGCCAAAGTGCCTTCTCAACTCAAACTTTTATAGTCCTATCTATGAGCTTTATGAATTCTGTCACCTCTTGTTTTGAAAGGACTTTAAATATTTTCAATCTTTCCTAAATCATGTTGTGTTTGCCATTGATGATGATTTTCAGGAAACATATTCCAAGACTACAAGGATGTTTATTATTTGAACAAGATGTAAAAACAATTACTTTTCTCTTTATTGGTCATTCCTGAGTTTGGATTCCCTGTTACTAAAAAACAAACATGGAGAACCTGACCCAAACAATCACATCTTGGTGGAACCAATTCTGCAAAACTCTTAACTCGCTACTGCCAGTGATTTAAGCTGTGCAAGAAAAAGCAGAACAAGATGAGAGCGGCAGCGGGTTTTCTTTTGTTTTCATTTGGGGAACATGAATTTAACTCTGATTTTCAGAC
The DNA here is from genome assembly GCF_049852395.1 of Peromyscus maniculatus bairdii. Classification (NCBI taxonomy): domain Eukaryota; kingdom Metazoa; phylum Chordata; class Mammalia; order Rodentia; family Cricetidae; genus Peromyscus; species Peromyscus maniculatus. The sequence continues at coordinate 59,988,765 of NC_134860.1, read as the reverse complement.
ATTTCAAGAGCAAGAAAACTGCTAATTTGGAGGCATAAACCTAGTATTTAAGTAACACAGGCTGTGTGATACACAAATAGGCCAGAAATATATCTTCCTTTTTGTACCAAGACTTTGGGATGAGGCCCCTCCCTGAAAGAGAAACACCAAGTACCAGGAGTCCAGTTAGAATTCCCAAGGGAGATACAGGGCCAGAGGAGGTTGGAGCTTCCAGATGGTCACTTCATGTTACCCAAAGAGCAGAAGTAACAAGAGGAAATCTGGCTAAGAAGAACATTATTGTAAAAGAAATGATTACTTCAGACCTGAGTATTAAATATTCAAAAAAAAGAACCAGTTAAAAGATGGGACCAACGCCCAGCAGTGGTGGCACATGCCTGTAATCCCAGCACTCGGGAGGCAGAGGTAGGTGGATCTGTGAGTCTGAGGCTAGCCTGGTCTATAGAGTGAGTTCTAGGAAAGCCAAAGATATACAGAGAAACCCTTTCTCAAGAAACAAACAAACAAAAAGATGGGCCTATTCCTACTTGACAGCTGAGAAGTCTTCTCAAGGTTTTGGAGGTGAGTCACACAGTAACTCAGGCCTTTGAATTTTCTTCCCTGGAATACTTTTACTGCAATGTCTTTCTCTTCTTTATTTGGATGTAAAATGAGTTTATTCCAGAAAAAAAAATATGGTCTCTCTACCATTGAGGTCCTGAACACAGTTTGTTAAAATATGAGTGAGAGCCGGCAATTAATTTTAGTGGGTAATAGTGTTCAATCCCTGGTACCCACTTAGTAGAAGGATAGAACCAACTCCCACAGCTGTTCTCTTACCTCTAAACATGCACCATAGCATACACACAAGTGACCACATACACACCCAAATCAATAAATAATACAAATATTAAAATATAAGTTAGTATCTATGCATATATGTACTATATGACTTTCTCCAAAACCACTAAGAATCATTGTACCTTCTCTGTGCCCTGCAGGAAGACAGGGCCATGTGACTAGTTTTCACCAACATAATATTGAATTGACATATTAAATTGAAGTGATATATGAAAATAAGTGCCGTTGTGCTCAAGAATCTACTTGTTAGGATGGTGATAACTTTTAGAGAAGCATCTGTCTGGAGGAGAATTGCTGTAGACAGTTGTCTGACCTGGCCTGGACGTGACTGTACTTGAGCACAGTGCACAGGCATTTGCCTTATCAACACAGCATAACATGGCTTCATTACATTAACACAGTTAACATTACTGCAAGGCACATCTTTCCTTCCTGCTAGTCTTCCATTGAATATAATCTAACACACAGTTTCCTGGTTATCAGAATGCACTTTGATTAGGAAGGAATCGATTTCAAGGATTTATGGTTTCATCAACAACCAAGAAGACATACCTAATGGAAGTTGAAGACATTTAAAACATGTTGGTTTTAGAATAAATAGTGGTACCTCTATAGCCAACTTATGTCTAACTCCTAATAATGTTATCTTTTTTGGCCCACAGATAGATATTTCCAATACGTTGGTATTTCATGTTTGATGAGCTTGTTCAATACTTATTCAGCAGCCACAGTTTAAGCACTGGTCATTGACAATGAGTTCCCAGCAAGAACCGGAGGACAGTGTGAAGAAAGTTCTATTTATCTGAATTACAGAGTGTGGAAAGATCTGGAAGCCGAGCAGAGAAGTCCTTGTATGCAGGACTGTGAATCTGGACTGGCCTCTATAGGCAAAGAGAACTTGTAAGCATTGTTTTTAGGAGCACTGTGTACCATTTTATTAAACAACCACGAAGCCCTAATCTGACAGCTGAGTGTGGACCAGATGGAGGTGGAGACCAGCACCCCATGGAAGAGTCCCACCAGACTTGACTGAGGGGTGAGCAAGGGGTCAAGAGGAGAGGGAACTTGGGGAGATAATTGTGGAACAGAAACTCAGACTATTGGTGTGCGGTCCACCTTGACAGTGAAAGAAGAGAAGCAAAGATCCCCATGAGGTTTAGAGGGCACAGGAAACAAGAGACACGACTTGTGTTCAGCTTTACGTGTCACCAAGTCACTAGATACATCATTTAGGGCTGTCTCTAACTAGAACGTTTCCTTGAGAGATGTCTGAATGCTGGTGTCCGTAGAAATGTTGTGAGCTAGTTTTCTTTCTTCCTGCTCTAATCAACGGTTATCAGAACCCAAATGGCAGCACCCTTTAAGTAGGGCCCCTCTAGCTACCCCAGATGCCTCCTCCTTCTTGGTACTCAACCGCACACATGCCTCTCAATCCGGTTACAAGTCTCTGGAAGATGGAAAAGCACATGCTCCCATATATGCTTCATGGCATCCTGATTGTGAGATGAATATATGCAAACAGGGAGGGAAAAACCACTGCTCTGGTGGGCAGGGATTTGCTATTGTTCCTATTTGTACTATGCATACTCATGCCTGTTCAAATCCATGCAACTTTTAACAAATAAATTTAAGCACCATGAAACCAGTTTCATCATGTATAATTTGCTCCAGTTACTGAAAAAAAAACTGTCATGTGAAGTCACATAACAGACAGATGAAAATAAGTGGTCTCTCCCTTGTCGACTAAAGTCCATCATTAACTCCACTCACATATTTCAACAATGATAAGGAAAGAATGGCTATTAAAGAAAAGATTTACATGCATGGTCTGGCCCATCTATAATCCCAACACTTGACAGGATGAGGCAGGAGGATTGCAAGTTCAATGCCTGTTTGAGCTACATAAAGAGACCAAATGGTGATGCTGCTGCAGAGGAGGAGGAACAGGAAGAGGCAGAGAAATGAGAAGGAGGAGGAGGAGGAAAGAAGAAAGACACTATTTGCATATAGCAAGATGAATACAGAGAGAACATTCCTCGAAACCTCAGCAGGACTAGGAACGAAGTCTGTTCCCCACTGCAGGCCTTGCTGTTCCCATATAAACTTTGTAAATACATGCATTACCCAAGTGATCGTCTGAAGAGGTTCTCATGCAATTTGACACTTCAGGGAGTAAGTTTGTCTCCCCTCTCCTCAGCTATAAAACTGAAAGACAAATATGAAATGAGTAATCTGAATATCTGTCCAAAGCAAAGTTGCCCCAGGCCCTGGGGCTAGCCCTGTGAGACAGAGCTCAGGGTGTCACTGCTCTCCTCAACCATCCCAGACTGGGCTTAGCCCATTTCTAAACTTAGTGAGAAGAGCCCCAGGGTCGAGAGACAATCCCCAAAGCAGAACATGGTATTTCAAATTACTTCCAATTGAGATGCGGTGTTTTTCTAGACTTCCCTTTTCCCTTCCCACCCTCTTTTCTCCAACCCAAAGGCATTCCATTTTTTTTAATTAAAAAGAAATAAATTCCTGTCTTAATTTAATTATACAACTAGCATGAAAATGAATTCAGTGAATAAAATTGTCATGGGGTAAATGATAGGATTCCTTCTTCCCCAAGCTTTCTGCCTAAAATTAGACTGCCTTTCCAGGATTTACTGGAGTCATTAAGTGAACATCCTTTGACGATGAAGCGGATGGTTTTGGAAGGAGAGCTCTCCAAAGTGCAGCAGGCTAACGTGGTCTGTGATGGACGACTTTGATTGAGTCCAGGGACCTTGCCCTTTCAATGCTGAAGTCTGCACTTTGTTCACCAGACGAAGATGCTCAATGGGGATCTGCAGTTCAGGACCCACACTTGGAGATGGATGAGTGCAAGGACACAGAGTACCTTGCTTCTGCCATGCAAGCGTGATGAATTACAGTATATTAAGGAAGTGTTGACACATGTGGGAATAAGCTCTTGACAGGCTTGCCAGTAATTAAGGCTCATTGTATGTAAAGCCACTAGAAAACATCGCAGTCTGGGTTTTTTTTTCGGGTCTTCTGCCAAGTGGGATTATTCATAAGCTCCATGGAAAATACTTGTATCTACAAAATCTTCATGGCTCATTGGGTGCCGAGGGCGAGAAGGAAGAGAGACTGAATTTTATGCAACATTAAGTGACCCTCAGCCGGACAGGTACAATAATGCTTCTTCTACTGCCCCAGAGAGCAATGTGTAGTTAAAGATAAATCATCTGAAACACATAGAAACATGCATGGGCCTGTGGAGCCCTTAGGGAAGGTAGAAAGTTTCAGTTCCCACTCTTCTCCTGATAAGGTATCTCCACACCTCACCTTGAAAACAGAGAAGGATTGTGTGTCACATTCCTTAAGCCTACCTGGTTCCTCATCTGTGGTCACTGCCAAGAAACCAGGCTTCTTGTTTGTGAAGTAACTAAGTGGACCTGGTGTTGACAAGCCCAACACCCATAGCTGAACTTCAGACGAGAGCCAACAGCAGCCTCCATCCACAATCTTCCCACTTGGCTCCTGACCATCTTCACAACCTCATTCCCTGAGCCAGCATAGCCCCAGGACCCAGCTTTCAGCCAGGAGGAGCCCCAGGACCCAGCTCCCAGCCAGGAGGAGCCCCAGGACCCAGCTCCCAGCCAGGAAGAGCCCCAGGACCCAGCTCCCAGCCAGGAAGAGCCCCAGGACCCAGCTCCCAGCCAGGAGGAGCCCAAGAAAAGATGAATCTGAGTCACTATGCCTGCTGTCCAACAAGATACATGACATTCATGAGTTGCAAGAGCTGTGTTACACGTTGCTCTGGCACTTTTAAACCACATTTTCCTAATAAATTTTTTTATTGAGTGATGAGAAATAGAACTGACAACCAGGCCAGGTGTAATGTAAATTCTTGGAATTGTGTATCATGAGGAACCAAATCAAACCTCTTGTTCCCTAAGAGTTCCTGTAAACAACAGCCTCACGCTGAGTAATTTTCATCGAGAGCTATTATTCCAAAATGCACCTCAGAGAAGGACACACTCAGCCTGGACACCTGGCTGACAACGGTGACATATAACCCTTGCCACAACACATTAAGGACCCAAGCCAGACAGTCGTAAATCATAATTTCATTAGCCTCCAGTTCTTCTGCCAGAGACCCCGGCCACTACATCCTTAGCCGCTAAAATGTGCCCATCGTCAGAACTTTCTAAGAGCCTCAGCAAGCCTCTGGCAATGGCTCTGAGCAGAGCTTCATAGGAGAACAGCCTAGGAGCTTTAAATACATGCATCAGCATCCAGGTATGCAAGTTACTTCTCTCGTGATGAAAAAAATACCTGACAAATAACTTGGGGAAAGAAGGCACTATTTTGCCCTACAGTGTGAGGAGATGAAGTCACCATGGCAGAGAAGACATGAGGGCAGAGCATGAGTCACATTCATTGTGGTTGGGAATCAGAAAAGACAGACGTGGAGACAACACAGTCTCAAGACCCAGCCCCGGTGACCCACTTGCTCAGCCTCCCAAGACAGGACCACCAGCTGGAAAGCCAGTGTTCAAACTCATGAGCCTGTGAGGGACGTTCTACTTTTAAACCACAGCACCGGAAAACCTTCTTTAAAGGGTTTTAGACTATTCTAACATGTAGCCAGGGTGCAAGGCTAGTTATGAACCAAGAGCAGACCTCAAGTGGCCATGACACCAGAGCTGCTCAGAGGCCCTGGGAATGCAAGGTGGGAATTGGTCCCAGATTTGGCAAATTGTGCTGTCGCTCATTCTATTCACAGCTATTTCCTTTCCTTCAAGAAGAGACAGTGTATTGCAGAATAATAAAAAAATTAACTACTCTGTGTATAATTAGAAAATTTAGAAACAAAATATAAATTAAGTTGAAAACCCCAAATCACAACATCCAGATACCAGTGCCTGGACTACTGAAGTGTTTGTTGTTAATGTTTCCATCCCTGCACACAGCAGCAGGCACATGCCTCTGGGTAGGATACTGAGAACACATAGGACTCCACAGGAATGCTTTCCTTTCTATCTCATAGGAATTTTTAGTTCCTTGAAGCTGTAATAGAACTTACTGTTTAACTTTGTGGTTCTAAAGCCTTTTCTGGATATAAATCTTTGGCAGTAAGGATTTTTTTTAAAATAAGTATGTCTATTAAATGCTTTTTACTTCTGAAGTCAGTTGATATTTTGTAATTTCTAAGAAAACAGCACATTTATTTATAAATTCTCATTTTGTTGACATTGAGCATAAGGCAGCACCTTTGTATATCTGATGCTACATTCTCCTAGAAGTTCTCCTTCACAAAAGTGAGGTAAGTGGAAGTGAGAGAACACTCAGGGCCCTGGTTTCAGAGACTGTACCCTAGTACACCATTGACATTTCTAGTGCCTCCCCAGACTGCTCCTGACAATATGAAGTGAGAGCAACCGTGAAAGGTTACATATGCCTCACATGAATGGCATGATGTTATAAAAAGGATGCTGAGGACCACCATAAAGATCCTGTTCCAGGGCCTGCTAAGTGGGGAGCACCTTCCACCACTGGAACAGGATTGTAGTGTTGGCCTGTTCCTGGGGAAGGAATTTGTGCAAATGGACTGAAGTCAATCGCCTTGCCCAATCCAGAGCATGTTTGGGAGGAGCATAGTTTATGCATGTGGTCCTGGGGAGCTAATGAAGAACATCCAAACTCATAAATGCTACATGCATTCCTCCTATAAACAGCTGGACTTCACAATTAGATCCAATGACTTCTCACTTCCAAGAACTCAACCACCTCTGTCACAAGATGTTCATTACATCTGGACTTGCGTCTTTGCTTTCTTGGCAATGTGTGATATTTTTGAAAATGGACCTGGAGTGAGACAGGGAGAGCTCCCAGCTCTGGATGAAGAATGAGGCATCTTTCTCGACAACTGGATGAAGATATATGCTCAATACTCAGTGGTTGTCCAAAAAACACAGAAAAGAGGGCAAAGGAAGTTACAGGGATTAGGGGAAATGTGGGATGTAATATCATTCTATTTCATAAATTATTCAAGTCCAATCTTCATCATTCAGGGTCATCTTCACACACACACACACACACACACACACACACACACACACACACACACACACCAAACATAAGTTAGGCTGGGTGCAAATCTTTCCAGGCTGAGAAATTAGAACACTTGGGGCTTTGGTTTAGGGAAGGAAGGCAGGAGCGACTTTAGGGTAATTAGACAATGTAAAGTGATGTGCACAAGTACAGCAAGAGAAACGAAAACCAGAGACTGGACAAATGACTTGCCATACTATGCAAATTAACCAATGTTTTCAGAGCCCAGGTAGCCATAGGTACAAAGATACAGCACTCTAAATAATCTTTTGTTAACTGGCACAGATTATTAGAGCATTCATCTCAACTGAATTAAGATATTAATTCACTAATTAAAATGAAAATCATTAGAATGTCAGTCCTTGAAATACTAACAAATTGTTGTCTTAACTTTCCTGTACTAGAAGAAATTGCGAGTGACTAGCTTAAATGTTATTAGCCATGCTTTGAAGAATTGTACAAATAGATCAAATTAAGAATTTGTGAGTGAAATATAGTTCTAACTACACAAAGGGCCATCATAAAAACACCATTTTCCTGGAAGACTCATCTCAGTACATCTGGAAGTGGCACAACCCCCCAAAAGCTTTTCAACCGAGACTCACTGGGAAACACTTACTACTGATGGTGAGCTAAGTACATGGAACAAAGGAAGTGCCTGCGCTTCTGCTTTTTGTGTGGTGAATGTGATGCTGTTCCCATCCCTGTGTTCACAACCATCAGCATGGCCTGCAAATAAGTTAGCATGCTACAAACACAATAGTTAAAAACCTTACGTTGATGGCAATGTACCACTGTTGCACAATTATCTTCCCTCTGTGCTTTAGAAGCAAGTGGGAGCCTCAGAAGTCCAAAGCACAGAGACCCGAGCTCACCATTTAGTTCGACAGAATGCTAAAGAACTGGGGGACAAAAGAAAGCCAGAGTGAACAATCCTTCCAAAAGTATCACCCAAAACTCTTGCTCTTCCAAGGTTCCAGCCTTCTTCTGGAAGTCATTCTTTCCTCCATCTTTGGCTAATGTCTTCATAGTCTCAGGATTGTCAGCAACTCAACAGCTGGTCAGAACAAGAATTCAAGATGGCACACAGTAGTTAAGGCACTTGGTTTGGCATTAAACCAACCTAGGAAGAGTCTCAGACACATCACTCATGAAGTGTCAGTCTTGGCCAGTTACCTAGACTCTCAAAGTCCTCATCACTACAGACCACAGGAGGAGACTCTCCAGCAGCCCTGGAGGAGTTTAAGGAGGAGTTTAAGTTTAATGCTCATGGCAGAACTAGAGAATAGTAGCTTTCAAGATAGAAAACATTCAGCTACCTCTTGTGCCCCTGAAGACATTGCCCTGTGTAAACTGTTCAAAGTTTCTAACAATCAGCATGAAGGTGGAATCAAAAAATCTTAGAAATGCTAGTACAACTGCAACACAATTCTCCTCCAGTAATCCAGCTGGAGACACAAAAACACATCCACATGCGATGCTTGTGGTCATGCTGGTTATTTTAAACCATCTTCAGGCAATTGCAGATGGGTGTGGAGTTGTGTGAAACAAACATGGAGTGGTGCTGTAGACTCTTTGTATGCCCACAGTATTCTTCCCCTCTTATTGTTGAGTGGTACTCCATGCCATCACAGACTACCACTTAACCCTTCACCCTTGCAGGACATTGAGATTGTTTCTGGTTTGGGGCTATTATGAATAAAGCTGCTTTGAACATTCACTGATAGGTTTTTATGTGACTATAAGTTTTTATTTCTACAGGAGGAATGTTCAAGAGTTCAGTTGGGCTGTGTAGTAGTTCATATTTCATTTTTAAGAACCTGCCAAGCTGTTTTCCAGAATGGCTGCACCATTTACAGCCCCTTCAGCATCTCAAAGTTCTCATCCTTAAATTTCTCCTGCCAATAGTGCAATTATGGCATGTGAAGTCACCACCCTGGCACATGCATCCTGGAGTACCTCTGTGAAAGGAGGAACCCTTATATCTAAATCCTTTCTCTCAAGTGCATGAAAGTTTTATGCTGTCTTTAGAAACTTTTCTGAAAACAGCTTAAAGTAGACGCAGTACAGGGGCATGCCATTGGCTTCGATGTGGAAGAACATGGTGAAGTTGCCCATGGCTACAGCAAGTAGTGACAGGGGACAGTGCCTCTCAAAGCTGCTCTTCAGTTTCTATTCCTTCTCTTTCTATGAAGAGCTGAACAATGATCCTTCAGAGATACCGCATCCTGACCCTGCAACCTGTGAGTGTAAGAGGCAAAAGGAAAGTTACAGAGTCCATGAAGGAGAAGCGGGCAGAGTTAATGCCACTGCAGAGGACAAGGAAGAACTCAATGCCTTGGATATCGCTCTGTATAAATAAAATACTGATTGGCCAGTAGCCAGGCAAGAAGTATAGGCAGGACAAACAGAGAAGAAAATTCTGGGAAGTGGAAGGCTGAGGCAGAGAGATGCTGCCAGCTGCCACCATGAGAAGATGTTAAGATACCAGTAATGAGCCATGTGACAACTTATAGATTAGTAGAAATGAGTTTATTTAAGATATAAGAACAGTTAGCAAGAAGTCTGTCATGGCCATACAGTTTATAAGTAATATAAGTCTCTGTGTGTTTACTTGGTTGGGTCTGAGCAGCTGCGGGACTGGCGGGTGAGAGAGGTTTGTCCTGACCCTGGGCCAGGCAGGACCAAGAAAACACTACCTACAAATGGTGCCCAACAGCTTGAGTTTCCACCTAAAACCTGAGAAAGATGATTCTAAAACGGAGTTAAAACAGCTTCCTAGTTGTCTCTTTCAAGTTAGCTGCAGCCTGCATGCTTGAGCTACTACATGGTGGGTTTGTGGCATGCAAACTTGACCTGCAGTATGGTGGGAATGGGGTGTCTGCAAGCAGCACATTACACTGCTGTGTGGTGGATTTAGCCTTTGCTAGTACAAAAAAAAAAAAAAAAAAAGGTTTCTGGGCTACACGCTGCTTTGATAGAACTGCTTCTGATAGTTGATGATACACGTGGCTCCAGACCCAGAGCTGGTGGTAAACTGTACCACCAAGATGTTGGGAAGCTGAGGTACACAGAGCCAGCAGCCACAGTGGCTGTTTCTGTCTTAGAAAAGCTACAGTTTAAAACAATAGGTTCACAATAAGACAGATTCAGATGGAACAAGACTGTAAATGCTTTACAATATATGTAAAAATGTATGTAGCTTTGGAAGAGAGAGAAAAGGGAATATATACAGTTATATAAAGAAATAGTTTTTTAAAAATAAAGTCTTTAAAAAGACAGTAAAAGTAGTATAAAATATAAGCCACATGAAGATGGATATCACACAGAGAATCTGGATTATGCTGTCCTTGGAATTTTTAACTGCAGAGAGATATTTGATTTTAAAGGCTGCTGAGATAAACCAATATGTATATTTTAAAGGTACCTTGACTTCAAAATTTGGATGTAAGGATATGTTGGTTTGGAAAGGAGGCTCTGCTTTTGTTTCCACATAAAGCAAGAGCCTATGGATTTGTTCCAGATTAAGATACATCAGGCTTGACCAGCCAAGACCCCTGAAAGATCTCCAATGACACCATGACCCAGATGATCTAACATCCAGAACAGTTTCAAGACAACCGACTCAGACAATACAGCCTCATGGACTATCCCATAATCCTAAAATTTTCTTTGTGTCCCCATAAGGTACAGCACCCCCCTCCAGCAGGAAGTAGTAAGAGAAGCTACTCCCAAATTCCCAAATATACCAAGCTGGCTTTGGAGATGGAATTGACTCACTCCTTCTCTAAACCCAGGTATATTGCTAAAAGAAAAGGTTAAGAGATTCTTGTGTCCCAAATCAGAAGAGCCCTCTGGAGTGGGACAGAGAAAAACCAATATTTTTATTTAAAACAGGTTGATTATAAATGCAATCTCTTTCTAAAGAAGAAAGGGGATAGTCTACATATGATAGGATGAAAGGGTAGATTAATGAACCTACTTTTAAAGAGCAACAACTTGTTTGAAATGTTTTACATTGGTATAGATTTTAGTTTATTGATACAAGTTTAAACTTAATTTTTTATACTGTATATATATTTCTATTCTCATTTGAGATATTATGTTTATGTAACTCATTTAGATTGTAATGGATAATTAAGAAATACAGATTAATAATTAGTCTTCTATGATAGTCAAACTTGTAGCATGTTATTTAAGTTTTCTAGGTATACATAGATATATTTCAGATAGACAGGTAATCTTCAAACACTTCAAAGACGTACAGAATATGGCATTTAAAATATTTTTAAAAATTTAGACTTTCTGGACAGTGAGACATGTCTGCTCCTGGCAGCACTGATTTACTTCAGAGAGTAGGGTGGGCATCAAAGACACTCCATATGGAGTTTATCTTCGCCTTGGCAAAAATAGCCATTTGGGCAAGAAACTGTTCTTGCCTGGACTGCTTGATCGACTGGACATACAGGACCCATGGGAAGGTGACCACTGAACTTTGCTTGGTAAAATGGTCCTTCAGGTTCCTGCTTCGCAGAGGAAACTGCCAGACATTCTACAGGACACTGAGAAAAGTGACTGAGAGACTCTAGGCCTGTGGGCTGAAGACATATGCCCCAACTTTACAGAGGAAATTTGGATGACTATCCAGGCTGCCAGCTGTCTCTGTCTACTCTTGCAAGACTCCTGAAAATTGCTTGCATCCTTTTCCCGTTTCTCAGGTAATAGTATACCATTCTGAGGTCTTTGATGTAGTTGAAGACTAGATAGTTATAATTTTCCTTAGTTATGATAAAAGATAAGTTAGATATGAAACCTTAGACTCAAAAATATAGCATAGATAGGATATCTTCTTTAATTTTGCTAAATACAAATAGACTAGATATTATAAATAGACTAGATATTGTAACTATAATTCTTGTTAGATAATTGTTTTGTTATATGTAATGTGAAAGTTAAAACCTTCCTTTTGAAAAAAAAAGAAAAGGGGAAGTGCTGTGAATATCGCTCTGTATAAATAAAATGCTGATTGGCCAGTAGTCAGGCAGGAAGTATAGGTGGGACAAACAGAGAAGAAAATTCTGGGAAGTGGAAGGCTAAGGCAGAAAGATGCTGCCAGCTGCCACCATAAGAAGATGTTAAGATGCCAGTAAGCCATGAGCCATGTGGCAACTTATAGATTAGTAGAAATGGGTTGATTTAAGTAAGATATAAGAACAGTTAGCAAGAAGCCTGCCATGGTCATACAGTTTATAAGTAATATAAGTCTCTGTGTGTTTACTTGGTTGGGTCTGAGCAGCTGCAGGACTGGTGGGTGAGAGAGATTTGTCCTGACCCTGGGCCAGACAGGACCAGGAAAACACTAGCTACAACTCAATGTGGTTGATGGAGCAGGGGAGAAAAGGTGAGGTGACAAGGGTCACAGGCCAAAGATGTGGGCAGGGTAGTCAGTTCTTCCCTTCAGCCTCCAGAAGAGCCAGACTGTCTCCCCATCCCCTTTTACAATGATCCCTGGGCCATGAATGGGACAGGGTGTTAATACACACATTTCACAGAGGGCTGAGTACTCACAATCACTTAGTCTCAACACTTTGACCAGTTGTGAGTACCTGCCTTAACTGCTGACCACTGAAAAAAACAGAAAAAAAGAACCCTTACCCCTGAAAATCCGACTTTGGACTTCTGCTCTTCATCACTATAAATGAATACATTTGTGTATTTTAGGCTACAAAAATGTGTGGTCATTTTCTATAGTTAACATAGGAAGGAAAGACGTTGTTAAGCCAGTTTTTAAAATGCAGGAATGCATTTTCCTTTTTGTCTACTTTCAGAGAGCTAGGTTTTACCTTCTTCATTGATGTTTTGAATTACATTGATGTTATTGTTGAATTTTTCTGACAGCAAACCATCCCTGCATTGTATGGGAGGAACTCATGTTTAGTTATAATATAATTTTAAATGTATTATTGGATTTGATTTGCTAACATTTTGCATGAGGGTAAGTGCCCTTTCTATTCCCACCAAGATTGTTACCCAAGTGCACCCTTCCTTCCACTTCTCTGGCACTCCTGTACACACACACACACACACACACACACACACACACACACACACACACACCTACTTCAAAGCCCTTTCTTCATATAATGCTGCCATTTTGATTTCCCACATCTGTACTGAAGTCATTGCTTTTTAAACTGAAATGTAACTTTTCTTTCATTCAATAAAACTGATGAAGTATCTTTGGAGTGCCAAGCACAAGCAATTTACTGAGGACATAATTCATTCCTTCAAATAGTTTACAGATTTGTGGAGAGAAAGATATAAAGTAATGAATGAAATTATTTCTTAACAGATGATTGAAATCATAACAAGAATAAAAGAGGTCAACTAACCATGCAAGGCATACATTGCCTTCTTAAGAATGATTTTTAAATTTATTCATTGGAGAATTTTATGCATGTATAGGATACATTATTTCCAAACTTTCCTTTGGAGTTCCCAATACATCCCCATCCCAACTTCACATCTTTTAAAAATATATCCTACTGCATTAAATTAGTACTGTTTGTGTGAACAAAAATGTGGGGTCATTCACTGGAACATAGGCAACCTACTATTGGCCACTGAGTACCGCTAGGGACCCTGACCAATAACTCACAGGCAGTTGTCCTGTAAGTCATACATGTCTTGCTTGAGTACAATATCTGGGCTTTCTGTGGATCTACTTCACAATCTACCTTAGCTGAAGCTGTTCTTGATCCTTTAAGACATTCCTTGAAAAACACATTTCCATCTGTAATGTTTCTCCCTGCCAATCTCTCAAGGTCAAGGAGTCTAGCAGAGTCTTCTACCTGACTTGGAGCCCATGGCCAAGTCACAAAGGATGCCACTATTGGCTAAACACCTTTGGTCTTCAGCTCTCTCTTTTTCAATCCCCAGAACTGAGTGCCCTCCACGCCTCACTTCCCTTCTGTGGAATATTAGTTGAAGATGTGCTACATTTGTTTATGCTGTGGAACATTTGTTTAATGATGCAAAGATATGTTGCATTCTTCTATGTTGCATTTGTTTAACTCTGTGAAGCTGTGTTACTTCGCCTGTCTAAAACAACTGATTGGCCTAATAAAGAGCTGAACAGACAATAGATAGGCAGGAGAGAGAAATAGGTGGGGCTGCCAGGCAGAGAGAATAAACAGAGGAGCATAAGAGAAGAGGAGAGGAGAAAGAAAAGGAGAAGGAGAAAAGATGCCAGGGACCAGCCACCCAGCCAGACACAGAATAAGAAGGAAAGAAAAGATATACAGAAATAGAAAGAGGTAAAATCCCAGAGGCAAAAGGTAGACACGATAATTTAAGTTAAGAAAATATGAATAGAGATAAGATAAGCTAAGGCTGGGCACTCATAAGAAAGGATAAGTCTCTGTGTGATTGTTTGGGAACTGGGTGGTGGGCCCCCCAAAAGAGTAAAGAGTAAAAAACCAACTATACTCCCCTTTCTTCTCTACAAACTCAGCAAATAATGGCGTTCTTATCTCATACCACCCTCAAATCAGGATGCCTTTGACTCATTATCTTCTCAAATAAAAATGCCCTCAACTTCTGGTTTTACTCACTGCTTCTCAAAGGTTTTAAAACTGCAAGAATGGAAGATATAAATAATTTTGTAGTTCAGTGTGTGTGTGTGTGTGTGTGTGTGTGTGTGTGTGTGCATCTGTGTGTGTGTGTGTATGTGTGTACACAGGAAATGCTTGGTACTAGGGCTTAGTGCTAGCTAACTACTAGTTAACTCCAGTTGCTGTTTTGAATCATTGTTCATTCCATCTCCGTGATGCACTTTCCATCCGTTATAGATTTGAGTACAAAAGTCTTCTCTTAGTCCACCCCTACTTTAGTTACCCTTAGAAAATCAACATGTTGATCATTCTCAGATTCTCATCCACTGCCTTTTCTCTTCTCCTTAACTAGAAAGTTTTTCTCTCTTCCCCTTGTCATCCATGCTAAAATTCCTCTCTCTACCAGCGCCCATGCTTTTGGTTGCAGTATAACTCATAAGAAAAAGACAGCCTTCCCAAAGGCAAGTTAGCATTAGCAGTGCTATACAGCACTATAAAAAATATATTCAATCTCCAGCTACCTCAGCCAGTTCCTAGGAATTCAATCTAAGGATGATTAGCATAAAACAGCCACAAGGGTGTTCACAGAAGAATTATATAAAATTCTAAAAGCAAACAGAAATCTGTATCAATGAATGACAAAATAACTTTTAGTATGTCTCTATAGTGAGATATTAGAGTCATTAAAATTAATAGAATAGATTTGTCAACATAGAGAAATGTGCACAGTGTATTCCTGATTCAAAATGAAGAATGCAAAAACTTATACAGTATCATCTAATCTTTGTAAAAAAAAAAAATGTGTGCATCTATTTGTGTGTGTGCAAAGAAACAATGTGAAACACATTCATCAAAACTTTTACTTAGGTGGCTATCTCTGTGCTGTGAAATTTAAAGCAACTTTTACTTCTTCTTTTGTATTTTGCTGTAGTGGTTGATTGATTTTTCTACTAGCCATATTTATTTTTATAACCTTAATAACTTGAGCTGTCTCTACTTGGAATTAATATGTCAGTGTGTCCATTATATCTCCATGGCAATGCTGTGCGACAAGCCACCACAAAACACAAGAACAAAATAAGAAGGCTTTACTCAGCTTACAGGTCTGCTAGGCAGGACTTCTGACTGTCCAGTCCATTTATGCTCTGTGATGAGCTGGTGGAATAGCCAGGAATGGATGCTCCAGGTTAGCAGGAGCTAGGTAAAGGTGAATACTCTCTTGTTTACAAGCCGACAATGATTGTTTCATGGTGGAGGTCAGATTCCAAAAGACAAGGTGAGCTCATCCATGTCCCCCAAAGGCCCAGAATCATTTCTACCTCCTTCCACCAGATGGCACAAGGATCAGCCAGCTGAATGCAAGACGAATGAAACATACTCTTGTCTGGACTGGGACAAAAGCTGTATTGCAGAAGTTAACTGAACCATGGAAGTAATCAACATACATGAGTCAGATGTGCCCACCACCAACACGAAGGCAGACAAATCAGGAAACAACAGAAAGCATTTGACCCAGTAGGTATGTGGGAGGAACTCATGGCCACCAGGGAGGGCACAGGTGCCGGTTGTCTGTCCCTTGACAAATGTTTCTGCCATTTTTTTTTTAATATCAGCATTCCTTCCAGGTTTTTCTTTTTTTTTGGGGGGGGAGATCTCAGTTGACTCATGGGCAGCATTTACTAAAAAATATTTTGACAATCAAATACTTTATCTGATACTATTGCTCTAAAGCATAGAGTTGAGGATCAGATTTAAAAAAAAAAAACTATTCTGGTTGCATATGAATCAAACGTCTCAAGACTTCTAGACAGACACATTGTTGGAAACCTCTACTTTCTATGTTTTCATTCTGTGCAAAATGTGTATGTTTTTCCAAGGTTCAGCTGGACATGACTTTCACATGATCACCCCAGATAAACAGACAAGGATTTAGTGACTGTTAAAGCATGTCCTCTGCTAACCTGTAGATGTTGACACAGACACTTGACAGGTAGATAGGAACTGATTTTAAGAAAGGCAGGCATTCCGAGTGTGTATTTACTCAACCTTTTAAAAATTAAACTTAGAATTTCTACACTGTGTAATGTTAAACATACCATCTATTTTAAACTTATTACAGTGCATAAACATGTTTATAAGGACTGTATTCTTTTCTAAAACATTCCTTTTCATCCAAGCTAAAGAATTTTTATGTGTTTTGTAGCATGTATTTATTTAACCAAAGGCTTGAAAGTTTAAAGAAGTATAAATTCAGCCATATAAATAGCTGAATCACAAGAAGGAAATGGGAATTCTGAGACCATGGATGAAACACTAAGGAAATGTTGGCGATGAGTGCAACAGATACCAAGACTAAAATGAAAATCTGGGCTGATAAAGATAGAGGATAACATTGTTAAAGGGGAAGACTTGGAAAGAAGAAAAAGAAAAGTATGGATATTAATCAAAGAGGCTATACCTCCTGGTAATAATTGAATCAGGAAATTCTTCAAAGATAATATGTGGATTAAAATAACACAAAGGCAATGCACACAGATTACCAGCAAGAGTTATAAACAGAGCAAATACCATCCACTGCATTGGGAAGTTCTAAGAGCTGATAGACAAGGGTACATTGTGTCAGGAGTGACTAGTATACAGTAAGAGATGATCATGTGCTACGGCTTATTAATCTGAAACTTATAATCACCTCACATGTCTTAGTAAATTCCTACAGCAGATCATCTGATGTGTATCCTCTACAAAGCCAGGACTAGACTGAAACACAGACCCAGACACAGCACATTATAGCAGACTTGGAGGCAAACCAAAACCTTAACCCATGAACCTCATCCTTACTTTTGGATCCACTTCACCAAGCAGTCCCTTGAGATGTTAGATTGATTGCTGCTGAATGGAGTTGCCAACTTGTAACTGCTACTTTTATTCACACAGCCCTGCTGTGCCGCAGAAATTGAAGTTTGAAATCTACCCTTCCTTTGTTTGTTAGACAAACTGCAGGAAAAGATTAACTGTTGGAAACCCACAGCTCCACCCGTTTTCTCACTCAATTCGTTCAGGCTCAGTGGGAAACTTGGGCACCTGGTTCTGGCCTGGAAAGCCAGCTCAGTGGATGATGGAGCTGTGGGAGGCAGGACCCTTGAGAGGACCCCTGGGCCACTCCTCTCCACTGTGCCAGGCCAGCTCACTGTGTCCCACAGAGATTACCAAGCTGACTCTGACAAGAGAATGTTCTAGTAAGAAATTAGAGTCAAGCCTGGGAATACTCCTTACAAAACCTTTTTTTAAGTTTTTAAATAACCCTTGTAAGCCCTTCAATAGCTGACAGGGCACCCTCTCCAGCTCCCTGCTGTGTGTGCAGGACAGTGACATTCCACTCCATGGAAGAGAGCTGGAGAAAGGTAAAAATGCCTGTGGTGCTTACTGCTTATGGATTGCCAACTTGGTAAGATTTAGAATCTCCTAGGAAACAAAGCCCTGAGCTTGTCTTCGAGGATGTTCCCATCAAGAATCCACCAAGGAGGATCTACCATGAATGGCACGTGATGACACCATTCCCTGAGGTCCAATAAATAAAAAGCAAAAGAAGAAGCTTATTGATCACCTGTAGTCAGCTCCCTCTGATTCCAGGCTGCACACAGTGTGACCAGTGGCTTCATGTTCCCTCTGATTCCAGGCTGCACACAGTGTGACCAGTGGCTTCATGCTCCCTCTGATTCCAGGCTGCACACAGTGTGAGCAGTGGCTTCATGTTCTCTCTGATTCCAGGCTGCACACAGTGTGAGCAGTGGCTTCATGTTCCCTCTGATTCCAGGCTGCACACAGTGTGACCAGTGGCTTCATGCTCCCTCTGATTCCAGGCTGCACACAGTGTGACCAGTGGCTTCATGCTCCCTCTGATTCCAGGCTGCACACAGTGTGACCAACGGCTTCATGTTCCTGCCTCCATGCTTTCCCCCACCAAGAAGGATTGCACCTCCAAACAATGAACCGAAATAAACCTTTCCTTCCTTTAAATTGTTTCTAGTCAGGTGTTTGGTCACAGAAGTAACAGATACAAAGTCCATAGGTGCATAATTTGGAAGTCAGGCTGCTTTTTCTTGTTTCATTCTCTCTTCACCTACACAGACAGGGGGATTACAACACTTGGGTGGCATTAACTGTTGTCAATATAAGGCAGCAAAGTAGAAGGAAGGAGACAAGGACCGAAGACGAATACGAGACGGGGACACACAATAAATACCACTAGTGACAAGCTGGGACAATATGTGACATGTGAAAGACAACTGCAGAGTAATGGGGGGAGCAAAAACAGGTAAACGGGTAAAACAGATTTCATAACGTGCAGAGGGGACAGCGGCTCAGAGGTGACGCTGAGGGGGACGCAGAATACACGGAAGCTGGCTTGTAAGCACAGACTTCCTTCTTGTGGTTCGCCTGTGGACGTGAAGACTGTCCAGTTCTGTTCCTAGGGAGCAGACGCTGCAGTGGGAATGGGCTGGGTGCCGAGCAGAGGCCCGTCATTTCAGACGAGACAGCTGATGAAGTAAAATGCAAGATAGGGAGACCCTGGGGACACGGGGCAAAAGAAAGTCCCTCAGGCAGTGACGTAGAGGACACTTGGCCACTGCTATGAATCTGGATAGCAGAGGACATGGCCTTCCAGTCAGGCCATTTTCTGCTTACTTGAACAATCCGACAGTGATTTTAGTCACTGACTGTCTGAGGAAGTGTCAGGAGGAGGCAGGAGATCCAGTCACCGCCTGGGCCCAAGACCCCTAACCTCCCCGTCACTCTCAGGGTCTTGCTTCCCAATCTCATAGCCTGGCTGAGTTTTCCCAGGAAAGCAAGGAATCCATGACAGTTTCTGGAGGTCATGCACACTTCACAGAGCCAGAGAGAGTGAGTGTGAGCAGCAGCGCACCTAGGTGGCCGCTCAAAGCCAAGGAACCACAGTGAGCACAGAGCTGGGGACACCGAAGACAACAGGCCACCAAGAGAAGATGGACAGGCAAAGAACCTGAACCTTTTCTCGGTGGATTTTCCCCCATTATCAACTCACTAGTTTGCATTTCTCTTCACAGACCACTTCAGATGTTCAATTCAAATGTGGTTCTGCTTCTTGAGAGCATTTCCCAGAAGCTGTGAACTCCTGGACTCTGAATTCCATGTTGCTCCTCCCCTTAGCTCTTATTTCCAGGTCCTGCTATCCATTCCCAAATGGCTTTCTTTTCTTGGTCATTCGCTGTCACCGGAGCACGTTCAGAGTCTATAGTGGCAAGAATCCTGGAGTTTAACCAGCACTCCACATTGGATTTGAGGCCTGCATGGAGGAAATACATGCCTGACATTGTAAACCTGTTCTAACCCCTGTGGGTAGGTAGGTCACAGGCCCTAGTGGGCGTATAGCACCGATGTGTTGCTTGATTGACATGTAGCTAAACGACCTCCTGAACATTTACACATCCATAGACTACAGCTGCTGTCAGCCTGGGTCAGAGCCGCTTCTTGCAGCAGCAGGCAATGCAGTCTCCCAACTGGCCAAAGTGCCCAGAAGAAGTGGCTTTGGAGTCTGCTTATCCCTAAACAAGACAGCTGGGTCATCTCTCCCAAGGCACAGGGGCATCACAGAAGAGGAGGCAGAAAGTTCACGAGCACCAGAATAAGGAGAGGAACGTGACGCTGTTCTCTGGATATAGCATAGCGGTGGAAAGAACAAACACACAGCCACTGTGGCTACTGCCCAAGCCCTGCACACACGTTTCCCGTATTTGCACACCACGGGGGAAGGAGGGAGATTAGCTGGGAAGGGGAGGGGAGCCGCCAGGAGTCAGGGAGGGATGAGGGGAGCAACCGTGAATTTGGTCACAACCCATTCCACACACGTATGTAATTACCAAAAATAGATCGTTGTTCAGGATTAGCAACCAGTGCTAAGGTCCAGTTTAACTCGCTGTTGCTTCATTAGTAACTGTAAGCTCTGCATTGCTTCATTATTAACCCTTCGTTGCACTTTGGGACTTGGTTTTCATTTGACCTGGCTCCTGGGATCCCAGTTTGAATTGAGGGATTTTTCTGCCGTGTCTCCCTCTCTGATGTCAGGTCCCCATGCATATGCATGTAAAGTTATCTAAACAATGTTCTTTTTCTTAACCTCATTCCCATTCACTTGAAAATACATCTAACATCTCTAAAACTGCAGCTCACGCGGAAGGTATGCTCTCTCATGAATTTTACACATTTTGCAAGACTTCCTCAGTCATTTTGAAATCTTTTAGGGGACTCCTAAATGAATTTCTGAATCTTTCATAAAGATAGGCTCAGTGGTAAAGCCCTTGCCTGAGGTTGATTCCCACTCAGTCAGCCAATTACTAGATCAGAAAAGTGAATCCAATTACGGCAACACAAGGAAAAATTGTCTTGAATGCTAATTTCCATCAACAGTATTGACACACCCTCCCCAGACAGGATTCAACTGAGAATGGGTTCAGTTCCAGAAAAAGACCCTGTAAGCTGAGGCAATTTAAGTATAATCTCATTTTTAATATAATACAGAGGGAGAAATCCTTGACTAACTAACTAAGGAATTTACTCTAATAATCTAAATTATGCTTCAGCAAGTCACACAGTAAGAGACTCCTTTGGGGGCGGAGAAGAAAAAAGAAAGAATTATTATTAAAGTCATACATGGCCATGGCCATGGAGGAGAACTAGAAACTCCCATCCTGAAGGGCCCAGTCTTGCTGCACCAGCCTAGAGGCACATAGATAGCATTGTGACAGTTCCCAGGAGCAACAGGAGAGTCACAGGCTAACAATTGTTCCACTAGTGGGAAACAGCTTTTCCTTTAAATAAATTGCAATTTCAATAAAGACTTTAAAGCACATCACATACAGGGCTGTGAACCATGTGGCTGCACACAAATCCTTCCACAGCAAAGGGAAGGCTCCTCATGAACTCCAACAGTGCAAATGACATCCAGGAAAGTCTTAGCCATAAGGGCGGAAGAGGTAGCTGGTGGTAAAACAGTCTTCACCCACTTTCTGCTTCTCCACACAGCCATCCTCCACAAGGACTCTTTAAGAACAGGAATTAGCAGTGAGAACAAAGAAAACAGAAGTGTTAACTGAGGCACAAAGTCCAAGGGTCTTCTGCTTTGTCTCGGCGCATCCCCCTCCGGCCTCCCCCTCGCCACCTCCGCACACCCCGCCATCCTTTTCCGCACTTTCACATCTCTGTTTTATGGAATAAAGCTGTAACTCAAGCAGCCTCGGCACTAACAGATGTTGCAGGGAATCACTTTAGCTAGAATCCTCTCTCCCTGCGCCCAGTTCCCAGCCTATTAATGCCACCTGCCTTAGCAAAGAAATTGGTAACCTAAAGTCAACGATACCAAAAAAGAAAGAAAAGAAACACACACACACACACACACACACACACACACACACACACACACACACACACAAAAATTAATCTCTTTCAATTGAAAGTTTTTACAAAGAGGAAGCAGCTCCAGGAACTATCATAGCCTATTCCTGGCGGGCTGGTGGAGGAAATCCACAGCCGATGGTTACTCTAGCGGGCCAGTGCAGGCCAGATGCTGCTGTATATTAACGAGCTTGGTGACATTCGGCACATCTTCACATGTCTCTTCTTTTGTAACACTCCCCCTTCCCTCCGATAGAAGAGATCATGTTTCAAAAACCATAGGATATAATGCTGTAATACCACTGTTGTTGGCATTTATTTTATGTTCTCTACATCTGGAGCTTTCTGAGACACCGGAAGTGAAGGGTCGTTAACAACAGACCAGGAAATCCCAAGCCCAGGGCCTTGGGAGATAAGTTGGTAGGCTCGACACTTTTCTGAACAGATTCCTCATTTTATTAAACACAACCATTGATTTCTAATTGCTTGCTGTTTCCCAGAATACAGCAGGAAAATGTGACACAATCGCTTGGAATTCAGGAAGCGAATAACGCACCAGTGCCTTGGCAAATAATTGTCCAAAACCAAGGCAGTATTAACCAGGAAGGGCAGCACTGAGTAATGCCTAACCAAGAACGTCTGACTGAGCCCCATTAACAAGCTATAGGGGGCAGGTTTCCACTTCTGAGAAGAATACCCACAAAAAGCAGTTTATTCAAGTCTACATCCAGCTTCCAGAGTAGAGAGAGCCGAACAACCAAGCTGGGGGCTCTTCTAGGACCACAGAAGCAATACTTCTGTCTCCGTCTACCTTGAAAATATGTGTACATCTAAGTCACACCCACATCCTGGCAGCCAGGGAGGCTGGGAGATGAGCTTGCTAGTTTTGCAATCCCTGTGGTCTAGGAAGGCACAGTAGGAGACTGAATTGTTCACTGAGTGGCACGCCCTCGGTACATACCATGTCAGTTCACAATCCCTTGTCCCCTTACACTCCACACTGCTAGGAAGGAAATGGGGGAATCGGTGGTGAAGACAGCAAGGGTGTGTACGAACCGATGGTGTAGAGTTAACACAGCTGCCAGGGTTAGGCTACTGTGGCATAAGACTGGCCACCACAAACAAGGTGGCCACTGCCTATGTAGTGACCAGTTAGACACAATGACATTTTGGAATAAACATCCCTCTCCTCGTGTGTGTGTGGGGGGGGGGGGCGTGTGTAGGGAGGGGTTTAAGCTTATTTGCTATGCTTCCTTAGCCCTACCCACAAATCAGTCTAGGGTCACTTCTTTAAATGAAGCAGTCATGATTTAACCTGAGATGCCTCTAGCCTCACCCCTAAAGAGTAGAACTTTTGGCTCACCAAAGGATCTACTAAGGGAGGGGAGCAGATGCACCATACCTCATTCCTCTAAAGAAACACAGCACCATCTTGCATGACCACCTTTTGGGAAGTTGGGGTCTGAGTTCTGGGGCTGACATGGTCTTAGAAGCAAGTGTGAATATCCCATACAGGTCGTCTTTTCCCCTTTGTACCGCTACATATGACTGGAGACAGGTGAATGGACTTAATTCTTATCCTCACCAAAAGCGTGTGGCTGTCACCACCTTTCCTTTATCAGGGCTGATCACTCTCGGGGTCACGGTCAATGGTGTGCTTTTTTAAATTAAGTAAGTGCCTTGATGTTGTGTCATAAATCATTGTTCAACCATCTTTTTGAGACCAGGATGAGGTATCCCTGTTGGAGGAAGTTGTTAGATCATTTTCTTCTGGAAAAGTATGTTTGTGTTGCTTCTTTTGTAAGATCCTCTATGTGTGTCTGAGATCTCAGGGGGTCATTTCTTCTGCAAATAAATGATGACTGTGATAACTGTGCAAAGAACAAAGAGCAATGGAAAAGCATCTGCCTGCTAATATCCAGGCAAAACCGCCTTCTCTCTGCAGGGGAGGCTTCCAGAGCATGCTCATACTCTCAGGTGTTTCACAGCAGGCCTTTGCTCTCCTGCTCTCTATGGTGGTGTCTGCACCTTCTGTCCTGATTCTAAACCCCAAGTCCACACAGTACACCAAGTAAATTTTTAATGAGTGCATTCTATGCCAGGTGCAAGGGATGGAAATAAAGAGGAGATGCAGCCCTGTGGAGCTTAAGTCCCGTGGCAGCTTTGAAAAGATACTTAACACATTAAGCAACATCCTTCCAGTGGTGAGGTCCACGTGGAATTCCTGAGAACAAGGCACTCACCTTTGAACTCTGCTCCCACACACAAAGCAAGTTTAGCTACAAAATAAAATTGCATTAGTGTTTGGAGAGTGTGCCCACAAAGTCAGGGCACTCTGTGCATCAGTGGTGCTGTGCTGGGCCCTTAAGGGAAGCTGGCTGTGTTTCTGCTCACCAGGAAGGAGCATGGAGTGGAGCTGACCCACACTGAGGAAGCAGGATGCCTTTGGTTAAGGGTCTGTGTGGGTACAGCAGTGCCAAAGCCTCGTGAAGACTCCATTTCTGTGAGAACTGCTCACACTTCCCTCCAGCCACCTTTCTGGGAAACAGGACTAAGAAGCAAGATTGTCCAACTCAGCCCTAGCTTTCTTGACAGTCTAAACAATGCTTGCTTCCATTTACCTAGAGGAACAAGTATATTTTAAACTGAAATTTCCCTCAGATAGAGTTTAGATTAGCAGGAATTGTTTAAAAAGAAAATGTTCCAAAAAAAATTTTTAAAGTAGTTCTCTGGAGGTTTTGTGAAATCCATCAGCCTAGCTAAGTATTCCATCTCAGGTGAAATTCAACCCATTTGGTTGCACAGAAGCGTGAATCTTGGGTGATATTTCATGCTATAAATCAAGGTGGTCACATTGGTCTTCCTTGGTTCTGTATTAGAAAGGAAGGGCCTTTCTTCTGAGGCCTCTTTCTTCTTCCATAGTCTATGATGACACAGATTGGTACTGGGCACTCAGAATTTGAGCTAAGTAGGAGATGAGCTCCATCTTCTAGAAAAGTAGTCTGTCCTTCGCATAAAGAAATGATGGGGTTTCATTAGAGACAAAAGGTCCCATCTCACAACAGTTACTCGAGCAGGTCAGCCCTGGCTTTAAGCGAGGGTTAAAGAATAACCAAGAACAACCAAGTGAGATGCACATGGATGGTTTTCAGAGCCAACTGTAGCAGGAGGTCAGCCTCCATGTACCGAAGGCCAAAAGCAAACAGTGGACGCTGGGAGGAGCTCATTTGCCAGTGTGCCTGCCTAGCATGCAGGGAATGCTGGGTTCGGTCCCCAATATGGCAGGCATAAACCAGGCCAGGTGGTCATCTGACACACACAGTTTGAGGCCAGCCTGGACTGACTACTCGAGAACCTGTCTTGAACTAGGCTGTTTGACTCAAAGATCGTCAGAGCATCTCGATTTTATGTCTTTAAACATTTCATACTTTAAAATCTACTTTAAAATGGCTCAGGTAGTAAAACAACTAACTTCAAGTTGTAAAGATTCATTTTTGTGCCCACCCAATCTTTTCCCAAGTACGCAGTTCTGCTTTTCCACATGAGCAAACCAGCACAGAATTGGAACGTATCCAACACGAAAAAGGCCCATCTATGTTGCTAACATTTGACTCAACAGTGAAAAACTGGAAGCTTCACTCTGAGGCCCGGAAGAAGAGGAACGGATCCACCATCATCACTTCTGTTGGTTGTGGTGCTGAAGGACCTTGTCAAAGCAGTTAGACAAGAAGATTCATCCAAACTGAAGAGAAGAAAAATGTGTCTCTGTTTGCGGGTGACACGATCTTAGATAGCAAACTTTGCAGGCTCCACAGAACAACTGTCAGAATGAACACATGGACTGACTCAGAAAAGTTTTCAGAATACAAAATCAGCATGCGAAACTAAGCGGTGTTTCTACATTCTACATTCACAACAAGGAATCTGAGAAGAAAGAGAAAGCAACCCATTTTCATCACCCACGAGAAAGACACCTATGAGTAAATTTAGCCAAATATTTAATGAAAGATCTTTATACTGAAAACTTTAAAACATGAATAAAGGAAATCAGAGAAGACAGAAGAAGTACAAATGCATCTGATGTTCGTGGACTGGAAGAATTCGTGCTGCTAAGTATCATATTACACAAATTATATAAACTTTACTGCAATCCTCATCAAAATTCCAATGATATTTTTCCCAGAAATATTAAAACAACTGGAAAATTCATGTGAAACGAGAATATTCTCCTGTTGTAGTTTTAATGTAACTGGCTGCATAAGCTCATAAGGAGTGGCACTATTGGGAGGTACGGCCTTATTGAAGGAAGTGTGGCACTATGGGAGTGAGCTTTGAGGTCTCTTTTGCTTAAGCTTTACCCAGTGTCGCAGTCCACTTCCTGTTGCCTTCTGATCAAGATGTAGCCAGCACCACCTCTGCCTGCATGCCGCCATGCTCCTGCCACGATGATACTGGACAGAACTTCTGAAACTGTAAGAGAGTCCCTCCAATTAAATGTTTTCCTTGTAAGACTTTCTGTGGTCATGGTGTCTCTTCACAGCAATAGGAACCCTAACTAAGACACCTCCAAACCAGTTGAACACCCAGAACAAGGACAAAGCTAAACGCTGCACACATTGTGGTTTCACGCTAAGTGCCAGACATGTATAGATTTAAACAGTGTGGTGATGTGGAGACAGAAACAGACACACAGACCAATGGCACAGAACAGAGAGACCATAAACCCCACACATTTATTGTCATCTGCTTTTTTATAAGGACACCATGAGGACAGTGAGAGAAAAGGATGAATATCAGTAGATGATGCTAAAAAAAAAAAAAAAGTACATGGCAGCAATACAAAGGGATGGCACAGGGCTTACACCATACACTGCATCCAAAACCAACTCACGTGCATGCACAACAGAAGACCTGGGCCTGAAAATCTATTAGGAGGGACAGAGAGGGAACGCTCTTGATATTGGTCTTGACAATGACTTGCTTTTGACGAGACATCAACTCACAGAAGGCAAATGTAAAAATAAACAAATGAGATTGCATCAAGTTCAAAAGGCTCTGCACAGCAAATGAAGCCATCAGCAATAAGTGAAGGTAAATTTATGCAAGGGGAGAAAATACTTTCAAATATTTCAAATATCTGATAAGAGCATAATATCTGAAGGACCTATGCAACTATGTAACACAGAGTGGAGAAACCCTTGATTTGAAAAGGGGGCAAGGGAATAGACATTTCTCAAAAGACGACATGCACTTGTCTAACGGGTGTGTAAAAAGTGTTCAATATCACCAACCATTGGGAAAATACAAATAATCCTGTGGCATATCATTTTCCACTTATTAGGATGGATATTATTTTTTTAAAAGCAAGGTAGTAAATGTTGTCAAGGATGTAGTAAATGGGAGCTGTTGATGAGAGTGTAAATTGGTTCATCCACTATACAAAATGGTATGGAAATCCTCAAAAAATTGAAAATATGATGCGGCAAAACCTCTTCTGGATTTTTATCCACAGGAATTGAAATTGGGGTCTTAAGGGGACTAGCAGCACTGTATTCACAGCAGCATTATCCACAACAGCCAAACTGTAGATACAACCTCAACGTGCAAGACTAAATGAATGGACAGATGGACAGATGGATAGATAGATGGATTAAAGATTCTGCCATGACATGGATGGACTTGGAGAATGTTAAACTAAGTGATATAAGCCAAACACCAAAAGACAAATATTGTACAATCTCACTTACATGTGGAATTGAAAACAGTCAAACCAATAGAAGCAGAATGCAGAGTAGCGCTTGCCAAGAGCTAGAGCAGATGAAATGGAGACTGTGTTTGAGAATATAGAATTACGATCTTGCTTAAGCTCTGGAAATCTGCTATACAGCAGACTGTCTATACCTGCAGTGTGTCTTTTATAGTAACTTATACGACTGTTCTAAGAGAGTGGGTCTTATGTTAAGTGTTTTTCCTCATTACTTTTCTATTGCTGTCATAAAACACCATGGCCAGGGCAACTTAGAGAAGTAGAGTTTATTTGGTGCTATAGTTCTAAAAGGATAATAGTCCATCACCATCAGGGTAGGGTAGTGTGGCAGCAGGCAAACAGTAACTGAAGGAGCAAGCTGAGAGCTCACATCTTAACCCATGAGCGGGAAGCAGAGAGCATGAACTGGGAATGGTGCCAGACTTGAAAAACCTCAAAGCCCTCCCTTGGTGACTTACTTCCCCCAGCAAGACCACACCTCCTAAGCCTGCCTACACAGTGTCACCAACTGGGCAACCAAACATTCAAATACCCGAGACTATGAGGAACATCTCATTCAAACCAGTACAGCATTCTTACCAGGTTTAAAGGGGTTGGAGGGAGGAAGAAATTTAGGAAGTGAAGAATAAGTCCATGGATGGTTTCATCGGTGTTGATGGTGTCATCGGTGAACACTTGGCCTCATACTATTTGTGGACAGTTGATGTTACTATCTCATTGGACTCCTGCTTTTTGTTCCTCTGGGGGCAAAAATGGCTCCCAGGTTGCTACTGGATTTTAGAAAAGAGTAGACACTCGAAGAGGGGAAGAGATAGATTTAGCATGGTGGAGCTTTTTGGTTTTTGGTTTTTGGGGTTTTTTTTGTTTTGTTTTGGTTTTCCATTTTCAGATCTTTAATCTGCTTTGTTAGAGATTTTTTTCTTTCTTTCTTTCTTTTTTAATTAAAACTGCTCAACCATTAGCTCAGGCCTACTACTGACTAGCTCTTACTCAGCCCATCTGTTAATCTATATGTTGCCACGTGTTCCATGGCTTTACCTGTGGGCCATTACATGCTGCTCCGTGGACAGCAGGCTGGCTTCTCCCCTGACTCCACATTCCTCTTCCCAGAATTCTCTCTGCTCAGCACGGTGGAGTTTAGATAGAGTCTAACAACTGAATGGCGGGTACTGACCAAAGAGGAGGACAGACTTCTGCCAAAGTTTTAAAAACTAGCTGTAAGGTTTTTAGAAACTGAAGATTTTATGCCACCTACAAACTGTCTCCAAACCAGGAAACTGAAAAATGCAGTGATATGGGGTGTTTGGCACATTCCCTGAGGAATCTGCTTCATTTGCATAACCTAAATAAAAAAGATAAATGTTTGCATGGAGTCAGGGAAAAGTGCAGTCTTGAATCATCTGGGCAATTGCCTAACGTACTAAAATAAACTTCACCATAAACTTGGCTTTCTTCACTCAACATGGGGAGAGCTGGAAGTAATAAAAGGTGAGAGGAGGGGGCTTATGTGAGCTTTCTGTTTGAGCGAGCTGTCGCTGTCAGGGCTGAAGGAGAACTCAGTACTAAATCCCTTTTTCTGACTGCTTGTAGATATACGTCTTCAAAACAGAAAGGAGCGGAGGAGAGGGTGGGAAGAAAAGAGAAGGAAAGCTCAGCTTCCTTAGACTTCAGTGCTATAGGCTTGGTCTCCATCCACTAAGGGAAACTGTTTTAGCACTACTGAGAAACATCAGTTATCAGAAAAGTGCTCTTCATTACAGCCAATAGAACAGCACCTGTACCCTCCGTTCCTACACAGTGTTCACATCACCTGTACCCCCAGTTCCTACACGGTGTTCACATCACCTGTACCCCCAGTTCCTACACAGTGTTCACATCACCTGTACCCTCAGTTCCTACACGGTGTTCACAGCACCTGTACCCTCAGTTCCTACAGGGTGTTCATATCACCTGTACCCTAGGGGTTCCTACACAGTGTTCATATCACCTACACCCTCTGGTTCCTACAGGGTGTTCATATCACCTGTACCCTCAGTGTTCCTCCATGGTGTTTGAGTCTGGAACCCCAGACTTGGCAAAGAGCTTTAAAAGTATGAACAAAGAGAGACAGAGCCAAATCTGAC
Organism: Peromyscus maniculatus bairdii; assembly: GCF_049852395.1. Lineage (NCBI taxonomy): Eukaryota > Metazoa > Chordata > Mammalia > Rodentia > Cricetidae > Peromyscus > Peromyscus maniculatus. The sequence continues at coordinate 59,958,892 of NC_134860.1, read as the reverse complement.
TCTACAAGCTGAGTGTCTTATTTAAGTCACAAAGGTTTTCATCTACAGATAAACTAAGAGCTGTAATAGGAGTATTTCTGCTTCGTGCTCAAACTCTCAGAGGAGAAAGCTACCAAGTAAACTGAACTCACAACATTCTTTACAAACAGTAACAGCTAAGTAAAACACCACAGAAACTCATCCTCACAGACCACAAAGCACAAAAGGCAAAATAAAATGTGATAGTGAGATGGCAGAAGGAAGCATACAACAGTCAAAAGTATCTGTCCAACGTAAAACTTGTGTTGGGGTGAATGAAACGTTAGAAGTTGCCTTGATCCTGCTTTAGTCCATGAAGAGAATTACTTCCTGCCAGGACACAGTGTCAGGTGGCAGCTTCAAGTCTAGCCACTCACAAACAAGCACACAGGTATGGCGACAGCCAGAAGCTGTGAGTTACCGCATCTGGCTTTGTCTTGTGTCCTCATTTCACATATCCATTCTTCATTGCAGCACACGGCCCCCGAGGTGAGTCTGTCTCCCTTGGACTTGGCAAATGTACCTGGTGCTTTATGTTGATTCTTGACTTGGATCTGAGCAAGTCTTTCCTCGCTCTTCTCGGCTCTTTCTCTCTAGCTGACATTTCCCAAACACCTATGATCTGCTTCTGTGCCAACCCCTAGAGACACTTGGCTGCCTTTACTTAACAAGATGATTTCAAAATATATAAAGCACAGACTGGCGAGTTACAGAGGGAAAAGTACAAATTATAGCTATGATGAAAGATTCTAAGGCTCCCAGAATAGTTTGTATGAAAACTGAACACAGATATAAAAGAATTAAACAGAGAATCAACAAGCTTAATCTAATGGGTATGCATCACATAGAAAATGCTGTTCTTTTTAAGCGTGTACAAAGTAATTCCAAAATATCCTTGAAGCAAATTAAAGATCTACAACACACACACACACACACACACACACACACACACACACACACACTCACTCACACACAAAATCAACAACAACAACAAAAAGCCACTAAGATACAGACCATACTCTCCAACTCTAATGTGGGAAAATACGGATTCAGAAAAAAAAATTAGTTCATGTATTTAAAACTAAAAATAGACTTCTATGAAAAATATTTCTAAGTTATAAAGTAAACCAGAGAGAGAGAGAGAAGACAATAAGATAAAGGAGGAAGTGACAGGAAGAAAATCAGTGTCAATGAATTCAAACCCACATCCTTTGAATAGATAAACCTTCGTCAAGAGAGAGCAGAGAAGACTGTACAGAATAAAGAATTTTAGAAATGATAAAAAGGACAACATAGAGCTGGAACAATGTCTTAGTGTGTTCATGATGCTGTAACACAATGACTTAAGCTGGGCTGTTTATAAACAACAGAAGTTTATGGCTCATGGTTCTGGAAGTCGAGCAGCCCAACATCAAGGTGCAACACATTCAGTGTCTCTGAGGGATCACTGTGCTGGCTAGTTCATGTCAACTTGACACAAGCTAATATCATCTGAGAGGAGGGAGCCTCAATAGAGAATGCCTCCCTCCTCCATAAAATCTAGGCAAACCTATAGGTCATTTTCTTAGTGATTGAAGAGAAGGGCCCAGCCCACTGCAGGCAGGGTTACCCCTGGACTAGTGGTCCTGTGTTCTATAAGAAAGCAAGTTGAGCAAGCCATGGAGAGCAAGCCAGTAAGCAGTACCCCTCCATGGCCTCTGCATCAGCTCCTGCCTCCAGGATCCTGCCTTGTTTGAGTTCCTGTCCTGACTTCCTTCAGTGATGGACTGTGATTTGGAAGTGTAAACCAAATAGATCCTTTCCTACCCCACTTACTTTTGGTCATGATGTTTCATCACAGCAATAGGAACCCTGACTAAGGCACTACCAGCTGCTCCAACTTCACATGGCAGGAGAGGCAAATATGTTCCTCAGTCCTCTGCACTAAACATTTCCCAAACTCCCAATCTCTTCATACTACTGTGTTGGGTATGAGTGTCAACATTTAGCAGGGAGCACACACTCAGACCATAACTATAATGATGATAACATTGTATAAGAACCAAAGAGTTTCAAGAAACAGCAGCAACCCTAAATAAACCCACATCCACTAAAGAAAGAGAGTCAGTTGTATAAGGAAGAAAAGACTATCCATAAAGCTGTACTGTCACTCAGGACTAGACATCTATCAGGTAGATTCAGCAGACCTTTAAGAAATACACAACTGCTTTTGTATCCAAACTTCTGCAGAATTTCCCCAAAAGTTACAGAAGCTCTACAATTCTTTTCAGAAGGAGAACAAAGTCTTAAAATGAAAATGGAAAAGGGCAGTTTAGGCACGCAACTGCTTCCAGGAGCATAAACATTACATCTAATGTTAGCAAACCACTCAACAGATGCAAGGACAACTCACTAGGGTAAGGTCTATTACTGTCAACAGTGTAGCAGCTTGGTACTGGTATAAAAACCGACATACGGACCAATGGAATCGAATTGAAGACCCTGACATTAATCCATGCACATATGAACACATGGTTTTTGACAAAGGAGCCAAAACTATACAATGGAACAAAGAAAGTATCTTCAACAAATGGTGCTGGCATAACTGGATGTCAATATGTAAAAGATTACAAATAGATCCATATCTGTCACCATGCACAAAACTCAAGTCCAAGTGGATCAAAGACCTAAACATAAATCCAGTTACACTAAACTTAATAGAAAAGAAAATAGGAAGCACTCTTGAACACATTGGCACCGGAGACCATTTCCTAAATAAAACACCAACAGCACAGACCCTGAGCACAACAATTAATAAATGGGACCTCTCGAAACTGAGAAGCTTTTGCAGGGCAAAAGACACAGTCAATAAGACAAAAAGACAGCCAACAGATTGGGAAAAGATCTTCACCAACCCCACATCTGACAGAGGATTGATCTCCACAATATATAAAGAACTCAAGAAACTAGACATCAAAGTACTGAACAGTCCAATTAAAAAATGGGCTAAAGAGCTAAACAGAGAATTCACAAAACAAGAACTACAAATGGCTGAAAGACATTTAAAGAAATGCTCAACATCCTTAATCATCAGAGAAATGCAAATCAAAACGACTCTGAGATACCACCTTACACCTGTCAGAATGGCTACGATCAAAAACACCAATGACAACCAATGTTGGAAAGGATGTGGAGCAAAGGGAACACTCCTCCACTGTTGGTGGGAATGTAAACTTGTACAACCACTGTGGAAATCAGTATGGGAGTTTCTCAGAAAATTAGGAATCAAACTACCTCAAGACCCAGCCATCCCACTCTTGGGCATATACCCAAGGAATGCTGATTCATACCATAAAGATACATGCTCAGCTATGTTCATAGCAGCACTATTTGTAATAGCCAGAACCTGGAAACAACCTAGATGCCCATCAACGGAAGAATGGATGAAAAAAATGTGGTACATATACACAATGGAGTACTACTCAGCAGAGAAAAACAATGAAAGCATGAAATTTGCAGGCAAATGGATGGAACTAGAAAAAATCATCCTGAGTGAGGTAACCCAAACCCAGAAAGACAGTTATGGTATGTACTCACTCATAGGTGGATTCTAGATATAAAATAAAGAACAATCAGACCACAAAAAAAAAAGAAAGAAAGAAAAAGAAAAGAAAGGTAACTGAGTAAGCCAGAGTGAGCAAGCCCTATAGTCTGGTTTCTGCCTTGGGTTCTTGCCCTGACTTTGATGATGGACTAAGCTGCAAACCGAAGCAAACCCTTTCCTCCCCAAGTTGCATCTGATCAGTATTTTGTCTCAGCAACAGAAAAGCAAGCTAGAACAGGACCCCTTTCCTCACAGCTCCATCAGTTCTCTTCCGTGTCATCAGTTTCTTCCCCTTCCTAGGTTATTCTTATCAGGATGAAAACATGCTCTACTCTCTCCTTTCTCTAAAACAGAAAGGCACAGTGGCTGGAGAGATGGCCCAGTTGGTAAAATGCTTTCTGTACAAGTGTGAGGACCTGAGTTCAGCTCTCTAGAGCCCACATAAAAAGCTGGGAACAATGGCACACATCTGTAATTCCAACACTGGGCAGTCAGAGATAGGTCGACGACTGGGGCTTGCTGGTCAGTCAGCTTACCAGAATCAATGAGCTCTAGGGTCAAGAAGAGAGCCTGTTTCAAAAAATAAGGTGGAAAGTTCCTGGGGAACACATCCTGACACAGACCCCTGGCTTCCACATACATCCACACCCATACACATGCATGCATATCTACCAACACATATACACATAAATAAACAGGCACACTCACTCTCTTACTCTGCTTTCCATATCTACTGCCCACTAGGACAAAAGCCCTATACTGATGCTTTCTCTTCCTGCATGTACTCCAGATCTCATCACAAATCCTCAGTGAGAATCTTAAACCAATAAGAATAAGTGTTAGAATGTACCTTGTAGAAGCCAGTGCTGTCCTTTGGCATAGGCCACCACTGCCTCCAGAAGAATTTCAGTTGGCCTCAGGATGCCACACAAGTCAGGTTTGGCTTCTGGTTAGGACTGCTTTCCTGCTCCCTTCCTTCTCTACTTTGAGAGTCAGCTGACCTCATGTCCTGTCATGATTCTCTTCTTCTCTTTAACTAGCCCCCCACCCCAAGTTGTTCTCTTTGCTGTTCCTCAAACACAGCTGCCTCACGGGATTCTCCAGAGTTCTAATGACTTTAATAAGGCAGATCATCCGGACTGAGTTCCCTCACACTGTCTTAGGGTAGGCAGCCCTTGCCTTAAGGAAGGATGCATAGTAACGTTGCTCAGGTTTCCTGCCTCCAAAGCAGCCAGGCTGTTCCTATCAGCTCCCATGTCCCACACCCTCACAAGCTGGGCTGCAACAGGCTCTTTCTCTGCTTATTCAAAAGTCCTCCCTAATTCCAGCAGTTCAAATGCTGAGTACCTCCTGACCACCCTAGCGTCTTGTACAGGACCATTGTAAAGGCCCTCAAGTGCACATTAGAGTGCAGGTTTCCTCTCCTTTTTCTACTAAAGGTTGGACTTGAGGGGTATCTTCAATCACTTTTACCACCTCTCTCTCATCATTCTATTTATCTGATTTACTTACCAAATCAGAGGCTAACACAGGATGCTGGTCTCCTCTTCCTTTCTTGTTGCAATTGCTTGCTTACACAAACAAGTTCTTGCTTGGCCACCAATCTCGGCCTCAGATATATCTCTAACTACACACAACGGCCACACAACCTCCGCTGCTGCTTGCCAACAATTTCCACCATTGTGCATTCATCTCAAAGACAGCAAATTTTCCTCTAAACTTTAAACTGTTTTCACGGCATCTCTGTACTCACATGGTGGATCCCTACTCATCAGGTGGGCATGCTGCCCCCTACCACATAGATTGCAACTGCCATCCAGAGACTCCCCACAGATACTCAATCCTGAAGGCTCAGCCTCTATTGCACATCTCACTATCCATAGCAAGAACCATGCAAACACTGTCGCGGCACAAAGGCACGCTAACACATATCACACAGGAAAAGACAAAATGTATCAGAATTGCCTCTGCAGATGCTCCTCCCTCAGGCTGCTCAGCCTTAGTTGCATACCTTGCTGCCCATGCACTCACTTCTCCCCAACTCACCTTTGGTTCTGTTGTGTCTCTGCTCAGGCACCAGTTAAGTTGTGTGACAAGACTAAATTTCTGGGGAGATGACACACATCATCTCCCAGAGAGGGAGCCCGCAACAGACCAAAGTACGGATATCACCAATGTGCAACTTGGTGAGTCAATGAGTTTTATTGGGGTTACTAACAAGAATATGGGTGACGGGTTACTAACGGGAGCAGAAGTGACTCAAAGATAGCTACATCAACAAAGCCCACCCCAGCAAGAGTGACAGCTCACAACATCTGGGAACCTGGAACACACTGCAAAGCCTAGAGGTAGCTTAGCAAGTTGAGGGTTTTCTTTCCAGGTGTCGCAGTTGGTCTAAACCTCTTTTTTTTTTTTTTTTTTTTTTTTTTTTTTAGGCAGCTGGTCTGGAGTCTTCTTTTCACTTGGCTTATCTGAGAGTTGTCTTCTTTGCCATTTGGCTTGTCTGAGAGTGACTCTCAGCCATCTTTATTGCTTACTCTGAGATGGAGGGGTCTAGTGAATCTGGTCAGTTTCAGGGACTTCCTGAAGCTCTTTTGAGTTGTTTACCTTCCTACTTAAGGAGCTTTCCTGAGGGGTGGAATATTTCAATCTCACAAGAAACTATTACACAAGAATCAGCAAGTTGAGCACTCAGCTTGTGGAAAAACTCTGTGCCCAAATAAGAGAACCACAGATGAAATTACCTGGAAGCAGAATCTCCATTGAAAGGGACCTCAGTTTTGGACATTACATAACTGGTTAAATAAAGTTGTATTAAGTTGTTGTTATAGTTACTATCATTATTTCAATAAATGTAATATCTAAATTCTCATTATCTTAATAAACGTAATAACTTATTTTAAAATGGAAGGCTTCCTGGATAAGTAAGTTTCCAGTGACTAATCCAGGAAGAATAGCGACTGGACTCTAAATGCTGACACCCATCTCTAGCACTCAAATGCAGCACACTTGTGACATTTGAACATAAAGTTTTGACAGCAGTGATCTGCTTTTCACTGCTTAAGGCTGTCAATGGATTGAATCTTTGAAATTTATGTAAAAATAAGATATGTTTGATACTATTAAAATCAACACTTAAGACCTTTTTTTTTCTTTGAAAAAGACTTATTTTTAATTATGTGGGAAAGGGGCATGGGCACATTAGTGCAGGTGCTCACAGAGGATGAAAGTGTCAGATCCCCTGGAGCTGGAGTTATGGGTAATGGTGAACCACCTGACCTAGGTGCTGGGAACCAAACTCATACCGTCTGAAAGGAACAATACATGCTTTTAACTACTGAGCTATTTTCCCAAATTCCCTGTGACCTTTCCACTCATACCTTGCTTGTGAGAAGCAAAAGCACTAGAAAGAAGAAGAGAGGAATAGTCGAGGTGGGGTGTAAGGGCAGGAAGGAAAGTGTCCTGGGGCTGGGCCTGAGATGTGGCCAGGGTGAGGGGAGAAGCTTTGGATTCAACAGGAAAGTAAAATTTCATTTTTCATAGATAGGATTTTCAAGGACTAAAAATTGGTTAATGATCAAAATGAATTTAAGAAAAGAAGGGCAAACAGAAAATAAACATGACATGATAGATCTAAATCAAATCACATCAATAATCATATTAAAAGTAAATGTCCTAACCCTTGAGTTCAAAAGCAGAAATTATCATGTTGTGTAAAGGAAAACAGCCAAACTATGTGTTGATTATAGAAATCACACTATAATAAATTAACAATAACAGGATTAAAAAAAAAAACCTCACAACAGATTTGACATATTTTAAAATGTTAAAACAATATATATGGTTATAAACAATTTTATGCCAATAAATTCAACATAGGTTTTTTTA